>NW_024081426.1:513570-914833 GCF_003009895.1 Hyaena hyaena
AAAAAAAAAGAGATATATTAAACAATAAAAAAAAAAAGAATGTTCATGCAGATTTACTATAATGAACATAAAGTACATACCATGGAATTAGCATTTTATATCATATATGTTTGTTTTAAGTTATTACCCAAGGTAAACAGAAGTGTCCCTGGTACCAAAGAAACCAGGAGAAGCAAAGTGGTGAGGATGGTGATTGATGATTGGCTGGCTTTTGAGTTTCCATGTGCTTTCTGGCCCAGGATATGAGTTATTCTAAATATTTTTTAATGTTTATTATTTTTGAGGGAGGGAAAGACAGAGTGTGAGCAGGGGAGGGACAAAGAGAGAGGTTAGACACAGAATCTGAAGCAGGCTCTAGGCTCTGAGCTGTCAGCACAGAGCCTGACACAGGGCTCGAACTTATGAACTGTGAGATCATGACCTGAGCCGGTCAGACACTTAATCAACTGAGCCACCCAGGCACCCCAAGATGTGAGTTATTATAAAAGGCTGCTTGGTATTCTCTCTCTCTCTCTCTCACAGACACACGTGTGTGCGTGAATGTGCAATTAAGTGTTCTATGAACCTTTGGCTAGGTTTTAAATTTAATTTCATTTAAAGCTATGCTGTGTGCCAATTTGAGGCCCCAGATTAAAGAGTTAGAGTGTGACCATGATTCCAAGCATTAAAGAAAGGAAAATTTTTTTAAAAAACGATGTCAGCAAGGCAATGTAATTTATCCACAATTTCAGAGGGTAATGCTAATGCCAGAGCATGTCCCAGAGCTCAACTTGGGAAGCATGCTCAATAATGAGCACTCTGTGTCCACCCATAATAATTCTAGAGTTAGACAATTTACTTTCATGAAGTAAAGAGGGCCCCAAGCAATGCTCATGGTTTGGGGAGAGTAGCAAGTTTCTCTCTAGATATAAATGAAGCTCCCAGAGGTACAAAGACTTCATGTATTTCAAGCCTTGACTCTCTCAAAGTGCATTCTAGGTACTTAACATATTCATGCTAGGTCTTTTGGAGAGTATGGACTTCCGAATCAAGACTTAGAATGAGTTCCCAGCTCAGGGAGAACTTGGATAGATGATTGAGTCTTTCAAGGATCATTGGCAAAGTGGGGGATTTCAGATTTCCAGAGTTGTTATGCACATTCAATCGGGTGACCTTTGTAACCTTTGAAAGTGCTTGGCACGTAAAGTGCTCCATGTGAATTTCTTTCTCAAAGCATTAAAATTTTTTTTACATTTATTTATTTTTGAGAGACAGAGAGAGATAGAGCACAGGTTAGGGAGGGGGAGAGAGGGAAGGAGACACAGAATCCGAAGTAGGCTCCAGGCTCTGAGCCATCAGCACAGAGCCTGACGTGGGGCTCGAAGCCACAAACTATGAGATCTTGACCTGAGCCTAAGTCGGACGCCCAACTGACTGGGCTACCCAGGTGCCCCTCAAAGCATAAAAATTTGACCTGAGATGAAGTTGAGTGATCTTGAGCAAGTTAGTGGTTTCAGGCTTGAGACTCAGTTTTCCCATCTGAGAAATTTCCCATAATTCCTAACTTACAGACTTTTTATGCAGACTAACTATAATGAATGTAAAGTACATACCCTAGAGCAAGTTTAACTGGAGTTCATTATATGATTATTAATAATCAATATTTACTAATGAATGAATTTCCTTCATTTTCAATGAAGTCCCAAATATCACCCCAATAACATTTCAGATACACTTAAAATGTCACCACTTATCTCCAGTTTCCACTCATCCTATATTTTGCATGGGGGTTTCCTCTAAGCTACTTAAGGCTTCAGGAAAGAGGCAATGAGACAGAAATGACTTGAATTTGGAGAAGAGAAGAGTTGAGTCTTGCAGGACCTGGGGGTGAAAGCAAAGTCACAACTGCCAATTGCCAATTCTGTCAGTATTTGTTTTCCAAGCTTTAGTGGGATCTCTAGGCCTCCTTTCTCATAGACAACTTGGCCAGCCATTGAGCTCACTGTCACATTCTTATCAGGTTTTTTTTTTTTTTTTAAATGACTCTCCTTGCTAGCAAAAGCCTCATCTAACTGCTGGGCCTTGGACACAAGACCCTGCCTGGACCTCACGCTTTCGCATACTCTGAATCCACTCCTCACGTCCTGCCAACCTTGTGGTCCCGTCTCTTCTGTTCCCACATCCCTCCAGACTTGCCCCTTCAACCCACCATCACCCCCAGTCCCATTGCTCACACGTGCCAAAAACCCATCTTCTGTTTGATCAGACTGAGGGTTTTGAGATCCCAGGTCCGTGTCCCCAGTGAGAACACTTCCACTTTGGAAGAGAAGGGCAGGCAGCACCAGGAAAGGCAGAGCCAACTTCTGCAAGAAAGAACTCTCAGAGTGCCTGCTCATACCCTGAAGAATGTCAGCCTCAGAGTTTTTTTGGGGAAAAAAATAATTTGTAGATCAAGTCTCTTTTGGCTCTTTGTAGAGTTTTCCAAATTTCTTCTGGAAGGCCCCTTGTTCTGTGGCTGGGGATAGGAAACCCCACACCTGGGAGCCCTGTCTTCTCCATGCCTGTCTTCATCCTGAGCATTCCTGAGAGGTACGCACAGTCCTTGCTGGTGGCCTGGCCCCAGGCTCTGTGGGGAGGAATGCAGCCGCACTCAGACATTCCAGCTGCGGCTCCAAGCCTGTGGCACTTCATTTCGTCAAGTCCTGGACCACACCATCCCTTTTGAGTGTTTGCTGGTGTTGCCATGGCAACCAAATACCCTTCCTTTATGCCCCCTCCTCTCCCATTCCAGTCAGCTCCATCACCAACACCTCCGTCATGGGCCTCCTCACATCCCTCCCCAGTTGCCAAGGAACATAGAGCCTCGAATGTGAGGATCAAAACCTCTTGCCCTATATGATACCCAGGAGTGAGTCCAGAGGTCTGACTTGCCTTTTCAGTCAGACCTTTGTGTAAACACAGCAGATAACATGGAGTGTGGTAGAACGCTTCCATTCTATAGCTGCATAGACATCCGAGTAGCTGAATGGTCTGTTCGAGAACGCCATCAGGCTAGAGAGTGGGGATGAGGCCTACGCCCATACCAGTTAGATCAAAGCCCCGTGAGCTCAGAGATGGAGAAGTTCCATTCCCAAGAATGCCAACACACTCACGTCACAAGGGTTGAAAGCCTTGAAAGTACAGAGGTCCTGCGCCACCATCACGCTTTCTCCGTGGCACGGAATGATACCACGCCAGTGACCCGGGGGAAGCGGCAAGATCAGACATGTAAAGATTGCTGCATCTTGTTTGTCAGCTGTGCTGGACGCAAGAAACACCGCTGCCCCTCATTGGCAAAACAAAACAAAATAACAGATCAAGAAACAGTCAAATTTGGCTGCTCATTCAGTTCACTCACCAGGTGACCTAAGATAAGTTCCAGGTTCCAGGAGAAATGGAAGGTGACTATGTGGTAGAAAGACACACTGTGAGCGGCGCCTGGGTGGCTCAGTTGGTTGAGCGTCCAACTTTCTTGGTTTCAGGTCAGGTCGTGATCTCATGGTTCATGAGTTCCAGCCCCATGTTAGGTTTTGTGCTGCCAGTTCAGAGCCTGCTTGGGATTCTCTCTCTTTCTTCTCTCTTTCTGCCTCTTTCTCTCAAAATATATAAATAAATAAACATAAAAAAAAACAACAAACCAAAGGTGCATTGTGGCTATCATACTTAGCTGCTATGTGACCTTGGACAAGTTACTTAAGATCTCTGAATTTCCTTATCTGTTCAATGTAGACAGTAGCAGTATCTGTGCATGGGGTTCTTGTTGGGGAGATTAGACAAGAGAAACCATGTCAAGGTGCTCAGATAGGCTTGGCACATAGTAAGTAATAAATACATGTTACTTGCTGTTAAAAAAAAAAAAAGAGCATCTTGGGGCCCCTGGGTGGCTCGGTTAAGCATTAAACTCTTGGTTTTGGCTCAGGTCATCGTTTGTGGCTTTGCCCCACACTGGGCTCCTCGCTGACATTATGGAGCCTGCTTTGGGATTCTGTCTTTCTTCCTCTCTCTCTGCCCTTCCACCGCTCACTCTCTTTGTCTCTCTCTCTCTCAAAATAAATAAGTAAACTTAAAAAAAAACAGCATCTTTAGCAACAAAAGAAATCTCACTTAAAATGATAAACCCTCTTAAAGGAAGTTCCATTTCAAAGATATGAAAGGATCTGTGTCACATAAAAAAGAATGTGTAGGGGCGCCTGGGTGGCTCAGTCGGTTAAGCATCTGACTTCAGCTCAGGTCATGATCTCACAGTTCATGGGTTCGGGCCCCGTGTCGGGCTATGTGCTGACAGCCAGCTCAGAGCCTGGAGCCTGTTTCAGATTCTGTGTCTCCCTCTCTCTCTGACCCTCCCCTGCTCACATTGTCTCTCTCTCTCTCTCTCTCTCTCAGAAATAAATAAAACATTAAAAGAAAAGAATGCATAAATATGAACTTAGAACATGTTTTCTTGTGACCCTACATTGTCAATATTATCAAGAGAAAGCTACTGATAACATCAAGGACAAATTTGGCTCCATTTTAGTGTCCAAGGGGCACAGAAGAGGGCCAAGGAGCACCACCGTTGTTGCTTACGAGATGTGTACCAGGCATTGTGCTAAGTACTATCAAAAGCATCCTCTCCTTCAAGCCTCAGGCTGCTTGTATGATTATGTAGCTACTGTATCTCAGCTCAAACCCACCCTTTTTTGTCTGTCAATTCCATGTTAGGTTTTGTCCACAGGGGGCAGTAGAGGAGACTGGAAGGAAGGTGGAAGGAGAAGGGATTGGTTCCTTCTTGTCCACTTGCTGTTTGTGTCTGTGCCATCCTGCCAGTGGCTTTTCATCGAGGCAACAGCCCCACATCCGGTCTCCATTATCTTCATGTGCTTGAGGAACCTGCCTTGCTATGTTCCCACGAGAACATTGCAGCTCTGGGCAAATAGCCTCTCCTCCTCGAGGGCATCCAATTTCTGTTAAACCAACTTCTTTATTCTTCTAGCCCAAGAGGAAGGGCTGCTTCCTACAGTCATTTTAGTACCTCTGTGTTATTTTGGCATTTCAAATATTTTCGCTTTTCTGATCCTCCAATATATTTTAAACAAATCCCTGTATTAAATTCTCTTTGTTGAAATCTTAACTGAACCCTGATACATTGCTCAAGTGGAAGAAACAGATGAAGACTTTGAAATCCTTTGTTTTATGCCACCTAAGATACCAAATTAACACCATTAAGACTACCTTAAATACAGATTTAGAAATGAAAATGGCAGTTCAGAAAACATAAGTAAAATGCTGTGAAGTTGATTATGTAGTAATGGGTCCTGAAGGTCTCAGAAGTGTGTTTTTTGTTCTCACTCTGTTTCTATGTGAACCTATATTCACTTTTAGATGTATCATAATTTATATACTATATATGATGCATACATCATAGATTTTCCTAAATAGTCCTGATTTCAGGTAGTCTGTACTAATTCTGTTTCTATTAATTAGGGTGAACAAATGCATGGCACACATCTTACTAGTCACCATTTCCATACCCACATCAGGCACTGATCATGGATCTCATCACTCTCTCTGGCTAGATACAGATCCATCCTCAGAATCGTTTTCAAATCACAGGCAGTCACTACCACTTGACCAAACTTAGCACTCAAGTAGAAACCTATTTTCCAACCCTGTAATCAATCTTAGAGTTCATAGAAATTTTACTTTTAGCATCAAAATTTCATCTTCCAGATTATCACCCTAAAGAGCTACAAAATTCCTGGGCCAAATAATATGGGATAATTTTTAGTTTGAAGTATATATTAGCTAAGACCCAGTCAGGAAAGTAGCACACGTTTTAGGTAATTCAATAGAGGAAATTCCAATGAGAAAGGTTTTAGAATATAGAGAATTCCAATAGAGAAGGGCATATAGAGAATTGTGGGGAAACCAAGGAGTAGGAAGCAGCTCCTACTTTGAGAAGATGAGATAGTGTTGCCAGAGCCCGGGAGGTGGAGCCACCTAAGGGGAGCTATAAGCCTGGCAGAGCTGGAGGAGTTCTGGGACCAGAGAGTCAGCTGGAATCATGAAGGAGATGAGAGAGACACTATCCAAGTCAGAGAGGGAGAGGTACCCTGGCTTGCTCCGTCTTCTTGTCCTCCAATCTTCCCCCAAGTTCCTCCATTGTCCTGGACTTCCCCCAAGTGCCTCCACTGTCCCACTGGACTGGAAGTCTGTTGACAAGAGAGTCTGGGAAATGTAGTAAATTATGTAATGTATAATGTATGTATAATGTAAAATTAGCTCTATGTGAAATGGAGCAGAGCAGCAGAAGGTTGGAAAAGGAATCTGAGGACAGACAGCTGGCTTTTGTGGAGTATAGGCATGATCACGTTATACTCAATAGTCACCAGGTCAAATGCAGTTGAAGACATGTCCAATCTAGCCTTACTCTTGAGCCCTTAGGTCCTGCGACTTCACCAGCACATTGTGTGAAGTGGGTTCATCTCTAAGTTGGTAGGTCTCAGAGCACTGTCTGATCCATTGGGCAGCAATAGCCTCAGGGTCACTTGACATCTGAATCCTTCTAAACAAAGGAAGGTATTCCCATTTATTAAGCACAGAACATAGCTGAGGCTCTCCTACTGAGAAAGGTAGTAAGGGACCAGTTACACTTGATTCACAGCCCTGTGTCAACATGCATATTCATAAACTCTAATGAAGGGCACTTTTGGTGAAACATGATGTCAAAACCTGCCCATTCTTACGGGAATCAATCCAATTATAGCCTCCACTGCAAAGTCCCAGAGTAAGGAGGGATTTTTTTTTTTCTCGCTTTGGAAAAGTGCAGACATGAGCCAAGTCCTGGAGTTCCACATATACCCAGAGACATTGTCATCTCTTCTACAGCATGGTGAGGTTTCATTTGACACTAGACTCGTTAATTGGTATAGCTGAAATGACAATAAATTAGGCACTGTTGATGGGAGGAGGGCTGGAGGCTGCAGGTTATCAAAATCAGGGCTGGGCCTGAATCAACATGCCAAGGGATGCTGCCCTGAAGGGCAGGGGGGGGGGGTTTGTTCCCCAAGTTCTCTCTCAGATATTGGGTGTCACCATGCAGAACACAGAGACCAGGCCATAGAATCATTAAAGCCCAATACAGGGCCACACTGAACATATAGAGCAAGAGTCACAACTTTTTAGCTCTCATTACAGTCGTGTGACAGACAACAAACCAAGCCGAGACCAACTCAACAAAAAGAAACAATGTGCTTCCCTTGCACTCTGAGCTGTTTTTCTTAATGGTAGCGGTTAAGTTTATACCGATCCAGCCACGTTCTCTCCTACTGCCCAAGACAGTATAATTTTTTACAGTGAACTGTAAAAAATCTCAACGGGGGGTATTCTTCCCTTTCTAGGAAACACAGTGAGATACAAACTCCTTGGTGGCAGTGGCGGTATGGTTTCATGGGGAGAGTCCAACACCTTTGGTTGAAATGCCTCTCCTTGCCCTTAGCTGTGACTTCGGGCACGTTATATCAAGTCTCTGAGACGCTGCATTGCACTTATCAGAGAGTATTCATTTCACAAGACTGCAATGAAGACTGAAGAATATCCTGCAGCGAAGTGTTTAGCACACGTGCCTGGTACACACTAGGTGTGGGGTGTGCACATCACATCCGGGAAGTTCCAAATGCAAAGGGACAGAGAAACACAGTCGTTGGAAGAAACACTTCCCTTCCAATATTTGTTTTTGACTCCAGATTGTCTTCTCCCTTCTCTTTCTTTCTTTTGCTGGCCCTGCCCGTCAACCCAGGGATTCCCTGTAGGTTCCTGAGGCTCACCTGCTCAGATGTGCTGGGATGAAGTGGCCACCTTTCTCTTTGCCCTCCTCTGGTGGCGCAGAGACTCACCTTACTGGCCAGCATGTTATGCATACATAGCCCAGCTTGCATACACTTTCTCTCCTTTTCATGGTAAGTTCATGCCTAGGGGAGGGCAACCTCAATGCTCCATCACTGGCTGCATGGAATAGATTTTCTTTGGCCCCTGATCTGATCCCCTTTATTTAATAGACCCCCTTCGTGGCTTAAAACAATAACTTTTATTATGTTGCATAATTCTGGGGTCAGGAATTCAGGCAAGGCTTGGTAGGGTGTTTCTTCCCTTCCATGTGACCCTGATAGAAGCTGCTGGGTGGTATGAAGCTGGCAGAGGGACTAATCGTGAGGGTCCAAGACAGCTTCAGTCACGTGTCTGGTGCCTCAGCAGGAATGTCTAGAAGGCTGGCTCAGCTGGAACGTGGATCTCAGTGCTTACACGTGACATTCTCAGCATGGTGGCCTCAAATTTCTTATGCGGTGGCTCAGAGCTCCAAAAGCAAGAGTTCCAGAGAAAGAGGCAGAAGCCCCAAGGCCTTTTATGACTCAGGCTGGGAAGTTATGGAGTTATTTCCATCATCATCTATTTCTGGAAACAGTTAACCTGCCCAGCCTCAATGGGAGAGGCAATAGAACACACTTCTGGAGGGGAAGGGTTTCGAACAACTTGTGGCCATGTGTTAAAACTGCCACAGTCTTCACCTCCAGACAGTCCCCACTTGTATGGGGAAAACTGCTGTCATCATTGCTTTGCAAGAGGGCCTACTAAGTGTGCAATAGCTTCATATCTGTTTATTGCAGATAATGGGTGGCAGCAGACAGAATATCTATTTAAAGTTACATGGTAGAGAGAAAAAAGTGAGTGCTTGGGCTGACCACCATGAAGCAAATCATACTTCTATCCTATCCCAAATGCCTCTACAGAGTATAAGACACAAAAGTGTCAGGGAAGGCCTCTTGCAACGTTGCCTTAAATGCCCAAAGATAAGTTTTAGTGACTCCCACCATCCTGTACTTCTGTCTCATGGTTCTCTGTCTCATGGTAATGATGGGCTCAATGCCCGACTTTCCCCATAAAATGCCAGGCTCTTTGATGAAGATGAAGCTTGTCCCATTCAGCAGCGTACCCTTGGCATCAGACACCGTGTGTGAAAGACAGCAATAAATATGTCTCATTGGCTAATCATGTGGATGGTGATAGAAAAGATGAGAATCACTACTACATAACATGTTTATAATTTGCTGTGAGATGTTTAACTTTTTGTTTTAGTTAGGATGTTGGGCTGTAAGGCATCTAAGGTGTAACATTGGAAACTGGAACACTTCCCCTGTGGGTCCCACCAGATCGCTATGATTATTGAAAGACACAAGGTAACATCCACACACCTGACACTTACTAATAGCTTTGTTTATTATTTAGTTGATTATTCCATTTTTTATAACCGTACAATAATTCTCTTTTAAACAATACTGTTATACCTGAAGTTGGTCAAATGATATCCATTCTTCCTTCTAGGGTAGTCAAGTGGGTTTTTGCCACACTCAGTTTTTTAATAGAACATCTGAATATCAAGAAGTGTGCTTAACTAAAAATAATGAATGGACTGAACTCCATGGAAGATGATTGCATACTCAGTTCGAGGTCTAATGCTATTATGGTGGGTCATGTGTGTGTAAGAGGAAATGCTAGGGTCTCATGAGCCCAGAGCTGGGGGAGCATTGGTGGGTGTAAGTGACTCTCTAAGACTGTTTGGCAGCTTGGACATTTGAGGTTTAATACTGGTCCAGTACCACCACCCTTTTTAGTCAGGATAGTTTCCTCCAGACAGGCTTTGGGAAAGGTCATCAGGGCATGATCAACAGTGTCTTCCCAGGAGCCCAAATCCTGCAGTTAAATCCTCAGAGGAGCTTAGAATCCTGCCCCACTCATATTGGCCTTACTTGTAACTTGAAAGTAGTTGGGGCCCAGTCACAGAGGTTGCATGTCTAGTGTGTGTGTAATGTATGTGGATAGTGCATGTGTGTGTGTGATGTAGGTGTATACAATGTGTGTATAGTGTATGTGTATATAATGTGTGTATGTGTGTGTATAGTGCATATGTCCATATAGTGTATGTGTACAGAGTGTGTATGTATGGTCTATGTATACAGTGTGTGTATATATATGATGTGTGTATTATATATGGAGAATTTGTGTATTGTGTGTGTATAATACATGTGTGTGTGATGTATACATGTTGAGTATGTGTATAGTATATGTGTATATAATGTGTGTGTAATGTGTGTGTATAGTGTAGGTGTATATAATGTGTATATATAGTATATATGTATAGTGTGTATATATATGATGTGTGTGTTAGGTATATGTATGTGTACTGGATGTGTAATGCACGTATGTGTGATGTATATGTGTTGAGTGTATGTATGTATATCTAATGTGTGTATAATGTGTGTGTACATATAGTTTTTGCATATAGTGTATGTGTATAGTGTGTTATGTGTGTATAATGCATGTGTGTGTGCTATATGTAGGTCTAGTGTGTATGTATAATGTATGTGTGTACAGTGTGTATGCATAATGTATGTGATAATGTGTGTGTTGTGTTATCATGCATGTGTGTGTGATGTATGGATGTATGGTATGTGCGTGGTGTGTGCATGTGGAAGTGTGCGTGCAAGCACATGTACCGCGAGGAGGGCCCAAAGAGACACTGAAGAAGGAAGAGAATCATGGAGAAGGAAGGGATGAAGGGAGAAGGGTGGACCCAAGAGGAAGAAGATAAATCGGATGAAAAGCTAGAGGGACCTGGGGGAGGAGGGAGGGAGATTGGGAGAGCCTCCTTTATTTTAATAAACAAGAGGGCTCCGAGAAGGGTGACCCTGACACCTCTCTCTGTCCTCCCTCCTCAGCCCATTGGCCCACAGGGGCAGGAAGCCAGATCAGCCTTGGCGGCCCCCACCATGCTGCACAGACCCCGTGTTCTGGGCAGACTTGAATAGAGGGGGTAAGACAGCCTGTCCCCTCAGTCTCCCCCGCCGGTGGGGGGCCAGCTGCCTATGGCACTATCCTCCCTGGTGGCGGTCAGTGATGTCGCTTTAGGCATCGCACCTGATGCCTGTACTGCCCACGGGTGGGACGGCTGAATTTTCTGCTGGCCTTGGCTCTGGAAGTAGAGGAATTTCTGAGGCAGGTACCTTCTAGAATTCGAGACAAATCTTTCAGTCCATTTATGGGAAGACACTGGGCAGGGCGTGAGGCCACCAGAGGCTGCAGCCTCACCCCAGGCCCCGCCACCAGGCCCCAGGGGAAAGCTCATGCCACAGACCTTGTGATCCCTAAGGGTGCTCCAGCGGCCGAGTTCAGGTGCACCGTGGGCACATCTGTCCCACGCAGGCATGGAAGGGTGAAAGTGCTTTGTGCAGGTCCCTGTGGAGCTTGGAGAGGGGACAGCTGCATGCCACAGGCAGACTGGCCCTGGGCTAAAGGCATCCAAGGACGCCAGGGTCCACCAGCCTGAATTCCTATCGGGTTTGGGCAGTGGGAAAGGAGGCATTCAGGGCAAGCCGCCTAACCTCTCTGTGCCTGGGGTTCCTCATCACTGAAATGGGGCGAGAAGAGCACCTCCTTGGTGGTGGGGGCGGGAAGTTGTCCTGAAGATTCGATGATGTGTTAAGTGCTCAGAACAGCCTCTGGCCCACGGGAAGCACTCCATGAATGGGAACTGTCATTACTATTTAGAAAAAAGTCAGTAGAGTTCAATATAGGTCCTACATCTCTTTCCTGACCTTTCTCTTGTGTTTCCAAATGAGGAGCCTTGGTCAAAGGCAGGGTGACTGGAAGTGTGTGTTGAGGCCTCTGAGGTGTGTGGGGACAGCTAAGGCCATTGCTAGGCCACATGGCCCTCAAAGCTCTTGCTGAGAGGCTGGGCTTCCTGTTAGCTGGGCCACTACTTATATCTGTGGCAATAACACTAGGGTCAGGGGGCAGAGCCAAGGGCCCGGCCCCTACTTGCCTACACAGAACCTCGGCTACTCCTGGCAGCTAGATGGGAGGTGAAAACCGTGGTACTGTCCTGTGCATGGCCATCCAGAGAAAGGATCTCTAAAGCTAGCAACATAATTAAGCAAATTTAGCAAGGGAGAAATGGACATTAGTTTTTTGAGGGGATTAGTAAGAGCTTTAGTTTGCGGAAACACTGACATGGAGGTATCAGGCCTTCGTGGACCAGAGCAGGTGTTGGCCATGCCTTCTCTGTCCAGGGTTAAGTGACTCGGACACTAAAGGGAATCCAGGTGTGTGACGTACATTGGTAGTCTGGATAAGTTTGTCCTGAAGACACAGCAGGTTTTTTTTTAGAATAATCAACTCTACTTCTGTTCTAGAATATGACTGCTAATAAGTCTCCCAGGTAGACTGTTTTGACAGGTAGCATTTTGTAGCCTCTTAAAGATCATATTGTTTGGAGAAGAGGCAAAGATCCACGAGAGGGAGATTTCCTTCCAATCCTGTCTTAAAACGGGTGAGGACCTAAAAAATCCCAAAGGCTTGCGGGGTCCCGTGTTGGAGACTCAGCTCACCAGGGAGGTGTGAAACAAGCAACGGGAAGGTGTAGGGGAAAACCATGAGCCCCGCACAGAGGCTGCCCTCCCAATTTTCCTGTTGTGTTTGTGAGCAGAGCTTAGGCTCCCAGAGTGAGATGCTTCCTGAGGAAAGTGTGGGGCTGGGGCCTAAGGGCAGTCTAGCAACTCTCTGACCTCCTCTCTGTCCCCAGCTAACGGACTCAGGGACTCAGCAAGCACAGGGTGCCTCGACCTGATAGACCTTTCATGGGAAGCACAGCAGAACTCTTGAGCATTTTGATGAACCTCTTGGAAAACAAAAAGTAAATGAAACAAATCAACTGTGAAACAAGCCCCAAAGTAACCCCCTGCGGAGAAATGGCACTGCTCGAAGCTGCCGACTGGCGGCTCTACCGACCATGCAGATGGAGAAGGTCATAACCAAAGAAGTTCTACCGGGAGCAAGGATCAGTTTCTCCCTGGTTTAGATATTGCCTCTCCCTGGTTTAGAGGTTTTAATGTTCCATTAAAAAATATTAAAAATCCACAAACCAACCCAGATGTTCCTCTCCTCTCTCCTGCTTCCTTTTGGCAGCCACACCGTCTGGCATCATGGTGCTAGATGTCTTTGCTGTCCCCATAGTCGTTGTAAGGGACGCTCAGGGTCTGTTCCTCACACGTCTTCCTGAGGTCCCGGTTGAGCTCTGACCAGTCAAGTCCGTAGGGCTTGATCTCGCTGTAGCGGCAGGCCAGGTACTTAAGGGAGCCGCGTCGCAAGCTTATCTTGGGTTCTTGAAGGAGGCCATTGCACCAACTGCTGAGGTCCCCCAGCTGAGAAAGGATGAGGCCAGCTTTCCTATGGATCAAGCATGGAAGATACTTATATTAGAAATAAGAGAAGGCAGGGAAGGGCAAACAGCCACTTAAATTAGTGTGAGACTTTATTATATCTTTTAAAGACTTATTTATTTTTGAAAAAGTGTGAGTGGGGAATGGACAGAGAAAGAGGGGGACAGAGGATCTGAAGCGGGCTCCATGCAGACAGCAGTGAGCCCAATGCGGGGCTTGAACTCAGGAACCGAGAGATCTTGACCTGAGCTGAAGTCGGACTCTCAATCGACTGAGCCACCCAGTGAGACTTTTAAACTCTGAGACAGCAGAGCCTAGTGTGTTCTGCTTACTGTTCTATTATGAGCACTTAGAACAGGGGTCTTTGATAAATACCTGTCAAGCAACGGGACAGATGGACAGATGGGTGGATGGATGGATGGATCAAAGAACAGTCTGGCTGTGCAAAGTGGGACAGGCACCAAAATAAAGAGAGAAACAAAATGCCGTAAGGAAAAATAAAGAAGGGAAAGTAACTGATATTTTAGTGGGGATTTATGCCCTTTTAAAATCAAAGAGTTGGCAGTTTTGAAAGACAAATCAAATCAATTTTCTTTACAGCCAGCAATTTACCATCATTAAATGACAAATAATGCATTTGAGTGAATATTTCCCTTTTCCAGGCTATTTCAGAGCTAAGCAGAAACAGCTGATATATTGAACTTCGGAGGCTATCAAATGTAGCAAATTATGCCTGTATGGAGGTAGTGACAGTGAACTAAGGGTGAAGACAGCAATGCTCTCAGGGCACACTGACGCAGGGCCATTCTTGGGGGAAATGCAGACTCACAGTGGCACACGTGACCTAATTAGCCTTCAGGTGAGCTCGCGCTCCATTCCGCCTTCTCCCTTGGAAGGCCAGGATGCCAAGGTCATTGTGCCCCAATCAAGAGAGGGAGGAACAGGAGGGGATGAGGGGGCACCTGAGCTGATGCAGATCCCTGGGAGAGAGAGAAAGGAGCAGAGGAGAGTGAGGCTGCCCCAAGTTCACACACACTGGAGCGCAGTCATCCCTCTGGGCCAAGACTAGAGTCTGGGGGGCCTCTGCATGCAGCCTCAGGAAGCAGGCTGTCCCATAATCCCTCTCACTGGAGCACAGCCTTCTTGCCAGGGACTGCTTACAGTGTCAGAGAGAGGGGCTGCCTGACAGCCAGCTGTCAGACTCACTGCCTCTCTGGACCCTTAGCAGTGACAGAGCAATGCTTCCCTCACTCAGCTGTGTTTCTCTCGTTCTTCAAAGACCTAAGTGCTCAGAGACCCACGAAGTTTCTCACTTGAAAGAGCTCGTGGGAGGCTGTAAAATGTTCTTAAAAGCTCAGTGAACAGCACCCCCTTGCAGTATTTATCAGCTGCTAGGCTAACTTCCCATGTGAAGAAGCAACTCTTTTCTAATTCAATCAAAAATTCTTTCCAGAAGATGGACATTTCTGCACTCCGTTCAGAATGACCTTTCAAAGAACAATAACCCCATTCGTTTCATTTCTCCCCTCCTGTCTGGCCGTGACCACAACAAGGGGTGATCTCACTGCGTTCCGGGGAGGCCATGCTGAGCAGCACAGAGATGATGCTGGAGGAGAGGTGTGAGGATTCAACAGCACAGTCAAGAGGCTGAGGGAGGGTGAGGTCATCAGAGGGCAGTGGCATTTTCTCCGACTTCAGTGGTGGGTCGGAGGAAGTCAAACACCCCGCCTGCTGCAGAAATAGGATCTTACGCAGACAGTCTCGCCTCTGCTTCTCAGCCTCTGCAGTTGGGCCAAACAAGCTTCCAAAAGTCGTCATCAACAGGGACTTTGGGGGCCCTGCATCTTAATCTACCCTACTACATGTCATTAGTTGTTGACAAATTCTTGGAAGGTGAAGGGAGGGATGAATGGGTTAGCATCCACTTAGGACATGGACACAGGAAAAGAAAGGATTCGCTTAGCCTGTGGAGATTTTGTGGCTACTTTCATAGCTCAATTTAAAAAAAAAAAAGTAATTAATTTCAGTCTGCCCTTGATCATCTCAGAGCCTGTAGATTTCTTCTTTCTCAGCCCAATGCAACCAATGTTGTTCTCAAAGCATTTCAACCCTCAAGTCCATCTGGAGGCCTCTGTGAAGGTTAAGGGAATAGACTTAACTGCTCACAGGAAGTGTGCGGCCCTTTTCTAGTCATTCTTGCGATGAGCTCCAAAATGGGTCATTGCCTCTCAAGGCACAAGGCTTCTCCCTGAGACCCATGACATTGGAAAGTAAAACTTGATTTCCACAAGCTAATGAAATTGCACAATGCTTTCTAATATATAGCCTTGAGAAGCCAGCATCACACACGAAAGGGTCTCCAGGGAGAAGAGTTTGGGAAGAGAATGTCAGGTCAGCAGCACACCCCACTTTACAGGGGGATCTGCACTTCTTCCTCTGCTCCCTTTCTTTACTAACTAATTTTCCTTCTGACTCTTGAGTTACAAGAGAGAAATTTTAAAAGCAATCCTAATGCCCTTGGAAATCAAGATAATATATGCAATGTTAGTGCTATTCAAATTGTGACATTTATGTTCCCTAACCAAGAACTGTATATATACACTCAATAAATGTCAAGAGGGAGGAAAGGGAGGAGGAAGAGGGGGAGCAGAGAGAAGGAAGGGAGCAGAGCAAGAGGGGGCAGGGAGCTGGGGAGAGAGGCAGAGAGAGGGTATAATATTAGGTATAAGTAATAATAAGGGTAAGAGTAATAAGGTATAGACCAGAGAGAACATACCTTAATATGTATCTTCTCTCTAACCCAGGGTTTGCTTTTTACCAAAACAGAGACAAAACAAATGAAAAGTCCCTTGTATATTTCCCTCTGTGACAGAGCTGTGACATCTATTTGCCCAAGGACCACCAATCTTTATAAACTGCAGGAAATAATGTATGGAATGCTGACAAGATTCTTCCTAAACTTACACTTGAAATCATTGTATTTCAGAAGATAACTTCCTCCTTCTTTCAAAAGTAAGAATATAGGAGGGAATGGCCTGAGTGTGTAATTTCAGGTCACAAGGAGCTTCCTCTGGTTTGGTCAGAGGTCAGGTGGATGGGACAACTTTTGGGTGATGCTTTCTTGCAGCCTGTTGGCAGGAGTACAAGAATTCTTCAAGTCTAGAGGATTCCATCTTGTTGATTGTCTTCATTTTCTTTCCTTTAAAAAAAAAATAGTCCTTGCCCCCCTTTTTTTCTTTATGAATTCCTAACTAATTCAAGGACATATAGGTACCAAACATTCCGTGTGAAAAACCTCTTACACTGAGTCTATTGGAAAATTCCAGTGCTTCCACTGAAATGTTTTTCTCAGAGTGGGAGTATATAGCCATGATGTAGAAACAAAAAGAAGTTAGGATCTGTACACATTCTTCTCATTTCTCTCTTTCTAAGAATGTCATCTGCACTGTATAACATACAAGCAGTAGGTGCTGAGTATTGAAAAGTTGTAGCCTCAGGGCCAGTGGATTCTGGTAAAGACTATACTGTCCTAACTTTGGCCAAGAAAGATGTCAAGGAGGGTATTGGCTGCCACCACCACACTGTCTTTCAAAAGAATGTGCAGTTGAGTTGAAAATATGTCTGTATAATGCATATTGCATATACAAAGTTCATATGCAATAAATATGTCCTGCTAACCCCTTCAATAAAATTCCTAATTTTCTCTCACAGGATTAGGTTTCCAGCTCCTACTGTTTTTTAGCATTTGGAATGCAATGTCAGCGTGATAAAGAGGTGGGTAAAACAGGTCAAAGGCAAAGACTTTTTCAGAGTTCAGGAAATATATTCATGACTTGGCTACTTAAATACAGCTTATCCAAAACCAATCTATATGAACTGGGCTGTATAAAAGCATAGGGCTTCCTTCTCCAAGCACCTAAGCTCACCCAGGAAATCTCTGTGAATTCATGGATTCAGTACTATGGTGCAGGAGATAACAAATTTCAAAGAGCTGAGGTCTTTATGAGAGGCGATGAAGTTTACTACTTACCTGGGGCCCAATTCATCCTCACACCGCCAGGTGAATTCTCCAAAACTCTCATAGTGCTGGTTGTAGTGGTAGAGGACGCGGTGTAGGGTAGGAGAACCCAGATCCAGGAGGGTGTTATAGGCCGTTTGCTGCTCCTTCCCACTGGTATAGCCATTGAAGAGATTGTAGATCTTGTCTGCTATTTCTGAGGACAGCAAAGGTAAAGAAATAAGATTTTTAAATTTGTACACACACACACAACATATGTGTGTGCACATGTATGTAGATGTGCATATATACATATCCACCTCTGTGTGTGTGTGTGTGTGTGTGTGTGTGATGTTGCTTAACGAATACTGAGCCTGGAACCTGGAGACAGGGATTTGAAGAGTTCGCTTTACCTCTGCCCCATCGGTTGTAGCTCTCTTTTCTATAAAACGAAAACCTTCCAATGGAATATCGCTGAAGTCAATTTCTGTTAACATATTCTTTGTCTTTGCCCATGTTTCCTGAAAATACAGTGCCTGCTTGAGGCAAAAGACCTCAGATTAATACTATATTGGCAAGTGCAATCCCAGGAAAGCTGGGAGGAGGGAAGAAGAAAATGAGGTGAGAAAGGAGGCTGAGTGGCTCTAAGGGGGTGTGCTAAGGGAGCAGGCAGTATGTTTTGCAGGAGAGGATGCGTGAAGCTACTAGGTCCCCGCCGGTCCATCCGAGGAGGAGAAAGGAAGACTTTCTCCCCAGCTCCCATCCACGAATGGTCCGTGGGGACTCTTCACATTTGCCTTCATGAGGCACTAGCTCGCTCACACTTCTAGTCTGCATATGCTTGGGTACCAAGCGGGTCCTGCAAAAGCTACAGGGAATCCCTGGGCGGCAAGGGGCAGACATTTGGCTGGGGATGAAGTGAGGTAGTCAGGAGATGCCAGAGCAATGGGAAGAACGTGGAGCAGTGAGTAGTAGCAGTTTCTAAAGCAACAGAGCCCCACGGTTAGGACGGCAGGAATGCTGAGCCTTTACTAGGGCCGCCTGCCCAGACCCTATACGAAAACACACTTGCAGATCTGTGGGGACACAGAAATGGAATCCAGTACATCCTGCAGCTCCAAATGAGTAATCCCTCAGCTTAATTTAGAACTCTTATATTCTCCTCCAAGGCATACGTCGCTAAGACTGAACTTGGTGATGTGGCAAAGTGGCAATGAATTTGTATAGCCTTGGCATTTCTCCCATGGAGCCCCAGGCACTTTATCATTAAATGTTTTCATATTAAACCTGTCAGAAAGGAGATTAGTTCACATTTCCTTCCTAAACAGCTGGGAACTGAGATCTGGAGAGCAGAACTGTGTCTCAGATCCAATGTTCAATCTGTGGATGAAGAAACTAAGTCTACAGGTTTCTAAGCCAGAACTTTGCCCACTTGACCTCCTGTTGGCCAAAAGGCATGGCAAGCAGATTCCCTGTCAGAATTCCAAGTGAATTCAGGGATGCTGGTAATGACAAAGCCACTGTTGTAGGAGTTTTCTGGGTTGCAAGGAAGAAAACTTCCACCCCTACTCTGTACAGACATTGCAATGATTTTCTAACTTTTCTATTTTGCCCATCACCTATAAGGACAGATCTTCTTCCATGTCCTGAGCAACTAGCACGGGGCCAAACAACATAGTAGTTAAAAAACATCTTAGCTAGAAGAATAGAATTCATGATCAGTGATATCTCTCCGTCCCTTTAGCAATCAACCACTGATGGCCAGCACCTTAACTGCATTAAAAATAACTTCAGTCCAGAAATCCATTTAGACAGTCAGGGTTTTTAAATTCTCAGGTTGTTAAAATAGGATCAAGAGATAAAGGGGACAGTTGAATAGAAAGAATTGTGGTACCCCCGTTACTTGTTAATGGCCTCTTGATTGTCAAGAGGTTTGCGTATATAAACTCCAATCCTCACACCACCACTGCAAGATGGATATGAATGTCCCTATCCTACATACGAGGACATTCAGAGAGAGAGACCAGGTCATCCACCCAAGGTCACAGAGCCAGTGTGTTCTGGAGTCAGGATTTAAAACCCTGTCTATCTTCTGCTGCTCTTTTGCACTAGTGCTCAGGAGATAAGAATGCTTCACCAATTTAAGATACAGGAGGCAGAGTCGTGGGGGATGCAAATCAGGGGTGACTGTTTCTAGTAGGGGTCTTGTCCTGGCTGGCCCATAGGTGCCGAGTGAGAGGGAGTCCCCAGGACGTATGCAGGGAGCCCATTGTTTCTGGAGCTGAGACAGACAGAAGCGGAGAGACTAGTCTAAGAGCTGTGTTGTTTGCAATGAGAGGAGGGGAGTGTGTACTGAGAGAAGAAAGGCCAGGGGAAGAAGAATGTGGGCGATCACACCAGAGCCCAGATAGAGAGGGCTGGGGTCCTTTTTGTTGATGCTTCTCTGTTCTTATTTCTGGTGATGGGAAATAGAAAGAGCATCTGAGGCCCCAGGCCCTGGTTATGACTGTCTCCGCAGAGGAAGAGAGATGGCTGAGAAGGTGTTTGCGGGTGTATTTACTATTCTCATAACACAACAGTAATAACTAACTAGAGAAGGCTGATGCTTTCCACTAGCAGCAGCACATATGCCTGAGGCCAGGTGGGACAGGCCCGGGTGCCACCATAAATCTCCTAAAACCAAGATAATCTAACTCCAGGGTGTGCTTGCAAGCCTGCATCAGTAAGTGCGAGGCTATATTCAGAAGGATCTCTATGCTGGGTTCCTAGCGCGTATTTCTGGTTCCTCCTAATTCCACAGAGAAAATTTAGAGATATTATTTCATTAACTTTCATAGCATCTCAAGAAGTTACTAACTCAAAGAATGGAAAAGAATACAAGGTATTTTTAGTTATCATTTTATCCAGCTTTCAGCTTCACAGCAGTCATGGGTTGTCCAAAATAAGGATCTGTCTTTCCTCTCTTTAAAATGCACAGGGGAAAGGGGAAAATGGGTGATGGGTTTGGAGGAGGGCATTTTCTGGGATGAGCACTGGGTGTTATATGGAAACCAACTAGACAATAAACTATATTAAAAAAACAAAAAGCAAAACAAAAAAAATTAAAATTCACAGTGTTCAGGAATAGTTAAGCTGCAGGTGGGGAGATGGGTGGGAGTCTACAGACATAACCTCATCACAAAAAATGAAGCTGAGTTATTAGTAATTAAAAGGGAGATAGTACCTCTGAGGCAGCAAAGTAAACCAACAGGGCTGCGACTTAAGCCCTCAGACCCAGAGGATGGGTAAGACCTGGAACTATGGTATACAGCATCATACGAAGGTGGGCTCCATTACACTAGCTGTGTGGCTTTGGACAAATTACTTAACCTATCTGGGTCTTAGTTTTCCTTTTCTGTTCAATGATGGTGAATAATATACACCTTCCAAGATTATTGGGAGACAAAGTGCTATTAAATGTAAAGTGTTTCTTCAGCACAATGTCTGGACACGGTAGGCAGACATGTATTCATCCATTCAAAAAACTTACCATGGACTTGATATTTTTTCAGGCACTCAGGCTACATCAGGGAGAAACTAACGGAGGTCCTCACCCTCGAAACACTTGAGGTCTAATGGTAGGAGGCATTTGGATAAGAAACGGACATAACAAGTACAATAGAGTCTGTAAGGAAGTGGGAGAAAAGTCGAGCAGAAGAAAAGAATGGGGGAGAGTTGAGTGGAGCCCTGAGATTTTTAAACATAGTGGCCGTGAGAGGTCTCATTGAAAAGATGTCCCAGGAGTCAGGACCTGGAGGCCTTGGGAGGGGATGAGCTGCAGGGATATGTGGGGAAGAGCATGCCAGGGAGAGGCAAGGTAAGCATCGAGCTTGTCGGCTACAGGTGGGCAGCATGGGTAAAGGCAGCAAATAAGCTACCGTGTTTGGAGTAAGAGGGGTGAGAGTCAAATGACAGTGGATGTTATTTTATTAATATCATTTATTATGATGATTATTACTGGTTCTCCACTAAATCAAGCTTTCTCCAATGCTGTGACAGAGATACTAAAACACAGGAGTCCAAGAGACTGTGGGAAATAGTCTTATTTGAATAAGAGGGGGGATTCCTGGGACAGAAGTGAACTTTCTTATACCCCAGAAGTGGTTGCTCTTTTTTTTAACGTTTGGTCTTTTTTTTTTTTTTTGGAAAGAGAGAGAGACAGCATGAACACATGTACACAAGGGCATGAGAGTGGGGGAGGGCCAGAGGGGGACAGAGGATCAGAAGCGGGCTCTGTGCTGACAGCAGAGAACCTGATGTGGGACTTGAACTCACGAACCGCAAGATCATGACCTGAGCCAGTCAGACGCTTAATTCACTGAACCACCTGCTCTGTTTACTATGAAATAAGTAAGAATCCTGGAAGCATCCATACCTCCTAATGGCTTCCTTGCTACTATAAGGAAAGTTCCTTGAATGGAGGTCCTAAGTCACCACTGT
Source organism: Hyaena hyaena (assembly GCF_003009895.1). NCBI lineage: Eukaryota > Metazoa > Chordata > Mammalia > Carnivora > Hyaenidae > Hyaena > Hyaena hyaena. The sequence continues at coordinate 535,315 of NW_024081426.1, forward strand.
CATTCGCCCCTGGGTCTGTCTGTCCCCACCATGAAGTAATTGGTCACAGAATTCTATATGAAAGCCTGAGGGTAATGAATCCCACCTGGATTCTATCTTTGTCCTTCTTGGCACTGTCTGCACCTCTGACCCCCCACCCCCAGCCTCCGTCACCCTTCCCTTACAGCCTCTCACCTCCCGCCCCCGTCCCCCGCTGCTCTGTGTTGTCTTCACACCTGTGATTCTCAGCCTTGGGATTCATACTTGATTCTCCACCTGGAAGGCAGGTGAAAAACAGATTACTGGTTCCCTCCAGAGTTCCCAATTCAGTAGGTCTCAGATGGAATGTGAGAATTTGTCTTTCTAGCAAGTTCCAAGGTGATACTGCTGCTGTTGTTCTGCTCACACTTTGAGAATCACTACTCTAGACAAATTAGTTCTCTCAAGGGTTTCCTTGCTCCCTCTGGGACTGGCAATACGGCAGACAGCTGTCCCTTTCTCCTTGACCTTGGCAAACACTCTTCCGTTTCTCCATGTCCCTGTGCTGGTAGAAACCTGCCTGGAGCATTCTCCCATACAGAGGGATCCACCCATACCCTGGAGAAGAGCAGCCTCTCAGCCTCTCATCAGTTCCTGCAAACAATTTGCTGCTCTCTCTATATACACATAAAAGTCCCTCCACCTTAAAAACTCACCTGCCTCTTCCTATTTCCCTTGCTGACTTCATGACCATTCTTCTACATCCATGGAAGAATCTGGCATCTAATTCATCCTTTCCACCTCATTTCTTATCACCATTTAGGGTAACTTCACTGTCCACAAGAAAGCCCTCTGTAAGACTAGATCCCCCAGCCATCAAGAGTCAATTATCGGGGCGCCTGGGTGGCTTAGTCGGTTAAGCGTCCGACTTTCGCTTAGGTCATGATCTCGCGGTTCGTGGGTTCGGGCCCCGCGTCGGGCTCTGTGCTGACTGCCAGCTCAGAGCCTGGAGCCTGTTTCAGTCTGTGACTCCCTCTCTCTCTGACTCTCTCCTGCTCATGCTGTCTCTCTCACTCTCTCCTAGAAATAAATAAAAAACATTTAAAAAAAAGAGTCAATTATCATGGCTGAGACCTTCTCCAGCTTTGACCCAGTAAATCCCAGTATCACATGCTGTGAACACAACCCTTTTCAAACAGGCTGTACTTCTTCCTGCCATCAAATCTGCCCTTCAGTGATGGAAACCCCAGGTCATTCGACTCCACCACCCACTTTAGGCATCAACTCTGTCTATGTCCTTCTCTACCTGTACAAACCACATGCCCAGTGCCTGTGCTCTCAGCCAGCTTGCTCCATCTTTGGCCTCTTCTCTGTCTTCACACAGGCTCTAGAGGTCTGCTGGGGGACAGTCACAAGCCACTGAGTTAGGTGGTTCTACTCGTGCTCTCTTGGCATTCTGGACACACCCTTACCCATCCCTTCTCACAACATATGATGTCTTGCGTGACCTCTCTCCTGCTCCACATCCAAGCCATCAGCAAATCCTCTTGGTCCTCCCATCAAAATACTTTAGGACCAGACCACTTGGTACCACGTCCCTCGCAAGCATTCTCTCTCCTCCATCACTGCCACAGCCTTGGCACTTCTATCTCGTACCTACTACTTGGAGACCACTCTCAGCACAGCTGATGAATGCTCCTGGAAAATGTTAAGTTCAATGATGCCCCTTTTCTGCTTGAAGGGCTCCAGGGCTTCCTTTCTTAATCCCAGGTTGAAATCTTAGCCCTGAGATGGGGACCCATGGGGTCCACCCCACCACCCCTCTGAACTCCTCTTCGCTTTCTATCCTCCCAATTCCTCTCCACCGCGGGGGGCCTCTTTCTTCATCTTCAAACACACCAAGCATCTCTGTCCTCCATCTGCAATGACCTTCCCCCTGATATCTGTGTGTATTTTCTTCACCCTCTTCCCAAACCATGTCAGTTAAAATTCTGCCCTCTGCCCTTCCTCTCCCATTTCCCTGCGAATCAGGCCCTGTAATACCCATCACCAGCTGAAATATTTGTTTCACTATCATTTTTGTTTGTCATCCTTGCTGAAACGGAAGTTCCAGGAGGCGGAGATTATGCCCCCTAGTGCCCAAACCAGGTATTTAGTCAGGGCTTACTAGATGTTGTCTGATTGGATACCTGTATGAAAGCTGACTGTTAAAATTCTTGAAAATAAATTGAGCCAATTTAGTATTTAATCCCAGGGCTCAACAAAAAGCAAATGAGGGAGTGGACAGGAATTTATGTTTGGCATCAGGAAAGAAAGATGGATGTTGTGGGCTGTGATGGATGAGAAGCTTCACAAAGAACTCCTGGAGGCCAGGCTGGTCTTATCACGGACACTAACTTGTTCCTCACGGAAAGGGAGCTTTCAGTAGAACATGGGCAGAAACTCACTTGCTCAGTGGCTCTAGTGTCATGATGTGATCAAATTCTTCATGGGAAAAGTGTTCATATAAGGACCAGAGTCTAGATTCCTGCTAGGTAATTAGTAGCTGAGGTCATGCTGTGGGTCACTTAAAAGGTAATTCCCATTTGTTATTAGATTTAAACCCAGACCCAGGAGACTTATATTTATGATGACCATCTGGGTTTGAAGGAGGCAAAGCATATGGTTTTTCGGTACAGCTGCTAGAATTGTATTAATTTGTGAGGGTCCCCTCAATGAGTCCAGCCCATTAATCTTCACGTTTGATGCCTATAGGACCCCCTCCTGGCTGGAGAGTAAAAGCACTTGGGGATGCTGTGTCATTCTCTCAGCATAAAGTTGACTTTTCCTGCTCCCGGTTGGTCTGCTGGGTTTTCAGACACTCTCTTTTGTCAGGGAGCCCAAGGGGACAGACGCACGTCTTGATTCACTTTGGAGGCTGGAATTAACCCCAAAGGAGCCCCGCAGACAAACAGAACTGTGGTCTCTCCCAGACCAGAATGGTTGGCCATTCTGTAGTCCAAGGTCGCTGTCTGCCCATCTGTCCCTGCAGGTAGCACGGTGCTACAAATCTCCCACCTGCTAATCCCACCCCTGATACCCCACCAGCCCCTTGCCTATGCTGCAAGCAAGTCCAAGGTGCCTACTGCTGCCAGCAAAGACATCAGCAAATTTTCCAGAACAGAAATAGCTGGGGCACCTTCCTGTCACCTGTTCCTCTCTGGCTTGGAGTAAGAAATCAACAGATGATGACACAAGGAGCCGCGAATTCTGTCCAGATAGCCTCTAGCTGCAACCCCAGACTCTGCTTTCATCATTGTGGCATTTCAAGACTTCAAAAGTCATTTGGTCCGTACACTATCAGCCAGGCAGCACTCACTCGGGAGAGGAGCACATCTGTCTTACACTTAAAGTTCTCCCTTCCACCGTAACGTCCCAGTGGATTCTAATAGTTCTAAAAAGGTTTTTTTTTTTCCACCACCTGACTTGAACACTCTTTTTGTTTAAAATGTAGGTCTTTTATTCATTTAGCAACAAAGACAGGTTTTCACTCTTTTACACAATGACCTTCTAAATATCCAATTTAACATTGTAGGCAAAGTGAGAATTGATGTCAATTAATGGGTCTGAGTGCTGACTCTGTTAGGTGCTCACTTTGTGACTCTGGTCAGCTACTCATTTGACTCTGAATCTCAAGTTCTGCATCTATAAAATGGGGGAAATATTCTAACCATTTGGTAAATGCTTATTGGGTCCCTATTAGAAAGCAGACTGGTGTTACTACAGAGACTTCAATGCTGGAATTCTAGGCCGAGCCAGCTTCAATCAGAGAAATACTGTGGCCAAGCAATTTCTCCCACCCCTTACCTCACCTTATTTATGGCTCCTGACTCCAGTTATATTAGCTTGGGCATGACTGTCTGTTGCCTAACATTTATTCAACAGTTACTATGGGATGGGCATGAAATAAAGACAAAGTAAATTCACTCATTTGATTCTTATTAGACTCCTATTAGGTAGGGTACTATTACCCCTTCCCCCCTTTTACAGATCAGTAAACTGAGATATGAGATGAGATAAGCTACTCAAAGCCAAGTAGCTAGCAGATCAGGAATTTGAACCTGGATGGTCTGACTCCTGTAACCATGCTGCCTTCCTCTAAAGTGTTAGGGACATGATCATGAGCAAGCAAACGAGATTCTGCTCTCAGAGAACTCACTGTCCATTGGGGCAGTTATTGAACCCATGGTGATAATAACATATGGAGATGAATGCTCTGAAGGAAAGTAACAAGGTGCTATGGGACATCCAGCAGTGCCTGTCCCGAGGAAGGGACACTTAACCCCAAATCTGCAGGCTGAGAGAAGTTAATCAGCTGCTCAGGGCTGGGGTGAAGAGCACTGGAGGCAGTGAGACTGACATGTGCCAAGGCCTGGTGGCAGCACTGGAAATGAAATGGAGGACCTGAGAGAGGCAGTGAGGCGGAGATGCACAGATCGATGGGAAGAGTGGACAAGAAGAGGCTGGAAAAGTGGGCCAGGGTCACCTCAATTAGGTCCTTTGTGTCCGGTAAGTATTTTGGTCTTTGTCGTAAGAAGAATGGCAATCCATTAAAGAGTTTTAAGAAGGGGCCTTAACGCGATCAGATTCCTGTGTGGAACATAATGGTGCTCTTCCGGGCCACACATGGCCAATGAGGCAGTAACCGCGAGAAGTCTTTCAGGAGCTGTGCATGCTACAGCATCCGTGGTTTTAGTAAACATAGGTCTGGTCCCTTCTCCCCCTGTGTTTTCACTGTGTGAGCCCATTGAACGGTGTGGGACTATGTCCCCTCACGGGGAGACCTGAATATACCGAGAGTCAGGAGCCGCCGGGAAGGCCACTGGCGGGGCCAGCAATCAGCGTGGCCACCCCACTTCCCTTCCTGAAATTTGCATGGACGGGGCTCCCAGAGTCAGCCTGTGTCTCTGCTTACATGCAAATCATATCGGCCCTAGGCCGCCGGAAAGACTGCAGTGACTGGACGGAGCACTGTACTTGGGCATCAGAGCTCTGCAGAAGAGGTGCCCAGGACATCCAAATCCTGGCTGTGGGGGACACAGGATAAGCCTCAGAGCAGGGGATGCTGTCGAGACATGCCAGGAGGCATCGTGCAGAAGTGGATCTCAAGTGTGCTGTTTGCACCACGGATATTGACAGAGGAAAACTTAGGTTACAAGGGCCAATCCTGGTGCACCAAAGAGGGACAAATCTTGACCAAGGGACTGGACCACAGATACTCTGAAATACAGAATTAAGAATCTGGACACATCTTTGGTGGTTGGGGGGAGGTGGTATGGTAATTCATTCCAAACCTGTAGACTATCTATGTGTTAATTCAAAATAACCCTTCCTATGCGCACAAACATATGAAGACAGTAAGTGACTGGATCAGAGTCCTGAGGGCCGAGTTTACGGGAACTTCACCACATACCCAAGCATTTGGTGTGTCACTTGTGTGTGCCCGGGGCTTCCGTCAGCCTGTCATCCTGGCTACCTGACTCACAGACTAGGGGAAACAGTGGGGTACAGTGAGGGTCTCCACCAGACTCAGAGGCAGACAAAATGAGGCAGGCACCACGCCTGGGTGGGGGCTTGAAGCCTCCCCCTTCCCGCTGAACCCCACATTGTTCCGTTTGATGCACTTGCTCCCTCTTTCGTCCTCTGCAGACTCTGCTGGCCTCAGTGTCACTTACCTTGGGCTTTGACATCATCCACCACGGGGCAAGGCGTCTTCACAATCACATCACTGGGCCTGGAGCGCCGTCCGGTGTTATCCACGCCCCACAGGGTGAACCTGGCAGACAGGGGAGGAGATGGTTGTCAGAGAGCAGCTGAGGCCCTGGCTCACAGCCAGGCTGTGCTTGGGCAGCCCTGGCCCTGGCTGTTCTCACAACCTGACGGGAACTTGCCGCTACCGCCCACGTCATAAAGTGTGCAGCCTAGAGCCTCTCATGGCTTCCCGCTGGGTTCTGGGCTGTAACTGGGTGTCTCAGGTATATTGTTCAGTAGAAGGCATCAGGGCACGGAGCAGTGGGTCTCAAAGTGGGGCCCTCAGACCAGTAGCATCGGCATCACCTGGGTACTCGAAAGCAATAAAAATTTTGACACCTACTGAATCAGAGACGCCAAAGAGGTGCTCTAACAAGCCTTCCAGGTGAACCTAATGCCACTTCTACTCTGACAGCCACTGAACCAAGAGAAGAAGCATGTATCTGAGGAAATGGGTCAGGACTCGGGTCCAAAGCCCCACTCCCCACCGTGTGGAGTTACAGCTAACTCCTCTGAGCTCGGCTTTCTCTCATCGGTGAAACGGGCTAATGATAAATGAAATGAGATAATTCTGTCCAGAAAGACCCTAGCGCAATACCAGGAACCCGGTGACACCGCATAAATCACATGAATTCCGTTCTGTCCTGTCTCATGCTCAGCTGACATGTTGACACAGAGGGTTGAGGACAGTTTCTCCCTTTGAAGCCAGAACCGAAACAGCCAGCGTTGAGGAGTCCTGACTTGCCCATAGCTGGCCAGGGGCTTTGTTTCCCATGTGCAGCGAGTTCTACCCCGCCATGGACAGAAGTCCCAAGTGGGAATGCCGAGCCTCCCCTCCCAGTGAGAAGGTGTGGTTCTAAAAGGCCTCCCAGGAGGAGGTGGAAGACCTGGCTTTTGCACACAGAATTTCCCCTTGGGTGATGGAGCTGATGCAGGCAGAGAGAGGAACTCCAGGTTCTGCTATTTGGGAGAGGAATCTGAAAGTAACCGTGCTGGTAACCTCCACGGCTGTGCCCCGGGGACTCTGCTAATTGGGTGGGTCTATAGCAAATTGTTACCACTGCCTTTCCTGTCCCCATGTCTTTTGCTGCATTGCCATGGGAGGCTGCATTTATTGGCAGGTCTGGCTTTCCTTTCCTCTTGGCAGAGTTACCAGGAGGAAGACAGGTGTAAGGAAGACAGGTGCCCACAGACAAAGTGGCCCAGGTCCGGGCTGGCTGGGCCCCAGACGGTGGATCCAGTGAGGTAGAAAAGCAGTGGAAATTGGCCAGTGAGTCCTCCAGGAAATATGTTTCTCCCAGCAGAGAAAAGTGCATCCACCCCACAGAGAAGCCCAGAGAAGGTTCAGTGCAGGAAGCTGTATGCCTCCTCCTCCTTCCTTCCCCAGGCCTGACACTGGAATCATGGCCACCTCAGACAGGCAGGCCACATCCCGCCGGGAGCCCTGGTCTGCTGGGCCTGAGAATATGACAAGCTGCCTGGGGGCAGGGCCCAGACCCCACCTGTGGGCCCTGCAAGACTGCCTGGGCTCCCAGCTGCCAGTCAGGCTGGTGCCCGTGCTAGGCTTTCCCTCCTAGTTACACAAGGTGGCTCAGTCTATGCCACTGGCCTCTGCTGCTTGGTGCAGATCTACCATTTTGCCTGGCACTACACCTCATCCTGACCTCAGTCCCGATCCAGTGCCCTGGTGCCCTTCTTCCCCTCTTCCGAGATCTGAGCGGGCTCTCTGCGCCACACCAGCCCCACACAGCTTCCCAGGGGCTGCTTGGATCCTCCACGATGGCAGCTGTTGGGGTTCTTCATTATCTGGCCTCCCACACACATCTCAGTGTCGGCCTCCTGGGAAGAATGGTTTCTAGAACTGTGACTGAGGTCACCAGACCTGTGGCTGGGGCATCCCATCGGCCTGTCTGGAACCGGCTCTGTTTTGGCATCCTGCCCTACAACCTGGGTCTCAAGCCGGAACTCAACTCCCTCCTCTGCTCACCTGCTCCAGACTACCTTGAGCTAAGGTTCTCAGAGATGGGTCCGGGGGCAGCCAGGGCAGAGAGACCTGCGCCTGACATCTGAGAATCCCACACATGAGCCAAGTTCCCCCTCATCACCCATGTCCCCTCCATGCGGCAGGAGGGCTAGGGAGGAAGGGGGAGCATCCAAGGATGGCCACCAGCCTGTATGCTTTGCCGGGGCTGCTCTCTAGGGCCAGGCGAGCCCCTTTCCCTCACAGGAGACCCTGATGTGTAGGGAATCCTCTCCCGAGAGGTGGGCCAGTCGATCTTTGTTGCAGACCCTGCCCTGACGCCGCTGCCAGCAGGCCATTCTAACCAGTCGGAGATGGAAAGCCCTGTTCGTTCCTAGGCCAACGCATGCACACAGTGCTGCTAGCACTGGTCTGGTCCTGTGTCCCCGTTCCTGCCACTGGGTTCTCTGCTTTCACTGACCCCCTCACCCCCACCATGTGTCTGAGCCCACAGTCCTGCACCTCTGCCCTCGATTTAGTGGCTGAGACCCAGTCCACCGGATGCCCTGTGCTCATAAGGCGGCTCTGCCTTGTCTTTTCCTGTCCATGTTCCAGGGTCCTGAGCTTAGCCCTGGAGGTCGGGTCCAGGGCTAGAACCTGATATCACGCTGCCCACCTGTATGTTTAAGGTCACCTGCCCTAGACACTCTGTGGCTGGGTTCTAGCCACCTTTTGCAGCCCCCATTACTTAACCCTTCACTTTCTAGCAGAATCCCTGGACTGTGATGACAAATGTCCTAAGCCTCAGGCACCTTGGTGCCAGGCATGGTGTTATCCCTCCCCTACCCCAGCTAGTGCCACTCCACCCGGCAGCCTCGCCCTGGGGCTCCTTTGCTGGGAGCTCCCACTGACTCTATCAGATCCTGAGCAGCAAGAAAAATGCCTCTGCGTAGAGGAATTCTCACATTCCTCTGATGGGGCGATCAGGACAAAATTGATGGTCCTAAGCCCCTACTGTTTTTAATAGCAAAGCAAGGTATTAGGAAAGAAAATGCCTCCCATAACCCTCTAAGCATAATGATGATTATCCTAAGAGCCGTTCCTCAGCGGCCTGGGTCCCCAGGTCCCAGAGGGCCATGGACAGCATCCAGCTTGTTTTTACTCTCAAGGCCCAGGGAGCACTTTACATTCTCTCATGGGGAGATGGCGTGTGCCATCATTTCAGGAAGGCCTTCTCTGTCCACTGTCAGCATTATGGTTTCCACCGTTGAGCACTCACAGGACTGAGTGAAGGTTAGCTGGGATGACTGGCCAGGAGAGAGGAGCTTTCCTCCCAATCCAGAGGGCTAATGTGTAAGTACGTTAGCTGTCTCGTCCAAGGCTTCTGGTTCTTTCCACCACCACCTGGTTGGGACTGATCGACCAGTCCTTAGAGTCTGTGTGACAACACCTACATCGTGTGTGTGTGTGTGTGTGTGTGTGTGTGTGTGTGTGTGTGTGTGTGAGGGTGAACCCACACAGCCTAGCTCGGGCTCCGGAAACTTGGTGTGCACAGAGTGCCCTTGGGCCCCGTGTCCAGGACTGACCGCCTTGCCTCGTGTGCTGTTTTCACACTGTCCCTGTCCTGCTGTGGCAGTTCCGCTGATCCCTCTGAATCCACTCCTCTTTTCTGAACTATCTGTCCGCTCTCACAGGTCCCCAAAGGCAATAGTTCTCCTGTGAGCACAGGCTGTGATGGCGGGAGGAGCAGGCCAGAGGGGGAGACACCTCCTCACTCCAGCCTCCGTTTCCTCATCCATAAAATGAAGATGTTGAACCAGACACACCAGATCCCTTTTAAGCAAGGATTCTTTTTTTTTTTTTTAAGATTTATTTATTTATCGAGAGAGAGAGTGAGTACAGAGGAGGGGCAGAGAGAGAATCCCAAGCAGGCTCCACACTGTCAGTGCAGAGCCGGACTCACGGCTCGATCTCATGAACTGTGAGATCTCAACCAGGGATTCTTAAACATTTTTGTACTGTGGACCTAGAATCCTCAGGAGAATGTTTTTTAAATGCATTAAGTAAAACGCACAGGATGTCAAAATAAGCCAGCTAGGCTGGAATGCACGTCTCCTTCCATGGACCCCAGGAGAACAGCCAGCCCTCTGCTTTCATGTGAGGTAATGAGGTCATGTTACTAGCTCCTTCCAGCAGCCTAGAATGGCTGCAGAGTGAGAAGCAGTGAGTGAAGAAAATGCAAACCCCAATACAATTCTTAACCACGGTCACACCCCAGACAGCTCGCTTGCAGCTCTGCGGAAGTTACTCCATGTTGCTGAACCTCAGTTTTCCTCAACTATAAAATGGGAGCAAAACCCCAATCTCACAGGGCTCCCACACTCCATAAATGAAGGCTGGCCTCTCCATTTTAATGGGCAGAAAACTTAGCTGCAATCTTGCTTACAATTACTTAGTGCTTAGAAACAAAACCAGGCTAGGGGCCAAGGGTTTCCAGCAACTAATCGAGGGACTGAAGGTCTCCGTGTGCCAGGGACTGAAGGTCTAGCTTCTGATCCTCTGCGGAGAGGAACGCCTCTCCCAGGCCTTCCACCGCCCTCTTCGTGTGATCTGCAGCGCCACCTAGTGGAGCGCCGCCGAGCTGGCTGCTTCTTTCCTCGCCCTGGGCGCTGTCTCTGACTTCCCCACTAATCAACACTGACAGAAAGTTCGTGTTTTACAAGACAGCAATGCTTGGAAACTCACCAAAGATAGCAGAGTGGGAGAAGGTGCCAGTCTCCGGTCTTTGATCAGGAAAGATGGCCAAATCAGGCCAACATGAGGAGGGTCCCAAGATGGGTAAGGGCTGGCTCATAGAATTTCAAAACTCCTAATTAACGGTTGTGACTTAGTGACGGGAATTATTGAGCCTTTTTAGAAGTGAGAATTCCAGTTTCACTGAATTGGAGGCATCTGACAGCAGGTGAGGCAGTCCACCCTCCCTAATCTTTGCTCCTAAAGCAAAGAAGCTTTGCTCATAAAGGGTCACAGCTGCCCAATAGCAAAGAGAGCTGTTAAGAATCACAAGAAGTCTGTCTGTATTTTCTAGAATATCCCTGTCTTTCTGTATTTTACTAGTACGGCCCCTAATTGCATCTCTTTTTCCTACATTGAAGATATGCAGGGTGAGCACCTAAGTACATTTTGCAACCAATGCCACTCACATTTCTAGTGCTTTTCACCTTTGAATTCTGTAACTGTGGAAATGGAGATGATTTATTCTGGCTACTCTGCCTCTATTCTTGTGACCTCATCTGTAAACTGTAAAATGTTTTTCATACCGCTGGGGTCAAAAGGTCCCAGAATGACGTCACTAGGAATTCTGTCTCTCTCCCCTCTCCGCCAACTTTCCCATTGCGACTTACATTCCATCGATGTCTCCCTCTTTGGGTGTCTTTTATGTCTCTGCTTCACAAATATTTTACAATTGTTCTAGGAGCACAGGGTGAAATGAGGAAGAGTTCCCAGAGAGCACAGGGCTGTTCCTAGTGCCATGACATAGAAGTCCACTGTATTTGCTCTGAAGAAAAGGGACCATCTCTAACCTCTAGAAACTCAAAGTCACTACAGCTAGCTTTCTAAAGAAGCAGAGCTCTTGGGGCGCCTGGGTGGCTCAGTAGGTTGAGCTTCCGACTTTGGCTCAGATCATGATCTCAGAGTCCATGGGTTCGAGCCCTGCGTCAGGCTCTGTGTTGACAGCTCAGAGCCTGGAGCCAGCTTCGGATTCTGTGTCTCCCTCTCTCTGCCCCTCCCCCGCTTGCACTCTGGGTCTCTCTCTCTCTCAAAAATAAACATTAAAAAAAAGCAGAGTTCTTGGCATTCTACACCTTTCATCTAACAAAGTGAATAATCCCCCCTGACTCAGAGCATTCGCTCTATTTTTCTGGAATCATTTTTTGTCACTCCCTTTGACTCACCATCTGCTTCTGCCCTATGACACCACTTGCTACTCACCTTCATGCCTCTCTGCTTTTGCCCTTGCCAGCTCCTTAGCCTGCTATGCCTTTTCCAACATCACTCTACCTACAAAAGTCCTACCCATCCCAAGTCAGACGATGTCTACTCTAGTTAGAATTAACTACTCCTTCCTTTTTCCTTCTACCACCTGTTCCTGGTTCTTCCATCTCGCATTTCTTTCTTCCTATCTGATGTGAAAGTTACTTGTTTGTAGATTTCCTTTCTGTGTCGCAGAGTCTTTGAAGGATGGGGCTATATTGTCTTTCTTAATCCTCCCTTTCCAGTCCCTAGAAAGTTCTCCATAACGCCGACGGGGATAGGACTCGAGAAACTCAAACTATTTTTCAAGTTCTGAGGGAACTCAAGTAACAAAATGGAAGGAACTTAGAGCCTCAGGACGTTCAGGGTAAAGAATAGCTAGGCAGGTGTGTGTCACTCACATGTAGATGGTGTCAGGGTCCAGGCATCGAATGATCAGAGAGATGGTGGTGAGCTGCCTGTCTGGCACCTGAGAAGGCATGGCACAGGGGGCCTTGGCTCCGGAGACGATGTCATCCACAAAGCTCAGCACCGTTTCTGCTCAGGGGGAAGGAATGGAAAAGGCCATGAGCAACAGTGATGGCCACGCAATGAGGACATGGTGTCAGCTCAGTGAGAACGTAACAGTACCATCGCTTGGTCCCCAGTCTTCTTGAATTGCTAGCAGAGAAAAAAGACCCAGAAGGAATTGTCTTTTCTGTTGCATATTTAATCAATTTAGAGCCATTTGTCCAGAGTGAGCTCAGAAACAACTACGGATGCAAGATGTACATACCACATCTGTGAGCTCTTTTATGAAATGTTCTTGGCAAGGGCAGAGAACAGCTGCTGTGATCAGTGGTCACTGCCAGGCCCTTGCAGTACCTGTACATGGCCTTGGAGGAAGCAGGAGACAGCTCTCCAGGCCTGAAGGCAGTGCATGTGTCTCTTAGCCCCAACGATGCTTTCAGCAGAAGCCATTTACCCCGAGTCTGACTGTGGATGCCATCATCCTGCTGGCGACCACACTCGTGCATAAGTCTTAGGCATGATTTATGTTGACCTTTCCCTACGTGTAGGCAGCAAAATCCTACGGCATGGAACATTTTTCACGGGGTGTTTCCACGTCTTTAAGACTTCCCTCTTCTAGCGGGACCTGGCAAAGCAGAGTTTGCTTTAGGACAAGACATGGGGTAAGCACATCTGTTTGCACATGCTTTTGCCTGCAGGGGGGTTATTAGCAAAGGAATTTTTTTTTCCTGTAATCATGGCAGTGGTTAGCACAGAATTGTTTCCTAATTGTGGGCTAGGATAACTAGTGTACTGTATTGTTGTTTCTTTGTGAGTGTGCCTAGAGGCAGTGAAATGGACACCTCTTTAATAAACAAAAAGAAAAACAAAATCAAAACAAGACTCTGTCAGATAGCTCACCAGGCAAAAACTCTTACGTGGCCAAGATGGCCTTTCGAGCTTATCCACGCTCCTCCGGCACTGTCCTGGGGCCCTGGGGCCCTGGAGCAAAGACCAGGAAGCGGGATGTTTGTCTTCTCGCTTCTTTTTACCCACAGATAAACATGAGCCCATGAAGTCGGAGATGCTCACCTGTCTCCACTTTGGAGTGGTCCATCCTGTCAGTGACTTTTTCTTGACGAATAAGGTAATCTACAATCTGCACCCCGATCGGAGGCTCCGAGTGTTCCCACTCCAGGACCACAAGAGTGCTGCTGGGCTCGTGAACGGTGGAGAGTCTCAGCCTGAGGGTATACAGAAAGAGGGCCCCCTGTTGAGACCTTCCATTGTCTTCTGATACTGGCCACCTTCTCAACTGTTACACCCTGAAGTTTTCCTTCTAACCTCTCTTAACCAACCACTACGCTACGATGATCTCTCTGAGTGCCTGCCTCCATCACCAGAGAGCAATGGTTCTTGAAGGTCCCTGAGATCTACATTTTATTACTCCAAGTGCCTGTTATAGGTTAGGAACTCAACACATATTTGGAAGTGAGTGCATCAAAAATGAATGAACACCTGCATCTTATAGGGTCAATGGACAAGGCTTTTGGGGTGGCCCTTTATAGGACCTGGAAATATAATTTCTGGATTTGCTCTTGAAAACAGGATAATGTGCTTATAAAGCTCATATGAAGGCTCAGTGAAAGTGGGGTCTGGGAGAGCCCTGCATTAACAAGGCCATGGTCAGCTCAGTTTCCATAGTATTGCCAGGATCTGCCCTGTTGGGGGAACTCTGGCTTCTGTTCTTGCTATAGAGCTGCTGGCTGGGCTTTGCAACAGGCTGGATTTGGAGGGGCCTCTACTGGACAAGAGAGATTTGACTACATGTCAGTAAGTTCACTTCAGGGTGATGACCTGTGTCTAAAACTCTGATTTCAGTTTCTTTCTTTGCTCTTGGGTTTCTTTGAATATCCTGATTCCTAACTCCAGTCTTTCTTTGCTTTTCCCAATTCATAGCCTCCTCCTTCCATGCAAACTGTCCCTTTTGACCACTCTTTTGCCTTCCCATCTAATACCTCTTTGTACCTTGCAGAGACTCAAGAAACATTATTGACATTTGGTGGTATGGGCCTCCTAATGGTCCAAGTGGTTTCAATTTGCTGCCTTGTTCTGACTTTGTATGTGTGCCTCACGTTTCTCACTTGTTTCCCAATTTCCTGTTTCTTCCTAGACCATGGGCTTCTGGGGATCTTCCCAGTTCCTGTTCACTCCAGTTTCCCTCCTTCACATGCATCCCTGCCATTCACCCTTGGCCTGGGCTCCTGTATCTCACAACCTCCCACAATCATCGTCCTCTGGTCTCTCCACTCAGCTCACAGATGCCTGTCACTGGTCTCAGGGATCACTGTGCAAGGTGCTGTGGATGGAGCATACTAAAGCACAAGTCAATTTCAATTCAGCAGATATTGGTTAAGCACCTATTGTAACAACGTAGTTGGGGCTAAAGATGCAGGGGAGGGGTCAATAGAGAAACATACAACTATACATGTGATTATAATACTGTGTATAAGAACTTTAAGAAGAAATCATGGGAGGCTGTGGGAGCAAGAGCAAGGAATTCAACCAGTGGGAAAATAATGCAAAACACATGCTCTTTAGTGGCTTACTATGAAGGAGTGCATAGTTTGCATATGACATTAAGGATGGAGTAGACCCAAAACAGTGCGGATATTGACAAATTCATTAATTAGAGTCATATGCAGAGTGCTATTTTGAAGAAAAAGCATTAGGAAGCAGAAGTGAGTCGCTAAGCCTTTCTGAGAACTCAGATTCTGTGAAAATATGGACAGAAGCTGGGATCTACTGAAAAATAACAGCATGCATGATTTACACAGACTCGTGTAAAACCAAAGTGCGTTTCTATTCCCAGTTACCAATAAACATTCAAGAAATGAAGGTCTGCCATTAAAGAAGTGATTAAAGTTGACACGAGAAGTAAAGTCCTTAATAGAGGCTCCTGCTCATGGAAATTTAGCCCAATTGGATCTTCAGCGATGGCATACAGGAAACACAGTTTTAGAAAGGAAATCAGCCTTAAGAAACCAATGGTCGGCTCCTGTGTCCACCTGATGATAACTGTTTGGTGGCTTCAGTGTTGTGTCAAAGGTAGTTTTCTTGGTGAATCTTTCCAGAAGCACCGTGTGCTTCTAGTGGCTCTCTTTATACCAAAAGAAAAGACTTCTATTAATAATGAGCTTGATTCTCTTTTGACTCAAGAGGTCCAAGACATGGCTGTAAAGAGCAAGAAGCCAAGCGCTGGTGTATCTAAAACTACCCATAGAGAGAGGTCATGTAGACAACAGATGACATTGGTCTGTACTGACCGACACCATTGAGTCCTCCTCTCCTTGTGTTCTCTTCCTGATCATCGTGGCGCATCTTAAGTGCCCACCTGCATTCCCATGCAACAGGCCAGCGGTTGGTGATCACAAAACCAGCCTCTCACTTGCTGGTTTCCTCCTGCCGTCTCGCTCTTGCTGACTCAGCCCTCCTGTTCTGAGGGTCCCGATCCTCCCTTTGGGCTCACCAACCCATGGGGCCATGCGGCTCCAGCTGTTCCTGCCAGACTCTTATTAGACACTCACCGGTATGTCTGTGCTTCGCCCCTAGGGCAGATGCCACAGTAGAGGCTAAGGCAGTTCCTGCCTCAGGCCGTTTACAGGAATTCCACCTGGTCAGTCCAGCCTTACCCTGAGGGCAGGGAAATTGCACATGTTCCCCGGAACCACCTTAGCACCCCTTTGTGCTCTGTTCAAAGAGCAGAGTACCCCTTGATGCTCATCCCCAACCCTCTCCTATTCCCAGTTTATACATATTCTGGGCCAGCCTTTCTCATAGCGGGGTTGCATTTCTCATTTCTTAGGGGTTGATTTAAATCTTCTTATCTTTAGTGCCTATCTTTTCTTTTGTTTTTTAAGTGTTTATTTATTTTAAAAGAGACAGAGACAGAGCACTAGTGGGGCCAGGGCAGAGAGAGAGGAGACTTCAGGCTCTGGGCTGTCGGCACAGCACCTGACACAGCTTGAACCCACGAACCCATGGGATCCTGACCTGAACGCTTAACTGACTGAGCCACCCAGGCGCCCCCTAGTGTCTATGTTTTCTGCAGAGTTCCAGACCATTTTCCCCTCTGACGACTGAACATCTCTGTAGGGCTGCCCTGATACAACTCCAAGATGGGTCCATGCGGACAAGCCTCCTACTCAAACCTGCATATCCTCTGATGCTTCTTTTCTCAGCTATGGCCAACTCATCTTTTGAGTCACTGGAGCAGAAGTCTTAACATCCACTCTCAACTTCTCCCTCTTTTTCCCTCCCACACCAGCGAGTCACCCACCACTCCCTGCTGGTTCTCCCCAAAGTCATCTTTCCATTGTGTCCTCTCCACAATCTCATGGCAGAGATCCAGGCCTCTTGCAAGTGGTGGTTCTTCTGCCTGCTCAATGACCTTGGAAAAATTCAGTCCATCTGAATGCATTTCCTTATCTCCTAAATGAAAGTGATAACAGCACTGCCACTCAGGTGTCCTTGGCCTAGTTAGCCGCCAACTACATATCTCTCACTTCCTCCTTTGCAACATCTCTTCATCCTCTGATCTTCTGGACATGCTGTCCTACCCTCTCCACCTTCAGGGAGAGATTCAAGTGCCACCCACTTCCTGAAGCCTTTGCCATTCCCTGAATTCAGACTTGACCATTCCCTTTCACAACTAACTTAAAGGTCTCAAAGAGCACTTATCAGACCACGTCTCTTGCTGCTACCTGCCATGTGCCTGTCTCTCCAGGAAGACTGAAAGCCCGTGGAGGGCAGGTACCGCTTCATGGTGATCTTACCCAACACCCAGCCTACTGTCTTCACACAGTGGACACTTTGAAATCTATGTTTGCAGAACCGTGCTGAGGCATGCATGCAACAGAGAGGCAGAGAAGGGGTCATACACAGGCTGAGGGAGAGGTGCACAGGTGGGGAGTCCATCAGCTCCAAAAGCGGTGGAGTCGCATCGGCACCAGTCCTCGATGACGTCTCCAGTCCCTGAGCACCACAGAGAGCTCATGGTGGCCTCCTGCAAGAGCTGCAAAAGAGGGCAGGGGAAAGAGTGAGCGATCGGGAGCCAGGGCTGGGTCACCACAGGATCGAGGCTCTGCTTGGTTCTTTTTTTCTTTTTTTAATTTTTAAAAATATGTTTATTTATTTCTGAAAGAGACAGAGAGTCTGAATCAGGCTCCAAGCTGTCAGTGCAGAGCCAGATGCGGCACTTGAACCCATGAGCTGGGAGAGCATGATCTGAGCCGAAGTCAGATGCTTAACCGACTGAGCCACACAGGCACCCCAGGGCTCTCTGCTTGGTTCTAAATAACATGTTTTGATCTAAAATTCCTAATTCCAGGAGACTGTTTCTGGAAGCTAGACCTCATAGGACCTGTAGGGTGCCTCCCTGTCATTAGCATGACAGGTCCTCCCTGTGGTAGAGGACTGTCACTCTGGAAGCAAGTCTTACTTCTCCTTCCTACTCCGTCCGGCATTCCACATCCAGGGCCCTAGCAACAGTAACCCCTTTCCTGTATACTGCCCTTGCCTCCCTTCCCTCTGCCCAGAGGCACTTGGCCCTTTCTCAGGTGCCTCTCCGTGCATCCTTATATACCTTCCACCCTGCCCGGCATGGCCTCTGCATTCCTTCAGCATGTCTTGTACCCCACCGACAATATTTACACAGTTCTGCCTTGGGTTATGATTGCGTGTGAGGCCTCTCTCTCCTGGGAGGAGGCACAAAGTGAGGCCACACGCTAAGAACCGGGCTCCAGGGCAGTCTGCTCTGGGTGAGGACTTCAGCTCTGCCAATCACTGCCATGTGACTTTGGGCAAACTGCATGAACTGTTGCCTCACTGGAAAAATGGGAGAGAAACAGCCCTCTCCTCACGGGGTTGTCATGATGATTACATGAAATAATACGCCAAAGGGCACAGCCTAGTACCTGTGGTATGCATGCATTAGTTGCATACAAATAGTACACAGCAGTCATCAATAAATGTCAGCAATTATTATTGTGCCTGAATGACAGAGTTGGGTCTTCTGAGGAAGCTTATAAATGCCACAGAGCCTAGAACAATTCTTTTTTTTTTTTTTTAATATTTTTATTTCTAGGAGAGAGAGACAGCGTGAGCAGGGGAGGGTCAGAGAGGGGGGGGTCACAGACTGAAACAGGCTCCAGGCTCTGAGCTGGCAGTCAGCACACAGCCCGATGCGGGGCTCGAGAACAATTGTTTATATACAGTGATTTCACAGCGGATGTTCACTATTAAATGAAAGGACAAAAAGATAAAATTAGATGAGTCAGGGAGAAAAACTTGGGACAGGACAATTCTCTGATAAGGAAGCAGATCCTGGTGGGCATGGACCCCTCATGGGGCGCTGCTGCCTCAACCCCAGCCCAGGGATGGGCAAAGGGTGAGGCTGGCCCCAGGGCGCATGGGTATTGGAGCTGGCCAAGGTCAGCTTTCTCTCTGGGTCAGCTTATCATCTTTTCTTATGAGTCTCTTCTCTCTGACCCACTCTTACCAAACTCACATGGAAAATTTTGGGCCAAGAAATTGAAAGAAAGAAAGAGGCAGGGGTGGGGGGGGGAGGAAAGAAAGAAGGAAGGACAAGAAAAAGGAAGAGAATAAGAAGACAAAAAAAGAGAGCTAACCCTACAGAAATCAAAATGTCAAGCAGAAAGCCAGCATCTTAAATTACATTCCTTCAGAACTTTACATGGGCCATCTTAATTCATCAAAATAAGGGTCAATACTGACCTTCCTCATCCCAATTCCTCAGGCTGGAAGCTTCTAGAGAGCAGGGGCCCATTCTTGATTGTCCCTATAATATGTGTGTAGTTTTAGAATTTCAAGGCCCTTTTAGGGCTAACACTTTAGTCTGAGATCCTTGGAAAATGGTTATGATAGACAGTGGAGGACACTTAGAGTCAGAGAGGTTAGGTGAGTTGCTCGGGCTCACAGGCTAGTGACTGGGAGCAGTGACGGAACCTGAGCTCAAGAGGACACATTCTACATCTCGGGCTCTTTCTGGCAAAGCTCTTCTCATCAGTGCTGGACCTGCCAGTTCTCAGCATGATGCCTGGAGCCCGCTAGGTGCTCACGTTATGCTCTGCCTGCCTGAACCAAATTTGAATCAAAAGTATACTTTTCTAAACTAGGACAGAGGGCTTTCTTTGAGATTGGTAGAATGGAGAGGAAATTGTGGCTGCCCGGTTACCACATTCATCAGCAATTACTAGCTAAGCACCTGTGGGGGTGAGTTTCCTGTGCTTGGCATTGAGGATACAGTGATGCATGAGACAGATATGGCCTCTGCTCACATAAATCTTGCAGCAAAATAATAAACAAATGAACGAAGTTACATAAGTTGACCAAATAACTACAACTGGGTGGTGGGGGCTCCAAAGGAAAAGGGTGAAATGTGGCAGGAGGTACAAGGGGTGGGGGCAATGTCACAGAAGGGTTTGGGAGAGCCCCATGAGGATGTGTGTTTTTATCTGAACTTGGAAGGACAGATCAAGAGTCTGGTTACAAAAGATGGGGAAGTGTTCCAAGTGGGAAAACCAATATTAAGAAGACTTCAGCCCAGATGAAACTTGACCTCTAAAATAAACTGAGGACAGGTTGCTCTGGCTCTAAGAGATGGAGTGAAGGGCAAAGAGGCACTCAGCAAATGGGAAAATGGGAAGGGGTGGGGCCGGTTACAAAAGTTGTGTGGGCCTTGGTGAGGGTCAGTATCACATTCTAAGGGCAGCTGCAAGCCATTAAAGTGCTTTTTAAAAAATGTTTATTTATTTATTTTTGAGAGAGAAAGAGTGAGGGAGGGGCAGAGAGAGAGGGAGAGACAGAGAATCCCAAGCAGGCTCCATGCTGTCAGCACAGAGACAGACTTGGGGCTCAATCTCATGAACTGTGAGATCATGACCTGAGCCAAGGTCAAGAGTCAATTAACCGACTAAGCCACCGAGGCGCCCCCCTGCTTTTTAAAAAGTTTATTTATTTTGATGGGGAAAGAGAGATACAGAGAGGCAGAGAGAGAGAGAGAGAGACAGAGAGAGAATCCCAAGCAGGCTCCACACTGACAGTGCAGCTCTTGATGTAGGGCTTGAACTCTAGGGCACCCCATTAAAGTGGTTTAAATAGGGGAACAACATGATCAGATTTCCAACACAAAGGAGTAAGGACCATCGCGTATGATGACAAACATTTCTTCAAAAGCCTTAACTTTTGCTTTTGACTCACACAAGTCCACGAGTTCTGACTCCCTAAATCCTGGGCCATAGCTAGCTGTAGAAGGTAGGAAAGGGTTGACGAGAGGAATCAAGAAGAAGGACTTTTGGAAAGAAAGGGGAAAAATTACACTTTTCTTAATATCTACTATGTGTCAGGCATTGCCTGGGAAGTCCTCATTTGTTATTAGATTTAATTCTGATTCCAGAAAAGAAATGGGATTTCCCCATTTTTGTTATTATTTTCTTCTAAGAAAAGCAACTGAACTTTCAAGCCACGTTCACCTAGCCCTTCATTCTTCCATTTATTTTATTTCATTTATTGATTTAGCAAAGTGCTGACTATGTGTCCACTGCTACTAGGCACTGGGATTCCATAGAAGAATGAGTGTTTCTCAGAGTCCATAGGAGAATGAACCATGTGAACACTTATGATAGCAGGTGACACATGCTTCAGAAGATGTCTGGATACAGACAATGGGAGCTACTTGAAGGCACATGGGGTGACCTAGGAGAACAAGGGAAGGCTTGTCACAGCTGGTGATACTTGAGCTGAAACCTGGAAATACTGTAACAGCAGGAGTTTGCCAGTGGCAGAAACGTAGGACAGGCCAGTCCTGGGAGAGAGAGTGACAAGTCTGAAGGGCCAGATGCACAACAGAAGAAATTATGTGTTTAAGGAGGTACAAAGAGTTATAATTTGGAGGAGAGAACATAAAGTATAGAGTGGGTACATCCTAACCGTGTAAGTGAAGACACCGTTGGGACAATGAACGACCCTTATAGTGACACACTAAGGACTTTAGGTTGTATTTAACAGATTCTGCAGAGCTCCTGAATTACCTGGCTGCAGGAGGGCCAGAGGTCCACATCGGACAGAAAACTCTGACTGGTCTCCCAGGAAAACCAGTAAGAGGCTACTATAACAAGAAGACGGTGGCCTGATGTTACGGTGGATGGCTGAAATAGTTAGGCTGTGACGGAGGTACAGTACCGGGAGGATGGATTCAAGACATCTGTGGTCCCTGGTGACACACAGATGTCAGGGAGTGAAAAGAAAAGGAAGCAAACTTGGTATCCATTTTGGGCAATTTGGTGGAAAAGAATCTCATTCACTGAGATGGAAGCACAATGTTTGTGGCTGTGTGGGGTGGAAGATGGTGAGTTTGAGTCTGGGATACCTGGTGGGTTATATGGCTTCACCTACTGGTTTCTGGGCTTTCTTTCTTTCTTTCTTTCTTTCTTTCTTTCTTTCTTTCTTTCTTTCTTTCTTTCTTTCTTAATGTTTATTTATTTTTGAGAGAGAGCGAGAGACAGAGTGTGAGTGGGGGAGGGACAGAGAAAGAGGGAGACACAGAATCCAAAGCAGGCTCCAGGTTCTGAGCCTGATGTGGGGCTCAAACTCAAACCAGGAGATCATGACCTGAGCTGAAGTTGGATGCTTAACCAGCTGAGCCACCCAGGCACCCCTCTGAGATGTTTCTAATTACTAGGCTGAACTATGGCATCATAGATTATCTGATCCAAGAGGAGGAGGCCAAGAAGAACCAGAAAGGTTAGAAAATTGGTTCCAGATACGCCAGAGAGGTAGGGATAAGAACACACACCAGGCTACTGCTGTCGTGACTTAGCACCCCCACCCCTCCTTTGCTTCTGCACTCCACATCTTCATTCTTTGAGAGAAAGAGAAAATTAGAAGCAAAAAGCAGAGGAGTAGAGAGAATGAGCAGAGAAGACAGAGTGCGTCTGAAGAATAGGAGAGAGGAAATATGTGATGGTGACTGGACCAGCTTGGGCCACCCTGTCTATGTGTTTAGAAATTAAAATATTCAACTACAGCCAGATGCATAGTGTCTCCGAACCCCTCTCTTAAAACCAGTGCAGGGAGACAAGGAGGGGCCAGGATGTGGCAAGTACGAGATCCAGAGAGGGGGAGGCTGAAGAAGATTCCTCCAGCTCCCCCAGCATGATCACAGTGCCCCTGCAGGAAGCCAGGGCCTCCGTCCTCCTCTCCCACCAAACTTGCCCCACAACACGGGAGCACAGGGAGCACACTCCCTGCCTCTTCCGTTCCCAGGCAAGTGCACAGGGGCTCCTGGGGCACCAGCAGCCTTGGGTGCTCGCAGAAGACAAAGTGGGTCAGGTAAGGGTGCTGGATTAAAGCCACCACTGTGGGTCCCCACAGTGACACCACCCCGTCCTCATCATCCTTGTGAGCCCCCCTCCTCCAGTCACTTCTACTAGATTGAAGAGGAATTTATAGGCCAAAGGAACCATTTATCCTTTTGTTCCCATGAGAAAGCTCATTTCCAAACACTCAGTGAAATGTCTGTGGCAGAGGTGGAAAGGTGAGAGAAGCCCACGCGTGCAAAATCTGTCCTTGTGGGTCTGAGCATCACCTATGAAACAACGAAACACACCAAGTGTCCCTTAAATGAGGAAAGAGAAAGCAATTACAGCCCCACCAAAATGGACACACGTCTCAGGCAGGTAAACAGCTCTCTGCTCTGACTCTACTATCTTGTCCCCAAGGCCATCTTTGCCTGTAGTCTCAAAAGTCCCGCACCCTGAACTTTTGTGTTTTTATTCTCCTCATCATCATCACCGTTGCTGTTGTGCGTTTGACCCACTCTGTTCTAGCTGTCCTTGAGGAGATCAGAGAGCTAGGAGATGAGCTAAGCCACATTTCTCCAGCTCATCCCTTTGGGTCCATTCATTTTCTCATAACACCTCTGGAAAGGGAGCCGCAGTGGGAAAGGGGAGCTGCTGAGAAATGTCATGACCTAGCAGCATTATTTGAGGTGGAAGATTTGCATGGATACGGTGTTTTATAGTCTTTGTTCTGAAAGTCAGAGTGATGGGCAGAAAACCATCCCCTCCAGGCCAAGGCCAGACCCTTCTCTTTGGACACTGGGCCTTATGCACTCCTCCTAACCTCACAGCTGGTCCAGGCTTGGGATCTGTTAGGGGAGCTGAGCCTCCTCCCACAACTGTCCCCTGAGGCTTTCTGAACAATGACTTTAGTGACTACAAACGCCATGCCTCCCTATCCACCTTCTTCCTTTCAGCCCTTGTTGTCCAAGGACCTACACTAACGCTGAGTTGTGACTCCTGAGTCATTACCATGGGTGTTGTGGATGCACTAATTTGATTTCATATGCAAACATGCAAATCTAAGCAAATGATGTGCCTGGATTAGCTCAACAAAAAGTCTCACTGTCTATACTGTAGCACAGAGCTCAACTACACCCCGTCACTTCCCCAATCTACCTGGAAAGCCCTCTGTTTTTGCTGATGCCTCTCTGAGTCAAGAGTCCCAGGCCTCTTACCTTCTGGGTCTGGTTGTTGGTCACCAGTTCATAGATGGGGGCTGCTCTGGTCACCTACAGCAGAACTGGCTCAGCAGGAGTGTCAGGGCTGGATGTCACATGACAAAGGGGGCAGGATGAGGGGCACCGTCCCTTGCTCTGGCACTCCATGCGGACCCCAGCTGCCATGCGCTTGGTGCCAGACTCTGACAGGCTGGCGATGTATTCTGGGAATGTCAGCACCTTAGGGTCTCTTTCCCGTTCCTCTGACTCGTCGGATGGAGAGTTGCCTGCCGGACACAAAACAAAAAGGAGTAGTGAGCAAGGATAATGGAAGAAAAGGTCTTGCATCATCTTGTGGCTCCTGAGTGCCGAAGTCAAATCGTAGAGTGGTCACCAAATGTCACTGACGGGTTACAGATGTGAGTCTGCTGTCCCATTCAATGTGGGGAACCCATGCTCCCAGTGACCTACAGAGTTAGAAACAGCCATCAAATGTGAGATCAGGTTGTTTCCTTTTGGAGAATCATCAGCTCCCCTGATCCCTCAGAGGGAGGCATCTGCAATGCCTATGCAGGATCTATGACTATAGTAGTACAAGTAGTAGCAACAGTGATTATTCAAGGACTCAGATCCCTCACCTGTTAAACGAAGATATTCCTAGTACCTACCACTAGTGTTGTGTGATGGCAACATGTTTTTAAACACATACCCAGTGGCTAGTGCATGTCCAATCACCATCATAATACTCTTAATTTTAACCATAGGTAAGATTTACCTAAACTATGAAGTGCGAGCTAGTCCAGGCCTCTTTCAACCCTTATGAGAATTCTCTGCATGGACTCCCATCATTGCATACATTTTATGCATGAGGAAAATGAGACCAAGAGCCTTAAGATCACACAAGGTAGTTTATGGTAGGACCTGGGATTTGAATCCAGTTTTGCCAGATTCCAAAGCCTTTAAGTCACTGGGGGAGGAAGAGGACTTCTCTACTTCATTACTCATCAATGTATTGAAGAATCAGAGGTGGTTTTGGCTTTTTCAAAAAGATGTGCACTCCAACGCATTCCAAAGAGACAGGTTCATATTGCCCTTGATTGATGAGTGAAAGGTAGTTAGAAAAATTCTTGGCTTACTTTTGGTGTCAAAGATGAGAAATGCCTACCGGAACATAATACTTTGTTCCCTATGGAAGAAAGCACTGCTTGATATTTTCCCTCCAAGCCTTCATGATTTCCCATTTAACTTCTTCATTCCAGAGGAAGATGGATGTAGAGTCCACTAACCAAGTCTGCTTTTGCCTTTGGTTCCTTACAAGACCCCTGATTTTTTGTGACACCACTACAGTTCCGAACATGAAACAATTTCATGGAGACCACTGGGCTTTTAGAAAGAAGGGGCAGATCCAAACCAGACAGAGACCCAGCAAAAAAAAAGAGAACTACAGGCCACTATCCCTGATGATTATGGATGCAAAAATTCTCAACAAGATACTAGTAAATCGAGTTCAACAGCATATAAAAAGAATTATTCAGCATGATCAAGTGGAATTCATTCCTGGGTTGCAGGGCTGGTTCAATATTCACAAATCAATGTGATACATCACATTAACAAAAGAAAAGATAAGAACCATATGATGCTGTCAATAGATGCAGAAAAAGCATGTGATAAAATATAGCATCCTTTCTTAAACCCTCGAGAAAGTTGGGATAGAAGGAACTTACTTAAACATCATAAAATCCATTTACGAAATGCCCACAGCTAATATCCTCAATGGGGAAAAACTGAGAGCTTTCCCCTGAGATCAGGAATGCGACAGGGATGTCCACTCTCACTACTATTGTTTAATATAGTGTTGGAAGTCCTAGCATCAGCAATCATACAACAAAATAAAAGGCATCAGAATTTGTAAAGATGAAGCCAAACTTTTACTTTTCGCAGACAACATGATACTTTACATGGAAAACCCAACAGACTGGACTAAAAGTCTGTTAGAACTGATACATGAATTCAGCAAGGTTGCAGGGTACAAAACTCAATGTACAGAAATTGGTTGCTGGGGCACCTGGGTGGCTCAGTTAGTTAAGCGTCCGACTTCAGCTCAGGTCGTGATCTCACGGTTCGTGGGTTCAAGCCCCGCGTCAGGCTCTGTGCTGACAGCTAGCTCAGAGCTTGGAGCCTGTCTTCAGATTCTGTATCTCCCTCTCTCTCTGACCCTCCCCTGCGCATGCTGTCCCTCTCTCTATCAAAAATAAATAAAACATTAAAATAAAAAAGAAATCGGTTGCATTTTTATACACCAATTATGAAACAACAGAAAGAGAAATAGAGAAACTGAT
Organism: Hyaena hyaena; assembly: GCF_003009895.1. Lineage (NCBI taxonomy): Eukaryota > Metazoa > Chordata > Mammalia > Carnivora > Hyaenidae > Hyaena > Hyaena hyaena. The sequence goes on from NW_024081426.1 coordinate 561,464, forward strand.
CCCGTTCACAATTGCACCAAAAACCATAAAATACCTAGAAATAAGCCTAATCAAAGATATAACGGATCTGTATGCTGAAAACTACAGAAAACTTATGAAGGAAATTTAAGAAGACACCAAAAAATGGAAAAACATTCCATGCTCATGGATTGGAAGAATAAATATTGTTCAAATGCCAATACTACCCAAAGCAATCTACACATTCAGTGCAATCCCAATAAAAATTCCACCGGTATTCTTCTCAAAGCTAGAACAAACAATCCTAAAATTTGTATGAAACCACAAAAGACTCCGAAGTGCCAAAGTAATATTGAAGAAGAAAACCAAAACGGGAGGCATCACAATCCCAGGCTTTAGCCTATACTACAAAGCTATAATCATCAAGACAGTATGGTATTGGCACAAAAACAGACACATAGACCAATGGGATAAAATAGAGAACCCAGAATTGGACCTACAAATGTATGGCCAACTCATCTTTGACAAAGCAGGAAAAAGTATCCAATGGAAAAATGATAGCCTCTTTAACAAATGGTGCTGGGAGAACTGGACAGCAATATGCAGAAGAATGAAACCAGACCACTTTCTCACACCATACACAAAAATAAACTCAAAATGGATGAAGGATGTGAATGTGGGACAGGAAACCACCAATACCCTAGAGGAGAAAGCAGAAGACAACCTCTTTGACCTTACCCACAGCAATTTCTTACTCAACACATCTCCAAAGGCAAGGGAATCAAAAACAAAAAAGAACTATTGGGTCCTCATCAAGATAAAAAGCTTCTGCATGGCAAAGGAAACAATCAACAAAACTAAAAAGCAACTGAAGGAATGGGAAAAGATAGTAGCAAATGACATATCAGATAAAGAACTAGTATCCAAACTCTATAAGGGACTTACCAAACTCCACACCTGAAAAACAAATAATGCAGTGAAGAAATAGAAAGATGACATGAAAAGACACTTTTCTAAAGAAGACATCCAGATGGCCAACAGACACATGAAACGATGCTCAGCATCCCTCCTCATCAGGGAAATACAAATCAAAACCACACTGAGATACCACCTCACACCAGTCAGAGTGGCTAAAATGAGCAAATCAGAGAACTCTAGATGCTGGCGAGGATGTGGAGAAACGGGCACCCTCCTACACTGTTGGTGGGAATGTAAGCTGGTACAGCCCCTCTGGAAAACAGTGTGGAGGTTCCTCAAAAAATTAACAATAGAAACCCAGCAATAGCACTGCTAGGAATTTACCCAAGGGATACAGGAGTGCTGATGCATAGGGGCACATGTACCCCAATGTTCATAGCAGCACTCTCAACAATAGCCAAATCATGGAAAGAGTCTAAATGTCCATTAACTGATGAATGGATCAAGAAGATGTGGTTTATATATATAGTGGAATACTACTTGGCAATGAGAAAGAATGAAATCTGGCCCTTTGCAGCAACGTGGAAGGAACTGGAGGGTATTATGCTAAGTGAAATAAGTCAGTCAGAGAAAGACAGATACCATATGTTTTCACTCATGTGGATCTTGAGAAACTTAACAGAAGACCATGGGGAGGGGAAGGGGGGAAAAGTTGCAGAGAGGGAGAGAGGCAAACCATAAGAGACTCTCAAATAATGAGAACAAACTGAGGTTGATGGGGGGTGAGAGAGAGGGGAAAATGGATGATGGGTATTGAGGAGGACACTTGTTGGGATGAGCACCGGGTGTTGTATGGAAACCAATTTGACAATAAATTATGTGTGTGTGTGTGTGTGTGTGTGTGTGTGTGTGTGTGTGTGTGAAGAAAACAAGGGGCAGATCTAGAACATGCATTCTGGTTGTCTTGGACTGATCAGGAATGCAGTACTTGACAAGTCAGATCTCTGGAGGAAATGGTTGGAATTGTTTGCAAAGAGGTTCCAGAAGGTGACTGTGATACAACTCATTGACTTGATAACAAGGTTCTCTCTTGTGGGGTCCAGCGAGCTCTCTGCTCACCTCCCTCTTGTCTGTTATGTAATATGAGCACGTTTGGAAACGTCACGAGACATTTTGGCACTGTTGTCTCCCAGATGAACATCCTCATTATGTGGATGAGGCATCTTTACCTGGAGGCCCCACTGACACGGGTTTCCTCCCGCTCACTAACACAAAGGACTCACTCAGTGACTGCAAACATGGGACACAATTCATTTCACATTTGCTCTTTGTTTAATCACAAACCCAGAGTGGACCTGAAGCTTTTCCTAGTTTATAAGAACTGCGTAACTATACACACCAAAACCAAGAATGATGCTATCAAATAGGGAGGCCCAGGAGTCCACATCAGCTAGCCCCACAGTCACTTGAGCCACATGTAAATACTGATTGACATTCAGGCTTATGCAACTCAGTCAATCCCAGGGCTCGGAGTATTTGTAAAGTGACCACAATCTGGCAGGACTCTCCTCACCTGAGCCCCTGGACAGGCCTCAGTCTTCTTCAACAGGCTATACAGACTGGGCAGGGATAAGTGAGGGGAATGAGGTCTTGGATTCTTGATATGATTTCTAGAAAAGGCGGCTTTCATGCATGGGAAAGTGAGTGAAATTTTTTAAAAAATCAGTAAAGACACAGTGCATCTTTTCAAGACAAAGGTTAAAAACTTTTACTGCATAAACCTTGCCAGAGAGTTTGAGGGTCTCCTCGAGAGCCCTCATGACCCATAGAGTCAGATTCGCTTCAGCAGCCCACAGCCCTCCTTGTGGAGAAAGTATTCAACAGAGGCTGGGAAAAGAGGTCCCACGAAATGACCACTAGATGGCAATAGCAAGTCTACCATGACTTCTGTGAGAGGAAATATCTTGCAATGAATTCTGTGTGGCCACTTTGGCACCACAGAAAATAAACTGAACAGAAAAGTAACACCTGGCAACTTAAAAATGTTTGCGATGGTATCATTTTTTTCAATGGAATAATAAAAAATTAATGAGTAGCCTAATTCCATAAAATGTATCCTGAGGAGAAACAATAGTGAGAGATGGGTAATTCTGAGAGACAGAGAAAATTAAAATCCCCCCTTGATATCCTTCACATGGAGTAAAATTTACTTGTAAGCCGAGATAATATGCCACCAAATTTCTTTCCTCTCACCTTTAATCCCCAAATATCCAGGGACTCTGTTCCCCACTTCCCCACCACACACCCCACACATTTCAGTATAGGACGCCTGCCCATCGTTCTGACAGATGGATGCGGCCACTAGAGGGCACTGATTCCCCAAACACAGTGTTGCTGAGTGACCACCTCCCAGCCCTCCAGCGCTCCATCGTTATGGCTTGTAATTGCTGTAACCATTTGAGGGGCTCTTCCCTGACAGCTATCTTCTGACTGCTCCAATCAAAATCAAGACCCCACGAATCCCCCTCGATATCCTCCAGCCCTGGGTAGGTGCAAGGTTAGGGAGAAGGGAGGCGTGGGAAGGAGGATGCAAAAGAAGATGGTGGCAAACCACCAAACTCTTGCTTTAATCCAGAATCCTATTTTCCTTCTTCTGAAAACATTCAGGTTCATAGAAAGCAGGCCCTGTTGAAGGCCCCTGTAGGCCCCTCATCTCACAGTATGGAGTTGTCTAGAGAGGAGCTGGATTTATACAGAAGTGATGAGCAGCGAACTCCCAAAGCCATCCATTCGGGCTCCAGCAAAGAATAGAGATGTGTGTGTGAGAGAGATTTTTCAAAGAGAAAATGCATTTTCCATGCGCAGTTAAAGACACAATTGGGAAATACTCCTTAAAATGATGGAGTCCGGTGGTGAAAACCCAGATAAATCTCCCTTTGCCCAAAGAGAGCACCTATAACCATCATGTCTGTGGCAAAGTGAGGAAGTAGTTCAAATGCTACAAGCTTAAGGGGAGTCTGATCTTTGACGTTTGCTTTTAACTCCCCCTCAGTGTTGGAGAGGCAGGTAGAGAGAATGTGTGGAGAGTCACAGGAGGAGATCCCATCTTATTTCCTTCAATTGCTCTGCCCTCCACCTCCCACTCTGGTTACTTCTTATCTCTTCTGCCCTCTAGATCCCGGGTGGAAATTCTCTAGTACTTTAAGACACTACCTTGTTTCTTAATAAAATGAATATATGATTTCAACAAGTTACGAGACTCTGGACATAAGAAATGAGTTACACTTAAGCTCTTAAAAGATTATAATTGGCAAAGGTATCTTCTGATCAAGGGCACCCAGGTGCCCATAAGGGGTGTGGCCCCCTCTTATTCCTGTCTGCAGATTTCATCTAATTGCTCTCAGGGAGGCTTTGGAGCTCTGCCATGACACTTAGCTTTCATATAAGTAGAAGAACAGCCAACCTGGAATGTAGTTAACAACCCCAAAACTGCAAAGCATTTTGCAAATACAGTTTGCTATAAATAAATGCCATTTGCTTTAGGCTAAATCTGTATCCTACAGCACACAGTGGATGAATTTCCTCAATAGAATATTGTGGAATGAGAATATTGGCATCCTCAATGTTCTGAATCTCATTGTGGATGTACTCATGGCCTTAGGCATGCACATACTGACCCACCTAGACTCAGGAGCATACGAGAATGATAAAAGTGAGGGACCCATCCTCATACAGGGTCTGCTCTGCTCTGACAGGTCATGGAGGTAGATTCATTGTTATGAAGTAAATTGGTACAATTCCTGTAGGATTTGGGGACTGTTTAAGAATCTCTCTCCTGAGTTGGTGCCCAAGGCAATGAGATGCTAATGACATCACAGCCAGGACTACAGAGGTAGTTCATTAGGCAGCAAAGAAATCAAATGCAAACTAATTAGATCCTAGCTCTTGGAGACTGTGTAGGATCTACAGGAAAGAAGCCTGACGTGGGGCAAACGAAGCACAGTCATAGCACACTGCACCCTGGAGTCCCCCTGACACCCTGATTCCACCCCCTCCCTCCCCAGCCTCCTCCTGGTCACACAGGGCGCCCTGGAGTTATCCGAATTCACATTTCCATCTGTGCACTCTGGCTCAGATCAGTCTATTGGGATGTTTGGTCACATCTTTGGACACAGAGGTTCGAGTCGCTCTGGATGACTTAAAATGGGCTCCTAGACTTGCCGTAAGACAGTCTCTGAGACCTGAATAAAGTACAATGTGATGGGTTAATAATCAGGGAGAAGAGGAGAGGGCATAAACTGACCACTTCTCTCTAGTCCTCTGTATGACACAATGAGTGCTTGGGATCAGTAACTGTATCTTCATCTTTGAGACTCCTCCATCCATTTCAAGTGAATCCATGTCCTTCCTCTCTCTCTCTCCATTGATATATGTTTTTGGGGGCAGGGTAAAGGGGGTGAATATAACAACCCACGTCATAGATTTAAAATTTTAAAAAGAGTCAAACATAAAGAATAAAACCAAAATATTTGCAAACAGTCGCTAGCCCCTTACTAAAGCTTTGAACCATCCAGTGGTTAGGACAAACCATTATTCTAACCATAGCCAACTCTCCATCTCTAGCCGGGGCTTCTTCCACCAGCATAACAGAGCCTCATCATCAATAGCTTGCTTGGAAATCTACCTGAATGTCCGACAGGCATCTCAAACTCAACGTGACCCAAATTGTTGTGGTCATTCCTCCACACTCTCACCAGCAACTTGCTTGTCTCCAAGGTGCTAGTTCAGCAAAAGGCACTGGCTTCCTCACTGCTGAATATGGGAGTTTTGGCTTTGTTTTTGGTTCTTCCTTGCCCTCCCAACCAATCACCCAGTTTTCACATTCTTTACCTCCCCAAACCATCCACTCCTCTGCTCGCCCACAGCTGCCCCAGTGGCACAGCAGTTTAAAGTGTGAGGTCTGAGTCAGACTGCTTGGGATTGATTTCTGACCTTAGCACTTGCTAGCTGTATAATCTGGGGTGAGTTTCCGAACCTTTCTGGACCTGGGCTTTCTCATATCTAAAAAGGAGATAGTAACTGAATGGCTTTAGTAAAGCTGCAGTAAAGATGAACTGATAGAACCCATCAAGAGAGTTTGCAGTGCCAGGGACACAGTGAGGAGTCTCTAAAATTAATTATTCTCACCATGCCAGTCTACTTGCCCACCCCGCCCACCATCAAACAGGCTCCTTGAGGGGCAAAACCGTGTCTAGTTCTTCCACTGTAATATCCCACAGTGCCTAACAAGTAGCTAATGCATACAACAATTCATTAAGCAAATATATATTTAATGCTTACCAGTGTTTGTTGAGTTAATAAATCATTTATAATGACTTGTATACAGTGTGACTAGGTACTAACTAGACAGGCTAGATTTTGATTCATTTCTCGCCTTGCTGTCCCGGATTCTTTTGAGATTTTCTAGTTTTCTCCTAAAAAAAAAAGTGGGAAATTCCATCCTGAGCAAGTTCCACCCCTTTCAGGGACAAATGTGAACTGGCGCAAGATAATCTGATTCCACAGATTTGAGGAAATACTGCAAAAGTACACCTTTCAAACTGTAAAATCTCAAAGGTTATTGCTGTAGTGGAGTGTTTACTTTGGGATAGAAGGAGTTAAACTTAAGAAAAGGAGCAGCCAATACTGGCACCAACCAGCAGGCAGTGGTTCTCTGGTGACTGGTAAATGTGGGACCATCGCAGCCACTAATGTCACAAAGTGGCAAAGGATAGGATTGGTGTCCTGGGCCATGAGGTCACAGACACCAAACAGCGGCTGTGGTAGAAAGCAAATCGCTGCAAGGGTGTAGGCAGCTCTGGGAGCTGAGTGACAGCATTTGTACTGGGATTCAGCATCATGTATTCTACTTCACCAGCAGAAAAAGTCAGTGGTTGTAACAGCAAGAGCAGGGCGGGGGTGGTGGTGGAGACACTTTCGACCCCAAGAATGGCCCTAAGGACGAAACATGGAAACCTGTGTCTTCTGGAGTTTTCCTATCTTGCCCCATCTCAGCCTGTACACAGAAGCCCACCCACCTTTCCAGCCACACATTCATCATTACCCATTGGTTTAGAGGAAGCACAACTTTGGGGATGTGCCTTGGGGATTAAATACTCGAAAACCATTGGTTCACAACTGCCCAACATGTTCAGAAACAGTCCCCGCTTCGTAGAGTTTATATTCCTGCCCTTCCCTACCCATGAGCTCACAATGAAAAAATAACCTATGTCAGGATGTATTCTTCACTGTTCTCAAATGGAAGTTTCTGAAACTTCAGATGTAGTTCTTTGGCATTTCTTCAGGAAGCTTCTGGAAATAGCAAATGGTCTTTGTTATAAGCAAGAGCAGCATCTCTGGGTGTGGTGAGGTCCAGTGTAAATAATTAGCAGTCGTCAAATATCCACCGGAAACCTTGGCAAAGCACAATTAACTGCAAGGTTGAAGAAAAAGGTGTCTTCTGGAAAATTGAATTTTTTGTTTAATTGATACTTAGCCAGAAAATGCTTACTTTTCCTCCAATTCCTGGTGACATTTTTCTTCTCTAAAAATGCAGTTTTCCAATTGTCTGCTGCCTCGTGAAGCATTGCCTACCAAACAGAATTAAACCTTTCCCCAAGGCACCTCCAGGTGATCATTTTGTTTATCAATTATGACTATGCAGATTTAGAAGCTGCGGGAGACAGAAATAAAATGGTACATATACCCCAAAGGGCTTTTAAAAAATTGATCTATAACAGACAGCTCCATTTTCTTAGGATTCCCTCCCCCCACCCCTTGATGGGCATGTTGTCAAACAAAGAATTGCCTGGTTGAGGTTCCTGGCTAATTGGGTTTGCATTAAACTGAAGTTTTGGTGCAGGTACCACGCGTTGTCTTTGCCAAACACTATTAGTCCTCTTTGGCCTGGGAACAGTTAACTGAATAACGAACTGACCAAACCTCTGACCAAAACTCACCAAAGCCTCTGTCAGCCTCTTTTTTGGTCAGTAACAGTGACGGTCCATTTAGGAGCCAGGCAGCACCTGCCAAGGGATTAATAAAAACACAAAGATGGTCTTTGCCTAGCTGTGGCTCCAACTGCTTTTCATCTTGAATGTAGTGAAAAGAGGGACAAATGAAGATAGCTTGGGGAACTGCCACTCTGAGGATGCCTGGAGACCCATCTCTACACAGCCCCATGTGTCTCAAGAGGATCAAAAATAAAATCCAAGAACACCTAGGAAACCTGAAAGCTTTTACGTCAAACATGAACCCTTCTAGTCAGCTAGACTGCCCCCAATGGGCAAGAAGCTGCCTTGTGTTTTGTTGGCTTGTGCTGGTTGTCACCCAGTGCCCGGTGCTTGGTAAATGTTCAACAAATACAAAGGGGTGGCAAGAAGCAAAGGGATTTTAGCTCTTTCTGGTTTCTTACTGCCTGTAACTCTTCGAGTTTGTAACACAATGCCTTATTAGGATGCACCATAAAGTCGAGGCCACGAAACCTGAGGTGGCTCGGGGGGGTTATCTGGAAACATTTACTAAGTGCATATGGGAGATGGGGCTGATATCACTGTTCTCACACACCCCAAAATTCCTTCTCCCTTCCCTCTGTACTTCCCGATATATTTATTTATCTATTTTAAAGTTTATTTATTTTGAGAGAGAGAGAGAATGGGCAGGGGAGGGGCAGATAGAAAGGGGTACAGAGAATCCCAAGTAGGCTCTGCACTGTTAGCACAGAGCCTGATGCAGGGCTCAACCTCATGAAACGGTGAGATTATGACCTAAGCTGAACTCAGACACTTAATGGACCACCCAGGTGCCCCCATCCTTCCCTATATATTTATTAAGTTCCTCTCTGGTCCCGTCATCCCTACTGGAAGTAATTCCAGTACTGGTACTTGGAACCCGTGTCCAGAAGTGCACCCAGCACTGCATCAGACTAAGTTTGGTTCTGTCTTGTCTGTCCCACTCATCTCCAGCATGGGGCCTTACTAACCCAGATGTCCCCAGAGCCCAGCCCCTGGCACTCCACAGGTACTCCCTTAACCAATGTATGCACACACTATCGAACACCCCCCCTTTTGTAATGTTGACATGATTTCACTTTTTCATGTGCATCTTACAGCCCCACACATTATTCACCAAATGTCTTTCATGTGACTCTAAGCAGTCCCCAAGGTTTTTGTTCTTAGCAAGTCTCTTCCCCTTCATTTCCTAGGGCTGCCAAAACAAATCAGCACCAACGGAGTGGCTTCAAACAATAATTTATTCCTCTAGTTCTGGAGGCACAAAGTCCAAAGTCAAGGTGTCCATAGAGCCATGCTTCCTCTGTGGGCTCTTGGGAAGAATCCTTCCTTGCCTCTGCCAGTTTCTAGTGGCTCACATCATGGCATTTCTTGGAGTTTCTCAGCTTGAAGTTGCATCACTCCAATCCTGGCCTCAGTTGTTACATGATTGTCTTCTCTGTGTCCAAATTTCCCAAATGTCCCTCTTCCTTCTAAGGACACTAGTCATTGGATTTGGGACCTACACTATGAATCATATCAGCAGAGACCCTATCTCCAAATAAGTTCATATTTGAGGCAATCCACTGCAGTGTGAACAGCCTTCAGCCTCATGACATCAGGTGAGCCCTCCCCTGACCAACAGCCAGTGACGATTAGGGACTGGCCATACACCTGCTGGACTTCTTCCCAGGGTCCCAGGCAATGGGAAGAGGGAAGAAGTTTCTGGCTGCCTCAGCATCCCAAGGCCCCGCTGCAGCTCAGTGCAGCTTCTTGTCAACATCAAAATAAACCTGATTTCGAGATTCAGAGTCACAGCCTCTCAGATGTACAGAGCTGCCCAGGATTATCCCTGCTGATTCGACACAGACAGAGCAGCATGGGGAGGGAGGCAGAGGATGGGGCTTAGAGAGAGGTGAAAATGAGGGACACTTGCAGGATGGCTGTGTGCAAACCTCCATTAGCAGAGAGACTACGTGAGTGAGTGGGCATGCTCAGCAGGCTCCCAGCAGAGAGTCTCCCATGCTCTTGTTTGGAGATTAGGCTCTTTTCTCCACTCTTGGGCGTCCTGCTTGGGAAGTTGCTTGGAGAAGCCAAGCGTGCACCTTCAGACCACACGAGAGCAGGAGCTCCCCCTTTTCCCAAGATCCTCCCCAAGAAGGAGTCAGGATCACTCTGGGGAGGGGCCCAGGCACAAGTGGAGGGAGGAAGCTGGACCAGAGAGAAACAGCTCCCAGGGCCAGCGTGGGCCTCGCTGAGCTTCTGGTCCTTTCCAGAATGAAATTAATGATGCTTCCCCGTATTTACCAGGCAGTATCATTTCCCAGTTAGGGGTGCCCACGATCTCCCTTTGCTTTGCCAGAGTCATGGCCTTGGGGGCATTCTCTGTGTGACTCCTTCCACCTCTTCCTCCATTTATTCAGTCTCCTGCCTTCTAGATGCTCCACTTGGGGTCTGTTATCTCTTTTCCTTCAGGCTTCAAGTCTGAACAAGACAAGCTTAATCGAGACAAAGTTCTCAACATTCTGAAATGGGTGTGACCAGGATTTGCCTTGGCTCCACATGACAAACAGTGTGTGTGTGTGTGTGTGTGTGTGTGTGTGTGTGACAGAGAGAGAGAGAGAGAGAGAGAGAGAGAGAGAGAGGGAGAGAGAGCGCGCGAGAGCGAGAGTGGCTGGGATGCTGACATGACTTACACTCAGGTGGGAGCCTCTCAGGGCTCATGCGGCTCCGCAGAGAGAGATTCAGTGCCTTGTTGAGACACTACGAAGGCTGGTGTATAAATATCTTTAACTACCAAATGGTCTAGAAATTTTTAATAAAAATATTATTTAATAATAATACTACTCCAACCAGCAGGGAATGTTGTAACGGTCTCCATTTCCCCCCTGATACTCCTCTAGCTTCTGTTTTTCAAATGAATGTGGATGTTAAATCCTTTTGCTGCCCTGACCAATTTATTCTGCAAATTAACTATATATGACAGAAGTTAAAGTCTGTTACCACTTAGCTTTGCCTCACTGAAATTTATGCCGCTATCCTGCCCGTTACAGCCACCGGCTCAAATAGATTGTGGCTCCTGGTGGCGATTTGGATTCTGCTTAAGTCCTTCACCTCTCGGTCCTCCTCTCTTGAGTTTAAAATGTGCTGAGTGGACCAGGATCTTTTCACCTCCCAGTGACCTGTGCTCTGTTCTCAGACATATGGTCCTTGCAGCCGCCCGTCCAGACTTAATCAAACTTTCCTTATGAGATGTAGTTTCACCCAGAACTGCAGCCCACGCCAGTCTGTGAGGGAAGGCTCAGTGGCTCAACCTGGCTGCAAGTGGTGGAAACAACCAGATGCACAGAAAAGCAAGGGTTACAAGATGAAGAGACCAGCAATGAGCGACAGATGGAGGTAATCTCAGGTTGTATTTAAGAGAGTGTGGTAATCAAGGGGATGGACAGAAGCAGTGGCATGTCAAACCATACTCCATGAGCTGGATCACTTCTGTGTGAATCAGGTAGAGAGACACTCTGACAATAGGGAGGGCAGTCGGGGCACATGGACATCTCAACAATGTCATCAATGGTTGAAGCAACTGGTGGAGTCTGGAATGGACACAAGAAGACCTGGAAACGGGCTTGGGAGCGCTCTCTCCAAGGATCTGAAGGACTGTCACATGGACATGAGATCACATGAATTTTGTACATTTCAGAGGGTAGACTAAAGATCTGAGGAAGGAAATGGGAAAGAATGCGTTTACTGAGGCATAGGTTTTCACTGAGTGTCTGCCTACTCTGTGTCAGTGCTGATGTGCATAGAAACATTTTTGTCAAAAGCTAATTTTTTCATTGTGTGAGGTGGGGGAGTGGATAAAAAAAAAGTCGACACTGATATGATGAGGAGTGATATTAGAGGCTCTGAAGACAGGCATAGGGCATGTCCACAAGGAAATTCTGAAATCCACTCTGCTGGGCATGGGGGAGTCTGAAGGAAGAGTCAGGATTCCTTCAGGGACACGTCTTGTAATAACTTACAACTGATACAAAGTAAGATAGGCAGCCTGGGAGATGGTGGGCAGAAATGTTCATTTGGAAGCCAGGCAGCCACACTTAGGGATGTCATGGCAGGGGCTGGGGAGGCAGGGCGCTTTGGAAGAAGGGCTCTGTGTCCCTTTTAACAGCCAGATGTTACGCCTCTACTTTCTGTGTCTTCATCTTCTTGATCTTTCCCTAAATCAGTGACGCAGTAGCAGGTCTGGGAATATGGCTTTTATCAGACATACTAAAGGATTCTGACTTCGGATAACATGGCGGTCCTCACATAACATGTTGGATTCGACACCCTAAACAAGAGTAATTTATTTTATAAATATTGTCAGAATATTTAAATCCTTCAAGTTATCCCAACATGTAAAAGAAATAAAAGTGGGGAAGAGACTCCCAGGCATTTGGCTTCATGACTGTTTGGTAAAAAGATAAACAACTCTATTGTTTATGGAGCCATTCAAGCATCTACTCAGAGCCCCAGGCACAAGCAGCCTAATTTGAAAACTACTGATTCAGACTCTGATGACATTGGCCTGAACTGTTCCAGAAGTAATCAAGCGTGCTCCTCAGCCAAGAGGACCCCATGCTGACCCTGAGAAGGGTACTGCCACCAGGAACAGAATCTCTTACTGGCCATCTATAAACTTCGCTTCATGGATTTTGCCAGAGAAAAACCACACTGTGTGGTTAGTCCGACTTTGGCGATAAGAATTAAAGTCAGAAAGCTTTATACTCTCGACCAAGCATAGATCCACTCAATCATGCAAATTCATCACATAAAGAAAGAACTTTATGGAGACATGAGAAGAAGGCCACATCCATGCCGACAGTTCTGTTCAGGGGGACAATGAAAGGAGGGGCAGATGTAGAAGACAGATTGAATGCTCTCCTGCAGACAGTGAGTATGTATTAACACATTTCATTATTAACTCATCTCGTTCCAATACCCTCAAGAGAATTTTGTCATTATGTCCAACCAAGGTGACGCTGTGATGTTACTCTACTTCCCTGCCTACTTATAGCAAAAGTAGATATCAAGACGATTATAAATGTTAAAATGACCTGTGTATTTCCTCCAGCCAAGGAAGAAAGAGGCTGTTACATAGCAGGGCCCAGCTGTCATCACCCGTAAAGATGGCCATCTTGTCACTTTGGCCATTAAAAGCCCTGACATCACAGTCTCCATTAAAGTCTACCTCATTCTTGTGCACACACACAATTTTCTTTTTTCAATGAAGTAATTAATGGTTGATGGGGAGAACAGCCAGCCAGCCAGCCAGCCATAAATGGCCCTGCTTAGCCACTGAGCCAGCAGAAGTTCATGGACCCAGTGATGTGTGAGAACATAGTCAATGAGGAGGGCCGTTTCCAAGACCTTTGATATTGGACCACCAAAGAAGGCAGAAAAGCAGATGTCTGGTCTTGAAAATGAAGGGAAGGTTGGAGAGGGGTGAAGCAGCCCCATCTGTCTCAGTGTAAATAGTTGATATAGACATTGTAAGCTTATCATATCCCAGACCACCACCTCAGCTGGCAAAGACCATCTTCACCCAGAATTTCTCATCTCCTGAGAGGAGGCAATTAGGCCTAGGGTCAAGTTCAGAGGTCTGGGACATATGATAGATGCTTAAACTCTCTGGGCTACAGTTCCCTTATGTGTTAAATTGGTTAATAACAGAACTTGTCTCACTGGGTTGTTCTGAGAGTTAAATGAAATAATACATGTCAAACCCTGAGCCTGGCCTCCAATATCTTAGCTCTCAATGGTAGCCATTGTTCACCATTAGACCTCCAAACCTAGCACAGTCTTGGCACCCAGTAGGTACTCAGTACATATAAAAGGAATAAAAATGAACAAACATTGGTGCTCAAAAACAGAACAAGGATCTTCATGAGCTAGAGACAGAATAAGAATACTCAATAGTAAATGAGGACTAAACTTGCAGACTTTGGATCTGCAGGAATTTAACTCATCAAGGTTGCCAGGAAGTCAGCTCCTACATAGTTAAGAGATCAGAAATCCCCCACACTATGGGGAAATTAAACTATGATTGAGCAAGAGCTTCACTACTTGCCCCCCAAAAGTGAGACCAAGAAAGCCATGCCTATGTCCAGGCTTCTGTGAGTACTAAGCTGCCTGCCTGAGATGGCAGGAGGGAGGAGAGCCAGACTGTGGCTGTCCCACTGGCTTTAGTACTGGAGTCATGATAGACCGGTGGGATGAGTGAGGGGAAGGCAAAGATGATGCTAAATTCATGATTAGTTTGTGGCAACATGCTTCCATGTACAGCTTTGATGCATGACAATCAATCAAAAGATGTGGCTGGTTTGCCTAATGGTGGCCTATCAAACATCACTGTTAACGGTATGCTTGTTCAAAGTGACATGGTCCCTATGGTCGCAAGGTGACCCTCAAGGCTGGCAACCCATCCTCCAACAGTTGGATGATCTTGTCATTAATACCGAGGAAAGAGGGGGCACCTGGGTGAATCAGTTGGTTAAGCATCTAACTTCTGCTCAGGTCATGTTCTCACAGTTCTGAGTTCAAGCCCCCCCTTGGGCTCTGTGCTAACAGCTCTGAGCATGGAGCCTACTTCTGATTCTGTGTCTCCTTCTCTCTGCCCCTCCTCTGCTCATGCCCTGTCTCTCTCTTTCTCTTAAAAAATAAATAAACATTAAAAATTTTAAAGAAAATATTGGGGGCAAATGGGTATAAAAGATGCTGGTGACCATGCTGATCTTTAACCATTTCAAATAAAAATGCTATGTAAGATTAAATTTTGATCCCCCAAGCCAACGTTTCTAGTTACAAAATATTTCTCCCTGAAATGCAATACTACTTGGGTGGTACTTGCACAGGCGGATGGTATATAAATGGCAGCACTTAGGACCTTCATTCCATGTCTTGAATAACAATCTATAATACTTAGGGGTTAGTACTAAGAGAGTGCTAGGATTTCCCGATTCTTTTTTATTTTCACAGGAAAGAGAAAAAGCAAATCCCTCCTAGGTGTATGCAAGACCCCAGGGGTATCTTTCCCTTACATCAGTCGGGAATCAAAAACCCACTGAGAAATACAGAAAATAAGCCACTTCAGATATATTAAGTCATGAATCCTATCTTCTTCTAAACCTTGTAGCTATAGGATCTTGGATTCAATTTTCATTCCTATGGTAACAAGTCTATTGGAGGGCAATTCAGATATTGTCTTTATTCTAGTCTAATGTCAGACAAATAAAGCCAACAATGGAATGGATGTCTGTCCCTGTATGCATGTGTATGGGTGCATGTACATAGTCCTAACAAAATACAGTCTCCCTACTCCCACTCCCCATGCCCAGGAACTTAAGTAATATCAAGGAAGCTGGGAAAAAAGGACTTCTTTAAGATGGTTGATAAGAAAATTCATCATTAATATTTCCAAATCCCTGAAGCACATCTAACTGTACTTTCAGAAACAGAAGAAAATGAATGTCAACAAGTAACCAATGCTGAAATTTTGTGTGTACAATAGGAAGTACTCATCTCAAGGTTGTTACCATTGTTTATTTTTTTTGAGTGCCGATCTTTTTAGACCCTTCTTGTGCTTCTGTTTTCAGCCCTTCTAGGACTTTCTTTCCATCAAAAAGTTGGTTGACATCAAGCAAAAGTCAAAAAACCCAAACTGGAACTCAATTCATTTTGATAGAGCAAATACTAAGTTATTGAATGTCTATTTACAAGGTACTATGCAGGTCTTTTGAATATACCAAAATGAATTATGTGTAATCCCTACATTCAAAGGCTGTATTACCTTGTAGAAGAGATAAGACAGATATACGGAATTTAAGCGACTTTTTTTTTAAACAAAATGATCAAATAAGGACCAGATGGTATCGGGCTGATTTGACCAGGAAAGTTTCATTGAGGAGAAGGAGCTGTTGGGTGAGACCATGCAGGACCCTTAATAACAAGAACTACCATTTATGGTAGGAGTTGGCAACTTCTTTTGTAAAGAGCCAGAGTGTATATATTTTAGGCCTTGTGGCTCACCGATCTCTGAAGCAACTATTCAATTATGCCTTCATAGTGCAAAAGCAGCCACCATGTAAGTGAGTGGCATTGCCCTGTTCCAATGAAGTGTTATTTATGGATACTGAAATTTAAATTGTATATAGTTTGCACATATCATAAAATGTTATTTCCCCTTTTATCTTTATTTTTCAAATGCCGAAGGAGGCAGAAATCATGCTTCACCTGTGGACCACACAAACATAGACCTGCCTGTAGGTCATAGCTTGCTGACTCCTGATCTCCTGAGTTCTCACTATAAATACAATGCTTTATGATAATGATCTCAGAGAACTCTGACCTATCCTGTGAGGTAGATGCTGTCATTTCCATTTTCTAGATATCCTAAGTAAAGCTTAGGTCATACAGATTTCAAAAACCCTGCTTTGAACCACTAGGTCATACTACGTCCTGGTAATGATTAAGGAGCTCATGGGAATGGTGGAATTAATAGATTTTCTTTAGCCAGAGGCATTCAAAAACCTAAAAAAACACAACAAACCTCTTTTTACCAAGAATATGAGGTTTGCTATCATGGTTTCCTCACAGTGAACTCATTTTAGATCTCTGTTATCATCATGTGCTCTCTTTTCACAAGTCATGCAGGGGGTGGACATAGTGTTTGATAACTTCTACTTTCCAGAATCTAATATTCTACCATATCTGAAGGAAAAAGAACAGCCTTCGAGCATTCATTCCAACCTCTAGACCCCCACTCCCCCAGGACTGCCCAGAGCCCACGTGAGGAAGGCCTTGCTGGCCCCTGCAGGTAATGGGTATGCTCACAGGCACCACTCTCTCCACACTGCTAGCTTCTCTGCTCACTGCTCTGAGCAGCAATTCTGTCCCGTGTGACTTCCTGACTGTCTCTTGTTTAAAAGCAAAGCAATGTTCTAGATAAGAAGGAGGGAAAACAGGAGTTTCCATGGCATCCCATCGCCTATTAAGATGATACAGGTGGTAGTCTCAATCCTTGGATTGCCTTCCTTCTCTGAAAGAGCCAAGTACCCTTTACATTGTCTGCAGATCACACTGGGTCACTGGCTTTCAGATATGATGCCGAAAGCTTCATCAGCCAGTAAATATACATCTATTAAAGATCTGTTATGGGCCCAGCATCATGCTATGTACTGTGGAGAGTGCTAAAGTGTAAGATACTGACCTCCAGGTATTTGCAATCTATTTGGGATAGCAAGACTAACAAATGTATAATAGGAGTAGTAATAATAATAGCTGTTCTTTGGACATCTTGCCACTCTACTAAACACTCTGTGTATACTCTGCCCACTAGAAAACAAATCCAGACTTAGTAAGGAGGGTATTGATCAAAAGACTTATTACATGGTGGGTGGAGTGAGGTTACTACTGCAATATGAAGACAGGATTATTACAGCAGGGAGAATCCTCTGGTAAGGTCTGCAAGCATCTCAAGAGTTAGGCAAATAGAGCTTTTTTTCTTTTACAGAAGGCCATTAACAAGCTAGAAAGAAATAGGTGTGGGGAAGAGGTGTGAGGCCAGCCTATTCTCAGGAGAGGTGTATGCTCTATCAGGCTGATTGTGGGCCAAAGGCCAGGGGTATAACCAAAGTCTGAGAAGCAAGCATTTTGTTTCGATAGATCTGTAAGGACAAGCAGTTTGGGTAATCCTTTACAAAGAAAAGAATGGGGATATGAGGGTCTGTATCTGGCCTTCCCATAAAGGGGACAACCATGACTCTTATCAGAGTCTCGTGGGGGAAGGGTAGTTCTTTGTGGTAAGCCATTTTCCAGAACACTAGTGACTGGATTTCTTACTGTCCAAGCCACATTCAATACTGTCAGTTCTTCATATGAACCACAGTGATTGATGCTGAAACTGTCCCTACCTTCCCTTTTTTTTTTTTAAGTTTTTTTTAACATTTATTTATTTTTGAGACAGAGAAAGACAGAGCATGAGCTGGGGAGGGGCAGAGAGAGAGGGAGACACAGAATCTTAAACAGACGCCAGGCTCTGAGCTGTCAGCACAGAGCGTGATGTGGGGCTTGAATCCATGGACTGCAATCATGACCTGAGCCGAAGTCAGACGCTTAACCGACTGAGCCACCCAGACGCCCCTGTCCCTACCTTTTTGATGACAGGATGGAGGACCCTAGAGGTAAGTCACTTTGCCCAAAGTCACAGAGGTCTAAGTGGAAGAAGTACAAGGGGTACCTGGGCCTGACTCTAGCGTGCACAATCAGTCCCGTGTGGCATGGTTGAGATGGTCAGCGGTGCAGGAGTCTGGAGGGACAGAGAAGTCTCAGAAGGCTTTCTGGAAGACCACACTTTAAGAATGGGCAGGAGCTGGGGAGATTGTCAGGGACAGGTGGATGATCAGGGCAAAAAACAGAGGTGAAAGTGGCCAAGGAGATCTTTGAAGAGTCTAAGTCTGTGGCACAGATGTTTTACATAGATACGGTGACACAAGATGGGGGTAGGGCCACACTGAATGGGCCTCTGAAAAATCACACCGGGAATTAGGGGCTTGGGGCAACAGTAAGGAGCAAGCCTCTGCCAGAGCTCAGACGTGGCATGGAGCCCAGAAGTGGGTGAGGAAGATGCGGCGGGCAGTAGAACCTAGACCGACTTTGAATGACTGACTGGATGTTTGAAATAATGGGAGACTGGAAGTGAAAGTGATCAGCCAGGAGGCTGTAGTAACAAGGCAGGCCTGGCAGTCTGTGGTCAGACTGGGGTGACTGTCACGTGTAAGAACGCGGGGTACTGCAGAAGTATGAGGGTTTGGCGCCCGATCTGGATGGAGGAGGTTAAAGAGAAAGCTTTCACCTTATGAGAAGCTCTGTAACAAAAGCTTATTTTTGTAAGTAGATTTCACAGGACTTTTGTTTTCCGGATCTGCTAATAGCATTATTAAAAATAACAAATAAAGCGACAATAAAAAGATGTTCAAGCTTTCATGTGACCAGGCGGGTCTTTTTGGTGTATCTTAAAAAGCCTTTAGAATTCTAATATGGTTTACAAATCTTCAAAAAAGAAATATTGCATGCAGTGTTGTCAGGAAATAATGTGAACGTGGGATTCATTCCTTGCAGAATCTCTCATTGGACTGGTGTGCTACTGAGCCCAGTTTGGACAATAACCTAAGAGTTAACATTCTTGAGGACCTACTATGGGCTAGAGGCTCTAACATCCTCAAGCCTCTTAGTCCTCCCAATGCTCTGCAATATTCTCCTTATCCCATTTTGCAGATGAGGACATCAAGGCTCAGAGGCTGTGAGTTATCTGTTCTAAAATTACTCAAGCAAATCCTTTTCCTCTCCACTCTGCACCGTGTTTCCTTCCACATCATAGATACATGAGATCTTCGAAGTCAGACCTCCCTGGGTTTCCCCAGAACACGCCCAATTACTGCATTTTGCCAGGTTGTTTTCAGCAACTTCTGAAGGTCTTTCCTGGGATGTAGGATTTCCCGCATCATGGGCCTGCGGATATCACCTTCCAATCTATTGGCATTCACCTGCCGTTACACAGGGCTTCTGGTGGTATCATTCTGATTTTAGATGACTCTTCTCCCTTTGTTCCCCCGAACCTGACATCTATAAACATGACAACACAGGCAGGAAAGGGCACGACGAGCAATCTCCAGCTCCTTCCTGTGGGCTGGTGTGACAGGGGGAGGAGAGGGAGGGCTCAGAGAAGTCCTGACGTTATCACACGTCCCTAGAATTAACATGCACCACACCAGTGCTCACAGCCACAACCATCACAAACTGTTTGGTGTTAAATTTAGAATAAAAACCAATTAAAAGATAACAAGAAGACATATGCTCAGAATGGCAAGAATCAGAGTATTTACAGAAATATGACCTCTAGCTACTGCACGGAGGCAGTAGTAGATTTCGCAAGCCTGAATCTCCCCGCCTCCCCCCGCCCATTCTCTGTCTTCACCAACACCCGCAGTTCATCTCCACCCAGATGGCTTTAGCAGGAAAAACTACTGTCATGTTTAATACAGTGGATGGACTCACTTGTATCTGAAAACGTGAGACTACACACATTGCTGCTGACCTTGTTTCCCTGCACTAGGCCAGATGACTGATCTGGGTTCAAGGTGACTCTCCTTGGTGTCTTGCCCACAGCACAGACTGTTCATGAGATACGAATCCAGGTGAGAATGTAGGTTCCCCATTCCTCCCTTATGTCTCAGTAAGGTGTGACCACAGTTCAGGAGCCCCCCACAAGTGAGATCTTGCTAGAATGGACATCGCAGAAAGGTGGGTTTGCTCTCTCTCTGGATCCCCAGCCTTGTCAGCATTGGGAAGCAAATTGTACTATCACAAAAAGCAAAAATGCTGCTACTCAGAAATCCACATCAGCCTGGTGTAAAGTATGAGCTGAAGAGCTGTATTTATTTATTTATAATTTAATTTTTTAAGTTTATTTATTTTGAGAGAGAGAGAAAGAGAGAGAGAGAGAGAGAGAGAGAGAGAGGAAAGTGAGCAGGAGAGGGGCAGAGAGAGAAGGAAGAGAGAGAGAATTGCAGGCTGGCTCTGCGCTGTCGGTGTGAAGCCGGATGCGGGGCTTGAACCCACACACTGTGAGATCATGACCTGAGCTGAAACCAACAGTCGAACGTTTAACTGACTGAGCCACCCAGGAGCCCTGAGCCAACGAGCTTTACATTCTTGCTGTTGCACAAAGAGGGAAATCACCACAGGACCCAGGGCTTTCCAGTCTGTCCATTTAAGCCTTGTGTGACTTACTCTGTCCTCACCCTCCACAACCCAAGAGTCACCTCTGGGGGACATTTCCCAAATTACTGTCACATCTGCCCTATGCTTGCCATTTCTTCCCTTTAGTCCAGACCCTCCGCACTTCCCACTGGTCTACTCCAAAATTTTCCTGATGGTCATCGTATCTCTAGGTTTTACATCTCCACGCAGTTACCAGGTGTGCTTCTATAACATAGTGGGAATATGACTTTTCTCTGCTGAAATCCTTCAGTAGTAACTCTCAAATGACTTTAGGGTAAAACTAAGGGAACTGGGATGCCAGCAGGCCCTACATCTGTGCCTGGCCTCTCTCTGGCCTCACTTGCTCTGAATCTCCAACACCCCCAGGTCTCCTGTGCCTTGCTGTGTTCCTACTGAGAATATCTCTGACCCAGAGGCTGCCTGCTACCATCACTCACCCTCAGTTCACCATCCAGGCCACATTTCCTCCATGAGGGTTTTCTCACTCCTGCCCCAGCCTGGATCAGGATCCGCTCTTCCCCACCCAGGCACCCCTAAAGATCCTAATATTTTGTTTTTTCTTCATGTATTTGCTTATGGTCTGTCTCTTCCATGAGAGCAGCAACCCTGTGTCTTCTACAGTGCTGTTTGCACAATACCTGCAAAGTAGAGGCTCAACTATGATGGAAAAGTAAATGATGAAAATATAAAGAAACAGGGGCGCCTGGGTGGCTCAGTCGGTTAACATCCGACATCGGCTCAGGTCATGATCTCATGGTTCGTGGGTTCAAGCCCCGTGTCGGGCTCTGTGCTGACAGCTAGCTCAGAGCCTGGAGCCTGCTTCTGATTCTGTGTCTCCTTCTCTCTCTGGCCCTCCCCTGCTCATGCTGTCTGTCTCTATCTCTCAAAAAAATAAATAAAACATTAAAATAATTTAAAAAGTTATAAAGAAACATAGCCATTGGAATTATAGGGGAGATTTTCTGAGGTTTCAATTTGCTTTTAAGTTTATTTTTTATTTTGAGAGAGAGCGAGTGAGCAAGCAGGGCAGGAACAGAGAGAGAGAGATAGAGATAGAGAGAGTGGGAGAGAGAGAGAGACAGAGACAGAGACAGAGAGACAGAGAGAATCCCAAGTAGGCTCTCTGCTGCCAGCACAGAGCCCAGTGTGGGGCTTGATTCCACAAACCATGAGATCATGACCTGAGCCAAGATCAAGAGTCAGATGCTTAACTGACTGAGCCCCCCAGGTGCTTTTTCTTTTACGTGTAGATTATTAATGCCCTTTATCTGCCCAAAGAATGCAGAATACATGATCTACACAGGGCCCAACATATTAATGACCCTTGAAGCGAGAGACTGTGCAAAGTTTGAAGGAATAACATCTCTTCTTTCTATCAGCTGTAAAAGAAGGCAGGGACCAGTAAAGCTTAGAGGCTGGCATCTCCTAATTTCCTCAACCACATTACTGTGATAGATATTGACTGTGAACCCACTGTGAGCAGAATCTACGGCAGCATCTATGGGGAGTCGCAAAGAAGTGGGCCGAGTCCCTGCTCTCTAAGGGAGGAGGCAGAGCAGACCAAATAAAAATACATGAAGCTAAAAATGCCCTCAACACATCAATATATATAGAACCAATTACCACAGTAATCGACTGAATTTGTAATAAATTGACGGGAGGGGCCCTGGCGGTCAGCACAGGCAGCGGAAACACGCACAAAGAGTGACTTTATAAGCTGCCCCCTGTGGAATCAACCTGACTCAGGAAAAACCCCAAGGAAACAGAAAAATATCAAGGGAGTCCAGGCTGTTGGTTTACCCGATTAGGTTGTTTTTCCCTGTTACGGGCACTCACATTTCACCTACGAAGCACATATTTTAGCTGGCAGATTTGCTGAGAAACTAGCTAAAGAAATGCTTCTTTCTACTTCCTTTTTTCTTTCTTACTTTGTTCTTATTCTTTTTTTCATCATCAAAAACAAAAATCTTTTAAGGTCTTTTTGAACCTGCTTCATTTTGCGATCGCCTTAAACTGAGGGCTCTCTGACGTCACATTCTAACTAAGGGGAATGGACACTATCCCTTGCCAGACTTCATCAGGTTGACAGACCTAGTGTGGTTATGATTTAGCTGCGCCATCTTTTCCTTTCTAATTACACTGGGCTTTAGGGGAAGACCAGTGTGAGTAGGGCACGAACCCTGTGTAGGTGAGCACTACCCCCTCTCCACTTCAGTGGGCAGACGCCACGCCACCGAGCAGTGAACAGACAGCTTTCCCAAAGCTACAAGGTGTGGGAATCCCAAGTGTTCCAGGTATGGCCCCGTCCAGCCCAACAGCATCTGTCCCCAGAAATGCTTTATGTTGCTAGGGGTCTTTCATGTAAAGCTCTGCACATGGGTCCCTTTGCTTCCCTCCTTCAGCGTGTCCCAGATTCCTCCTGCGGGCAGCCACCGTCAGCCCAGATTCTTTGGAAGTTGACAGAACGTCATAAGCCTGCCCCTGAGAAACCTTCCAAGGAACGGGATATACTCTCAAGGTGGAAAGTGTGTTCCGGACCTTGCAATGACCTCCTTAGCCTCGTCTGTGCATCCCCCAGAGGGCTCAACCATGTTGCCCCACAGACACTGACTAGCCAATTGCAAGGAGAGAAAGAGGTAAACTAAGGCTGGCAGAGAAAATAGTTAGGCTTTACTTCGACATCTAGAATTCCACAGTGGGTTAGGAGCCCTCCCTTATTAACCACGGACACCTAGCACTGTGCCTGATCCATAGTAAACCATCAATGCACATTTCTGCATGGATGCATTAACCTCCTTACCTTGCAAAGGAACTCAGCCTTCCCTCAAGGTGGTGCCAACTGAGGTCTACATGTCACGGACTCTGCTGGCAGCGACATACCAGCATTAAAGTTCAAGTGCATGTGGGAATTTTTAAAAGAGGGAAGTTGATCTGATCAGACAACCATCTTCCTCTCCTCAGTAACAGAGACAGAGATGAAGTATCCTGGAGCCTTCGACTGCTGTAGCATGAATCGTCTACATTTTGTAGTGTAGCTGGCAGTTGGGGCCAGGTTTGAACATAATGTCAACTACTCCCATTTTTTTTTTAAATTAATTACCCACCTGATCCATTACTTGCTGACTCCTTTGACATTAGTTTCTCTTATGTATTTTTAAATTTTCTCTTGAATTTATATCTTCTAATAATTGAACCAACAACCCAAGGGTTCCATGAGATTCGGGAAGACTGTCTCTACCAACAGAGGAATGGAGATTAGGTATGAACCAGAAAGGGCTAGTGGCCAAGCAGATAAGCTCTGATGGGCGTGGCTTGTTGATTTGTTGTTTTAGGTCAAGATGGTTTTATGTCTCGTGTCTCAGTTTAAATATAAGCTGCATGTTACACTGAACACCTATCCCACCCTCCCCACGAAAACTTTCCTACTTGCTTTATAAAAGAAAAGCAAGGTCAGGAAAAGTGATAAGAGAAAGGCTGCTATTGGTTCCTAGAACGTTAACTGGTAGACAGAAATTTGGAGTAACGATCACAAATTGAAGGTCCACACAGGTATTTACTCCACTTCTTAGTATTTAGTCCTAGTTCTACCTTGTGCTGATCACTTGTATTAATGTCCAGCCTATCCTTCTAAGGCCAAACCCCAGGACATGATATGTTCCTCACCCCACCCCACACTCAAAACAATCAAACCGGGAGAAAGCAGGGAGGGATGATGAAAGTGTGGACTAGTGGCAGGGGCCTTCAGGGCAAAGTGTGCAAAGAGATGCTATCTTAGCCATTCTGCTGTCATTTCAAGGGAAGAGGAAGAGAAAAAGTATTGCATTAACTCCTCTATTCATTCCACCAATATTGACTGACTGGCTGCTAGGTGCTGTGCATGGTGTTACATACTGCTGGAGATGGAGTAGGCATGCAGGGTGAACCCAGAGACTCGTAGATGTTCCTCTAAAGCACACCATTCGTAGAAATCAGGCCTAGTCGGGGGTCTGATCTGCTAACGAGTTCTCTCGCAGCCCCAACATCCACTTAGGTTGGAACTCTGGCTGTAAACAGGGCCTGGGTCCCATCTACGGACCACAAGAGGAATCGGTGCCCGCATCTGTATGTAGGCAGTAGAACTAGACGGCAGAGGCTTTGAATCACAGGTAAAAGGGAAGGCTGGGATGGCTGGACACATTCATGAATTTTTCTCCCTTTGTGGAATGCACTGGGTAGCTCCTTTGCACTTAAAAGGCAGAAACACCCAGGTTGCTTATCAAAAATGCTTCCCCAGGGATCCTTTTCCACAGAGAGCATAGTCTCACAGCCTCCACCTCTTACTCCCACCAAAAATGGGTTGTGCTGATTTCCTGATCTTTTCCCAGCAGGGGGGCTACACCTGGAACTGAAAATGGTTGCCAAGGGATATGATGCTGATCCTGATGTTGGAATGGAGGTCTGGGCCCCCTGTTCCACTAGCCTGATGAGTAGGTGACTTGTGACTTGTAAAATACACATTAGCATTTCCGCAAAGTGTGAATTTACCCAGGGCAAGTTTTACTGATATCCCTTTGAAATTTTTGTCAGCTACTATTTTGCTCAAAAAAAAAAAAAAAAAAAAAAAAAAAATGAGCTGCAAATTTATTAAAATAATTTTAATAATAGTAATAATACAAAGACTTATACTGCACCGAACACTTACAAAATGCTGAACATGTGCTGCATATATAATTATTATGTTCAGTCTTTACACAGTCCTCACTTGGAATGGAAGTATTAATAGCCCTATTTTATAGACTTGGAAACTGAGGCTTATAGCCATTAATGTAACTTCTCGAGAGTCGCAGCTAATAAAATTAAAAAAAATTTTTTTAATGTTCATTTCTGAGAGAGAGAGAATGGGGAAGGGGCAGACAGAGAGGGAGACACAGAATGTGAAACAGGCTCCAGGCTCTAAGCTGTCAGCACAGAGCCTGACGGAGGGCTTGAACACATGAGCCGTGAGTCCATCACCTGAGCTGAAGTTGGACGCTTAACCGACTGAACTACCCAGGCACCCCTGCTAATAAAAATTTGGATGCAAATCTGACTTTAAACACTACAAGCAACTACACTAAACTCCATCTATTGTAACATCAGTTGAGTTAACCTATTTAGCCACAAGCCAGGCATTATTAAATGTTACATTCTGTTTCCAGGAGAAATCACTGGCTGAGTACACAGAGTCATAGAACATTAGAAGTAGAAGAAATTCTAAGAAATATCGTCTAAGTCAAGGTAGTTATTATACAGGTGAGAAGATTATTTTGAAAAGGGTTAAGTAATTTGCTCAAGGCCAGCTGACTGGCTAATAGCACAGCTGAGACCAAGGATGCAGGTCTTCCCTCCCTACCCAGTGCTTTTTCCCTCAACATGCTGCCTTAGAGTAAGATGGGTGACAAAGACCTGTTATTAGTTAAGAAACAGGCATTCATCCCCAAAGATATGAAAACCCCAAGTGATGTCAAGTGCAGAGTTTCACATTTGATGTGGAATATCCCTTTGCATCATCATCTATCTTATAAATTTATTTCCAACTTTTTTTTTTCAGAGATAAACTATTAGTTGTGGAATGGAGCACATAACTTAAGGTCGAAATCAAAGTACTGGTAGATACATGTATTATGCCTTATGCTTATTTCTCTTGGGTCTATATGGACACAGACAACCCACATGAGCACTGATCTACATGCTGGATAAAACAAGATGGGCTAATATAACGCTGTATGTTTACTATATTGGAATTAAAATTTCAAAAAAAGAAGGATGGGCTAAACATATTGGTCCTATCTCAGCTTGCTGAAGCTAGGAAACAGAACAAGTCTGACTGGAAGTGGAGCTTCTCTTCATATTCCATCAGAGATTCCAGGCTCCTCTTTTCCCCACAGTCATATTGATCATCAGTCTGATATTTACCAAGTAATTTTATATGCCCTACTAGAAGCATTGTGCTAGAAGCTATGAGAATTTTAAAAAATTATGAAGCCTTTGCATTTGCTATTTCCTCTGTCCTGGATGTCCCCAGCTCTTTGCATGGCCAGCTCCTTCTTGGCTTTTCCAGGTCTCAGCTCAACTTCACGCCCTTATCATCATCATGGAGGCCTTTCTGTGGCTGCCATCTTAATCAGCCCCCAATCCTCCAGCCAATCTCTATCACATCACCTGGTTTCAGTTTCTTCGTAGTATCTCTCACTATCTAGAATTATCGCTCTCATTTATTTGTCACCTGCCACTTTCTGTCTCTCTTCATCAGGATATAAGCTCCACAAAAGCAGGAAAGTTTTCTGTGTCATTCATCATTATATGCCCAGTGCCTAGACCAATGTTTAGATATATCAGGTGTTGACTAAGTGAATGAATAAGCCCTCTTCCAAGAAGCATCAATCAAGTTGTGAGGGCAAAGCTTAATGTTTAGAGTAGAAAATAATCCACAATACTATATAATTAACTACTAAATTGCATGTATGCACAATATGTCACTATTGTCAGGCCCATAATTATATGAAAGGAATTTGATATCACTACCAGAATTGTCCCATTAACGAAATGCTAGCCATGAAATTCTATAACCATTTGTGGTTTCTAGAAGAAAAAAATGGGGGCTCTTGCCTACTATATTTAAAAAAAAAACCAAGAACATGCTTGAGATATTCAGATGAGAACAGTGTTGCCTACGGTACAAAAGTTTAGAAAACTCAGCTTATCACCTTTAGTCCTGATTACTGGCATGTTTCCAATTCCTTTTAGTACCTGAGGGCTTAAGACTGTTCAATTCTGCACACAAGCCTATCGATCAATCGCTTAATCAGAGAAAAGTCCTGGACCAAAGTGAAAACCATTCAGTCTAGTCTTCTTATCTGTGACACTCCTTTTTGGGGATGACACCAGGACATACCCCTGGAGGCCACCATGCCACGGCTCCAGCATTAAAGCTCCTGCACTAGACAGGACGAACAAGGATGATGAGGAAGCCCACTCCCTGCTGGGTCTTTGGGACAAGGCTATCATCTTGCTGTTCAAAATGGGTCCTTGGATGGGCAGCATTGGCATCTAGTGAGAGTTTGTTAGAACATGCAGAATGTCAGGCCCCACCCAACCCTACCGGCTCAGAATTTCCATTTGAACAAGATCCCAGGTGATACATACACACAATACATTTTGAGAAACGCTGCCATATAGGAAAACAGAAGCTACTGCAGCCATCATGGTCCCCCAAACCCACAATAATCAAAACTCTGGAAAACTCAAAGTGAAAGTCAATGGATCCCATTATGCAGTCCAACCAGGGCTGACATCTGGCCTTGTTGCATTCATCTTAGACCAGTGGCCTGGCTTCAATTATGTCCTGACCCCACCTCCATTTGGTTGGCTCACCTTCCCACCTTAATCTCTTCTTGTACTGATGGCAGGTAAAATGGCATGTCCCTGGTATATCTCAGGAGGTGAAGGCATTCTTCTTGTCCTGACTCTCCCACTTACTTGTTATGCGACTACATGCAAGCTATTTATTTAAGCTTCAGAGACTTGGTTTCCTTATCTATAAAACAGGGAGGGTGAGACTTAGGGTTTAAATGAGACAAGTTATAAAACATGTTGTTTGGCAACATTATTCATAGTGATGTCTTCCTTCAGCCTACAGATCCAGTTTACTCTGGACTCTACATCAGAGCCTAGGGACTTGAAGATTCAAATTAAACTTCACCCCTATGTTTAGGAAAGCCCAACTCCTTGTCAAAGCCTTTGTGTATGATACCACCAGTTTCAGCTTTCGTAGTACCTTCCCCAGGCCCGTCTGCCCAGGAAAGCCACAGAACAGCTGTATCCTCTAAACCTAAATCCCCTCTCTGCTCATGACAGGGCTTCGTGTGGAGCAGGCCCTCAGCAAATGTTTTAGGAATGAATTAATTAATCATTGAACGAAAATAGCTATATGCCATAATTGCTTTGCCACTTGAGTGTTAACTTCATTGTTGTAAACATGCATAAAAAGAGCCTTTGGAGCCGGCTTCCAACCTAGGGTTGTAAAACATAAAGCATTATGGAAGCTTATGTTATTGCTCTGTGTTGGATTTCTACATTGCGTTCTGAACTTAATCAGATCTTTTGCCATTTGCCATGATTATGTAAGTTAGCCTGCAAAATGCACCGGCAGTGAATGCCCAACGCTGGGTCTCTGCTGACCAGCACTCACAGACCAGCATCAGAAGCCTGGCTGCCGACTCAGCGATTGTTTCCACCTCAGTCGTGGCAGACATCTGGTCATTATTCTGGGGAAAGGGACCAGCTGAGCCTGTCCTGAGCTCTAGACACCCAAAAACAAATCGATGGAAAGTGGAAAACATGGCATCCTGTGGGCAGAAACACAATGCCATGTAGGTGGCTTACTTTTCTTCCTTTGACTCTAATCTGACTTAAGACTTGGAGCTAGAGGGTCACCTTACTATCCCCCTGCCCCCCCGAAAATACGATCCTTAACTTTGTATCATGGAAGGCGAAAAAGCTATTCTTCTTAGTTTTCCCCGCAGAGAAAAGGCAACTGGCTAGAAACAAACAAAAATTCAGTGGATTATGAACTAGAAAGTGCAGCAGACAGGAAGTTTCCTTACTGCCACTTGTCAATCCAGATAACCCCACAGATGTGCACCAAAGGAAATGTCAAGAAAAGATAACGACAAAGGTCAGATCTTAAGTAACAGTGAAAGTGGTATTGGAAAAGGAAAGGAAGAAAGCCCTGAGGAAATCCGCTCTTGAATGGAGTATTATAAGAACAAAAAACAAAAAACAAAAAAAAAAGAAAGAGAGAAAGAGAGAAAGAAAATATACAGTGCTTGGTGTGCCAGGTGGAGGATTAAAATTAAGCCCTTGGAAGTTCTTATTTGAAGAACATTCGATGTTGGTTTTTTTTTTTTTTTTTTTTTTTTTTTAGTCATTTCTCTGGAATCTACAGATCTATAACTCTTTACTGTTTCTTCTGAAGTAAGAAAAAAATAAAGGATTCATTCCTTCAGAAACAGTGGTTGCTAATTATATGCCAGGCACTGTGTCAGGGATGAAGACTCAAATACCAATAAGAAATGATGACATTGTTTTGTACTTCCTCCCAGATTTCAATCTGAAGTTCAGCTCTCTGTAGATACAACTGTACGCTTTGTTCTGTTTTTTAAGTTACCTTTGTAAGTCTCCACTCCAAGGTAACATAAACTTTTCAGAATATATTTTTTCCATATGTTAAAAGACTTTTATTGTAAAAGTGGCACATGCTTGGGGCACCTGGGAGGCTCAGTCAGCTAAGCGTCTGACTGCAGCTCAGATCATGGTGGTTCATGGGTTCAAGCCCTTTGTCGGGCTCTGTGCTGACAGCTCAGAGCCTGGAGCCTGCTTTGAATTCTGTATCTCCCTCTCTTTCTCTGCCCCTCCCCTGCTCATGCTCTGTCTCTCTGTCTTTCTCAAAAATAAATAAACATTAAAAAAAGTAGCATATGCTTATTGTTGGAAAAGCAATACAGAATTTTTTAGTACAAAAAATAAGTCTCTACCCCATAGACCTAATCTTGGAGCAAACAGATCATTTGTGTACACACACACACACGCACACACATGCACACACACACACACACACACACACACAAAGCTATTGTGAGATTATATACATGTTTCTCTCTATATATGTATATATACATATACACACTGTCTACACACATATATATACATATTTAGTGACAGACTAGAAGATTATATATATATTTATATATGTGTGTATTGGCATATATTTATACATATAATTTTTTAAAACAAACGAGGCCCTAATATATCTACTCTTCTGCAGTTTTCTTTGTTCACTTCCAAATGGCTAGGAATAGAACATCTCTGGATGGATAGACAGTAAACTGGTAGCAATGAATGCCTGGCTGCCTCTGGGGTGTGGAACAAGAGCACTGGGAAGTAATAGTGGGAGGAAGATTTATTTTTCACTTAATTCTGTTGTATACCTTTTGAATTTTTAAAATAAATAATCTTTTTAAACCAAAAAACAAAGATGAGAAATATGGTAAGTGCTGTGCAAGCCATTATCACGGACGACAGTCCTACAGGGAAGTGGCCACACAGAGACATGTGAGGAGCGCTGCTGAGGGACTCTTACAAGGAGCTTTAAGAGGCAGCAAAGAACTCCACCCAGAGCCTATAGGAAGGTGTGGGGGGAGGGATGGCAAGAAGAGCAGGAAGGAGGGGACAGTGGAATGGAGGTAGGACAGAGGACAAGGTGACACAGGCAGCACATTCACATCGGCTCAGAAGTGTGGAAAAGGATCCAAGCCCCCTTCCAAACCCTGATCCAGGACCCAGAGTTGGGGTCTGAGCCTGGGACTGAGTATCATTTAATTGCAAATGGCAATTTACAGAGCTGGAGAGGGTAATTAAAAAACAAAAGGAAGAAACAGAATTCAGAGCCAGGAAGACTCATTTGCTGATCCTAAGGGGCTATGGAGAAAGAAATTAGACAACTGAATGGACACCTGGGAAAGGAGAAAAACAGAGAGCCCCAAGAGGAAACAAGACAGGGACCCCGGAGAAAATTTCTGAGTGAGACAGAAACATATCTAGGGCCTTGGACTGGGGGCAGGGAGGGAGTCCCTGAAGACTTCCACTGTCTAGATGCAAATGCAAGGGTTTGGGATTGAGAGCAAGCAGACTTGTTATCATCAGAGTAGAGGATGCTGAGGTGCAGAGTGGTCAGTGATGCTGCAGCTGGAGAGGGGAGAGGTGTGGCAGCCTGGAAAGGCTCCCAAAGATGCCCAGGGCCTGATCTCCGGAACCTGTGACTGTCACCTGTGAATGGCAATACTGAGTTTGCTGATGTGCTTAAGTTAAGGCTCTTGAGATAGGGAGATTATCCTGGATTATCTGCGTGGGCCCAATGTAATCCAAAGCGTCCTTATAAGAAAGAAGAAGCAAGAGGAGTTCTGGCAGACAGCCAGGTGACTCATAGATTGAAGTGACACACCTTAAAGATGGAGATGGCCAGAAACCAGGGAATAAGGGTGGCCTTGAGAAGCTGGATGGGGCAAGGAAGGAATTCTCCCCGGGAACTTTCAGAAGGAGCCACCTTATTGATACCTTGAGTTTAGCCCATTGACACTGTGCTTGAACCTCTGGCCCCCAGAATAGTC
This sequence comes from Hyaena hyaena, assembly GCF_003009895.1. Lineage (NCBI taxonomy): Eukaryota > Metazoa > Chordata > Mammalia > Carnivora > Hyaenidae > Hyaena > Hyaena hyaena. The sequence goes on from NW_024081426.1 coordinate 593,373, forward strand.
AGGGAATAAACTGACGTTTTAAGCCACCAAGTTTGTGATCTGTTATCACAGCCCAAGGAAACTAATGCCAGGAGTGAGGTCACGTTCATGTTGAGAAGGCAGCAAAGGGTTCGTGAGCAGCTTCAAGCTGAAGAGTCTCATGATTAAGTGGCATTTTCAGAAGGTAACAGTATGATGTGGAGTGGACTAGAGTGGCAGGAGACTGAAAAAAAGGAGACACGTGAGGATGCCACTTCAGCTTTTCTTATGAGAGCTGATACTATAAGCTCATACAACTTCGAGAAATGGGCAGGAGGAGATACCTGTTGAGGAAGTATTTGGGTGGTAAGAAGAATAGAACTTTGTAAATGAGTGAATGTGGAGGATGGAAGAGAGCATATAGAAGGAATCCTCACTTTGCATTTTGACCCATCAGTGTAATGCACAAATCTACTAGTGGGTACAGAGAAGAGATGGTGACCACTGAGGTCCCTACAGAATATCCAGGTAGGAATGCTCAACACTCAAGGGCAAACAAGGTTTTGAAATCTCAGAGATGTAGGCTAAGGTAGGCACAGAAGAGAATCACCCAGCAACGGTGAAGAAGAGATGAACATTAAACATGAAATTCTGGAAAATGAGCAAGATGCCAATAATATCTTTAGAGGAAGAAGGGGATAAAAAGACTAAGAAATAAAGGCCAAAGATTTATGAAGAGAATCTAGAGGGAACAGAATCAGGGATTCCAATGGAAGAGAGAATTTTCAAGATGCCAGACCTGGTCAAGAGGGACAAATTCTTCAGTTGACATACATAAAATGATTATTGAATAGAAAAGGGAACCTCTGATTAAAAAGCCCTTGATTTGAGGGGGGAGATGGGCATGGAGGAGGGCACTTGTGGGGATGAGCACTGGATGTTATATGGAAACCAACTTGACAATAAATTATTTGTAAAAAAAAAAAAAAAAAGAAGAAGAAGCCCTTGATTTCCTTCTCCACTATTTCTGTAGGGTGACAGGGGTTGAAAGCAAATAATAATCTGAAGAGTAAAAAAGAAGCTGAGGAAGAAGAGAAAAGATATATAAACTACTCATGTAACAAGTCTGATGGCAGCATGTTGAAAGGAAACAGTGGTGGAAGAGTCACATGTTTATAAAAATATTATTTGGGGGGAAGATATAAGGTTGGGGAAGGGATAATTCAGTGGTTGAAAGGTTGTAGAGATTAAAGATGAAGAGGCTATTGAAGGAGTAAGGTCTAAGAGGAAGCGGAGAGGGAGGGATGGGAGCCTGTGTACAGGTGGGGAGGTCAATCTGAAGAGGAAGGAACTCATTACATTTTCTGAAGCACGAGGGCAAAGAACAATGGGAGGAGATATAAGTTAGTTTAGAAGTGGAGAGAGGGGAGGCCAGTTTGATAGTCCTTATTTGCTCTGTAAAGAAAAAAAAAATTAGGATAGGCTAATCTTGGACCATGAGAGATGGGAGTTTATTTTTCATAAATTTCAGTCAGACTTATCGAAAGACAGATATTCCTAAATACTGGTACGGCCACACCACGTAGTGGTAGTATGACAAATAGGAGGTACATGATGAATGGAAGGCTGCCTTCTGAGGATCTGGCCAAAAATATCCATCTGTGAGTTTCCATCAGTGAGGCAGAACTAGAGCACTTTGCATGTCTATAATAAAACCCACTTGGAAAGCTGGTGCATCAGAAGCGCTTTTCCTACGATTGCCAGTCTCGCCACCACCGCTATCACCACCACCACCACCACCATAATCGCCACCATCACCACGAACAATCACCACAGTCAACAACTGTTGGGGACTTACCCACAGAGCGCCTGGCTCTGTGTCAGACCCTGGGGATTTAAGGTTGAATAAGGCATGACATCTACCTTTGAGAAACTGTGTAGTGATTTGTACAGAGAAGAGGACAATCTTTATTCTAGGGTCTGACCTTTGAAAGCTGCTCAATAAAGAGGAATGTATAAGGATCCATACACGCTTGGAGCTAGAAGGAACCACAGAGGGCATTATAGGGGAGGTCAGGCCAGTTAACTGACTAAGTAAATGTCACCTGACTAAGTCTAGAGACCCAACCCTTAAGTCCTGTGCATTTTCCATTTCATTTCGTCCCTAATAAATCTCCTTTCCTATTCAATCTGTGAGCAGTTTTAGGCATCTGATTACAGGTGCAAAAGTAAACAACAGAGAAATCATTTTCACTAGAAGGTTTTGAAAGTTAGAGTGGGCAAGAGCATATAATCAAAGGACTCAAGTCCCAGAAGATGTCACTTTTATGTCACGGTAGGTACAGCCCTCTGGAAACACTCATCACCCCTAGAGTATAAATCCCATTCCGGAGCAACCCTCTCAGAGTGCAGAAAAATGGAAGAAATTCTTCCTTCGTTTTATGTATTTATAAGTCTTCATCAGGAGCATCCTTCTTTTGGAAGAAAAGGAAATTAGTGCCTATGGAGGAGAAAAATATTTAAGAGTAGTAAGCAGACCAAACAATAAAAGAGATAAACTTTATGACTTAGAGGTAAGACTTGGGAGCAGGGTGGTATACATGGATAATTGAGAGCTATCAAAATAGACGTACTAAACTGTTTGAATATCTTCTAAGACCAGTAACAGGAAAGGTGTTGTATACATAATACTTATGAGAACTAAAGTCACAGTTGGACTGTGACAAAATGAACTTGAGAATGGCTCAACATCAAGATGGGAAGCCATAGGGCCAAGGTCATGGATACACTTCCCTCCTGGGCTCAGTGTTTAACTTCAAGGACACTGCAGGGCTCGGGGTAGAAGCAAAGAATAGAACCAGGAGTTCGGGGGAATGTCAGACTCATTTCCCTATAGTCCCAGAAACTGGCCATCCATGAACCACTGGCAAACGGAAACAGGGGAGGAATTAGCCTCTTGGTTCAATCAGTAGGCTCTGGCAAAGAAATGTAAGAAAACTTTGCCAGCTGGAACTGGTCTTATCTACATTTGCTTACATGACACTCCTTTCTTGGCAAATTAGAAACAATATTAGGAGACTGAAGTTTGAAAAGATACTAGAAGCCTGTGATTATGTCCTTGGGTTTAGAGGAATCGGGGCTTGGAGGGAAATGCCTGCAACAACTGGGAGCCCAGACACAAGCCTCTTACTGCTTCTGGAAGTAAAGGACCAGCCGGAAGAGAGGCCTTCATGCCTCTGCTATCTAGTGAGTGGAGCAAAACAGCTCAGGGAGTCAAGAGCATCTCAGCCATGGGGGTACTTTTCCCCAGTCCAGTGCTGCTGACACAGAGGGCCCCTTATTTGAGAGGGCCTCTTGATCACTAAATCTTAGGATGACTCACTTCTTGAGTTTCCATTGTGCTAATTTCATTACTTGCCCTTTAGCAACTCACACATTTATAACTCAGCCTCATCAGCATGCCATGAGGGTAAGCGCAGAAGAAATTCCATGAATGGCAATTCTACATCAGTCTTGGTTGATCAGAATACATATTTGCCAGCCAGTACTCCTCCCATACCAGAAGGTGAATTCAAAAGGTCTGAATAACTCCAATTTCTTATACTTACTTGGACTGAATACTAACTGACTATCCAAGAGTGGACAAGGATTTATTTATAAGGCTGCTGTCCAGAGCTGTATAAACACTTGAGCCAATGGAGATTTCCTCTTAGAACAACTCAGTGGGGAAAATGGGCCTACAGATAGGGCAGGATGGGGTGAGAAGAGGGTTATGCCATGGTTAATGGAAGGGGTTGCCAGCCAGTGGAGGGTGGAGGAAGTGTTGCTGGAGGCAAGCAGTAGTGCTGGAGACTTTGATACTCTCTTGCTCCTCTCACATTCTGTGAGAACAGTTGAGTATTTTACCCTTGCTATGATAGCAGAATGCATGGGGACTGGTAAATACCCTTAGTGGACTCTCTCCATGGTAACTCAAGCAGTGACCATACAGTTTTGACCCCATCCTATATCTAAAGCTTTCCCAAACACCCCAACTCTGGCAATTTTAAGGATGGGCATAGAGCATTGAGACAGCATCTGAATTCGTTCTTTGCCAACAGACTCCGTTATTTTGGTCCCATGATTTGCACCTAGACAGCCGCACCTGCATAGGGTATAGGATATGCTGATGAGCACATCACTCACCTTTGCTGATGTCTTCATATTCCAGCCAGAGTCGTCGCTGGACCTGCTTGTTTGGGTACCAGATGGAACAGGACTCCTCAAAGCCGTAGATAGCTTCCTGGATGTAGTGGTTGCCAAACTGGTCCAGTAAGGCCACAAAATCCCCACGAGATGTAGCCCCATCCAGGGAATGGAGAGCGTTGCTGAGGGCTACAGGGAAATATCACCCAAAAGTAAAAGTGAGCACTCACAAGGTGGGGGGTATCTGGATTCCCGGGCCATGCAGCCTCCACAGAGGAAGGGCCTTTGTGGCCCAAAGTGATGTTGGAGGGTTGGCTGGACCTATCAGGGGAACGTCTCTAGTTACCTACATCAGACGTTTTAGTTCCTAAATAAGTATCTTTTCAAGCCAGTTGGTGATGTTAACTTCGTGCAGGCAGTACACTGCCAAATCTAACCCCCTGCTTAAGTCAATCTTCAGTTTTCTTTTTTAGATCACAAGTCATGACATCAAATTAATTTAGTGAGCTCAAATAATAGCAATAAAAAAAAAAGAATAGCATAGTCTAAAATAGAAACACAAATACCAGCAAAGAACATTTCATCTTGTAAGATGATGCACTGCTTCATGAAACTTCTTTTGTGTGTATGTGGGAGTGTGCATATGTACAAGGTCACAGTGTAAAACTGTATTCTAACTGTGGGTAATGACCAAAGAGTTTTTGGAGACAGAATATTGCCTCCTGACACAGACACTGGTAATGGGAAGATCATGGAAGAAAAGGAGTAGGAAAAGTCCCTGATATACTATTTATATTTATGTCCAAAAATCAAAGGTACACAAACAGGGAAATAGCAAATGGAGGAAAGGATCTGTGTCTCCCACTACCACCCTCCTCCCCAGCCAAAACTCCATAGATCTGTTTTCCCTGTTTAGGGGAATTACACCTGTCAGAAGGATAGCCCATAACAAAATCTCCAAACCCAATATCTTCTAAATCTGGCCAGCTTTAGTCTGCCTGCCTTTGTACACACCTGTGTCCTATCACGACAAGATAGAGCCCAGCCCCGGCTTGAGACCCTCAGTGCAGAAATCCACATCACCTGTGATGCCACGTGTGGCTTTGAAAGGCCTGTGGCAACAGAGATGTCCCCCTGTTAACCCCTGATGTGCACAGCACCTTTGCTGGGTGCAAACTCAGCCTGTGAACAGGACAGAGCCTCTAGTGCTACATTTTCCTAGAATGAAGTTCTTTCAAGGGTTTTCTGTACCAGTAGAGTTTACTTCAGGAGATTCCCCATCCCAATCCCCTCCTGCCAAGAACTCTTTCATGTTAAAATAAACAATCTGCACTCCCTTGTGTCCTATGGGCATGTTCTATATCCTTAATGCAATTCTTTCCCTAGGCATAAAACTTTACTTCCGTGAGGATATGGCTTACTTCCTCTTTATGATTCTCTATCTGTCCCCTGCCTTTTATGTCTCTTCTGTTGGCCCCAAGGCTCTGCATCCCTGTTGGTGACCCGAAGGTCCCTCTTGTCATCCTGTGCCAACAATGTCACCTGGTTCTAGTTACCTCGTCACCCAACATAGAGAAACAAGACCCTATGGTATAAACTTCACATCTGGGATGTTCTTTAGGTAGTTTCAGAGGAAGAAGTTGAGTAATGTTCTGGTCCAAGGGGATGATGTGGAATGGTGATGCGTACCTATATTAAGGCCTTATTTGCAGCAGTTTTCCCACCTGAAAATTGCACAAAGAGCTTAAGGGCTGGGAAAAACTTGACCTCAGGGCATTTACTGCTAAAATGTAGAGAACACTTGTACAAGGCACCTCACTGTTCCCATCTGGCTCAATTTGTCCAAAGTGTTGGAATTTGCTACTCCTTAACATATTAGATAGCTCTCTCTCTTATCTATCATCTGTCCATCTATCTTTTGCTCACTTGCTATTATTTGGTGACCATAAAAGCTGTTTTTTTAATCCCCTCCCCCACATCCTCCTCTTTCTTGCTCTTTTTCCCTTATTTCTTTCATTGTCTGAAAACTCTAGGCTATGTTCTTTGCATTTGATTGGTTTTAGTCTGTCAATTTCTAAAAAGTCTGCTTTTGCATATCCTCTCTCTGTGCCTTGTGACCCCAGGAAGAATGATAAAGTAGGTATTTATCTTCAGTGGTTACTGCCTTGCCCTTCCCGTCTCTTCTTCAGTCCATGATAAAACCTGTAAGAATTTAATCTATACTTAGACAAGGCTCTGATTTCAGGGGCTTGCCCTTAAGGGTGAATCTGAGTGAATAGGTTATGTATCTCCCTGAAGTGGCTGCATTTCAGACTGCTTCTTCAACAATGGGATAAAACGCTTGTGCCCTTGGATTCCAAGCCCCAGGAGCGAGGGGGATGGATGGCTTGCTGTGGTGCTCACCCTGAGAGACGGCCACTTGGTTGAGTTTGATGTGGTACATCACAGACCGGACCTTCCAGTGCTGCAGCACGGGGTATCCAGACACCTCACTGAAGTTCACCATCCCTAGGGGCAGAGGAGACGCAGGCTCAGTGCGTGTGATCGATTCACAGGTCCCAAGTCTACTAGGTTAGCAGGCGTCATTGTGAGAGAATGAATAGCAAGCATTCTTTGAGGGAGAGAATTCCTGGAATCACAGTGACAAGAGCTATCATTTACTGAACCCTTGCTCTGAAGCAGACATTTTGCTAAGCCCTCTGCATATATAAAGTCACTAGATCATTATGAAACAGGTGTTATTATCTGCATTTTATAAACGCAGAAACGGTGGGGCACCTGGGTGGCTCAGTTGGTTAAGCGTCCAACTTTGGCTCAGGTCATGATCTCACAGTTTGTGGGTTCGAGCCCTGCGTCGGGCTTTGTGCTGACAGCTCAGAGCCTGGAGCCTGCTTCAGATTCTGTGTCTCCCTCTCTCTCTGACCCTCCCCTGCTCACGCTTTCTTTCTCTCAGAAATAAATAAAACATTTAAAAAAATTAAAAAAAATAAAATGCAGAAAGGGAGGCTCAGAGACGGTGTCTGCATAAGGGCCCTAGGCCACCAGCTAGAGCCAAGGTGAAGTTCCAGATGTATCTGAGACAAGGAGGTGTTCTTAACCATTCTTCTTTTTTTTTTTTAATGTTTATTTTTGAGAGAGGGAGAGAGAGACAGAGCACAAATGGGGGAGGGGCAGAGAGAGAGAGAGAGACAGAATCCAAAGCAGGCTCCAGGCTCTGAGCTGTCAGCACAGAGCCCGACACAGAGGTCAAACTCGAGAACCATGAGGTCAGGATCGGAGCCAATGTTAGATGCCCAACCGACTGAGCCATCCAGGTGCCCCTGATCTTAACCATTCTACTACAATATTCCCCGAGTAAATTTATATGAAACTCTAGGCTTACAGTAACACACTAAATTTTTAGTCTCTTTAATAGCTGCAGTAATTGACTCAGCTCACGTACTTGATAACATTGATTTTTCTGTCCCATTTAACTGATTTGTGTTCAGTATTTAAGTTTTAATTACTCTGAAGCTGATAATGCTTATTTCTTCTTCACCAAGAGGGACAGGGTCAGTGTGACTAAGTCATTAAGGGGCAGGGTGGCCCTGTATTGAGTGCCATCTGTCTGCCAGGCACTATGACAGACACTTTATTTGTGCTCCCTCCTTTACCAATGGGAGAACTGAGGCTCTAAGAAGCCAAGTCCAAAGTCATTCTCAATAAGCACATCCTTTTAGGTGCTTAGAGATGCTAAAATAGGCTGTTCTTGCTTGAACACCTTGGAGAAGGAGGGGCACCCCATTTGAATTCCAGTCATTATGATAAATATAAAATGCTACAGAAACAAAATAATTATGCCTTAAGAAATTTAAAAAAAAAACACCATGCTAAGTTTAGAAAACCAATTTTAGCTTCATTTCTATGCCTAATATTTGCTATGTGTGTAAGTTATAGGAATAAATATACATGTGTATGCATATGTGCTATGTGCATATATATGTATGTACATAAATATAATGGCAATATGTACAGAAAATGTAGATAGTGTGCATAAATATAGTATGTATAAATGTAATGGTAATAATACATACATGGTGAATTATCCTGCCATGTTGACCCATGCTTCCTTGAGGCTAAATCAACTAATTTAATACATAAACTGGATGAAGAGGGGGCGGGATTAATTAGCTGCTTGTCAACTCTGATCAAATTAGCTGAGTAACTGCCAAATTTCCATTTCTGTGTGAATCATACAAGAATAATTATTGGTGAGGCAAAAAGAAAAAAGGTCAGAAGGGGTACTTAATGAATCAATTGCTTAAATTTCAGCTCTGGCAATCAAAGAGAAGTTGCTTGAAACTGAAAGAAGGTTTTCTGTACTTTTTTTTTCTTTCAAATGTTCTTCTTTTAGGGCATTAAGCTTGGTGACAACAGTTATACTCTGGCTTTTAACCTTTACGTTATTTTATTTTTTAAAGTTTATTTATTTATTTTGAGAGAGACAGAGACAGTATGAGCAGAAGAGGGGCACAGAGAGAGGGAGAGAGAGGATCTCAAGTAGGCTCCATGCTGTTAGCGGGGATCGAACCCACGAAGCCTTGAGATCATCACCTGAACCGAAACCAAGAGTTGGATGCTTACCCGACAGAGACACCCAGGCGCCCCCCCCTTATGTTAATTTTAAAAGCATATAAATGAAATTCTAACTTTACAGGATTAACACCCCAGTCACATACCTCAAAGGCACATTTCAGTAGAGTACTGAAAGAGAGACAAAGCATAAGTGGAGGAGGGGCAGAGAGAGAGGGAGACACTGAATCTGAAGCAGGCTCCAGGTTCTGAGCTGTCAGCACAGAACCCAATGGAGGGCTTGCACTCAAGAGCCATGAGATCATGACCTGAGCTGAAGTCAGGCGCTCAATCCACTGAGCCACCCAGGTGCCCTGTGATGAAGAGGGAAGCATTCAGCAAGATAAAGCACAAAAATCAGTGTTTTCTAGTATGTTCTTCCAACTAATAATTATGAGAGATGGAAATGGCTATTAGGTGTAAAAGATTCTCTAGTTAAACAGGTTTGGGAATTGCTGGGTTAAGTGAGGTAGAAGGGATTTCGTTGCTACAGGGCTTCTTGGGACCTCTCTATGCTCAGGAGTTGCAAATTGCTGAGAGGTAGATACTATATAGCCTTTCCAAACAGTATGTAAAGGAAGAACCTATTTATGTGTAGAGTGCTGGTTTTTCATGAAAAACCACCACCATGCTTGTAAATGCTGATATTGAAGCTTCTGGCTATCACTTCCCTTCTAAAATCTCCCCAGCTTGTAGGTTTATGGGAATTATAATCTATAATAGCACCTAGGGCAACAGGACATGATATTCTCTATGTGACTCTCAGGAAAGATAGAATTAAGAAGTCACCAAAACTAGAAAGTTAATATAGGAGACATTTGGTCAACCATCTCTTGAATTCTTCTAGTCATTTTGGGCTTTTAAAAAAGTAAGACTGAACCTTTGCACAACTAATGTTAGACTTCACTCTCTCAAGGCCATGACCAATGTAAATGATCTATACAGACATCCTTCCCTTCCTGTTATGTCCAATATGCCAAATTAGGAGAGGTCCAATGGCACAGAAGAGAAGGAAGTTTCTGTTGTGGTTGAGGACTGGGTTTGGGTTTATTCCTTATTCCCAAAGACGTAGAGGCAAATGTATTCTCTGATGTTTCTCAGATCTCTCTACCCACCCCTCCAAAAGTGCCTCAGATGGCATCCAGGACTCCTCTGTGTCCTCCTGGTCCAGTGACTGAAGCAGAGTCCCCTCACCTCCACAGTAAACTACTACCTGTGAGGTCTCAGTGGATGTTTAAACAGGAGACATTCTTTGATGTGGAACCTGTCCAGTTTGTGTGTGTACACCTCCCTTCCCATGCATTTTACACACACACACACACACACACACACACACAAACACACACACACACACGGAAGTATTGCTCAGCAAATGACATGGAGATGAGAAAACCAGACTGCCTACCACTAGAGATGGAAGCACCAGGTATATTCTACAAACTTTACAAATACGAATTTATTTATTCCTTATTCTATGGGAAGACATTTTTATATTCATTTTCACAGGTAAAAATATCGAGGCAGAGAAGGTAGGCAATTTGTCCAAGATCATACAGCCAGGGAAGGGTGGAGCTCAGCTAACAGGCTCCAGAGACTATGCTATTAATTACTACGCAATACACCCTCAGACAGATGCACTTCTAATCTGGTTCAGGTCTTAAATAAAGTTTTGAACATAAGGTCATGAACTTGATATCCTGAAAAGTTTTGCCCTCCGCACAACCCATTCTTCAGGAAAGGGAAGGAAAAGGGAAGAAAGGTATAAGATGGGGGAGACACAGAACAAGGAAGGGAGAAGAAGAATGGAGAAATGAGCACAGCAGTAGTGTGACTAAACTCACATCCAGCTTTATAGTAACTGACGTTGAGTTCCTGGTCGGCTGTCCCTTACGGGTCCATTGGACCTTTTGAAGTGTCTTCTTCAGTCCAGGAGGTTCCAACAGGGGAGGACTCCAAAGGCCCAAAATGGAGGCACATTCCCTGAGGTTCCTGACTCTTCCAATCAACCCATACTTTAGCTCCATAATGAGCCCAGGGGAAGAATGCCAGAGGGCTCAAAATGGCATTGAGGGCCATCATCTACAACTTATGATGAGACCCATGAGCCCCCAAGAGACTGACTGCACTGTCTAAAGTCACACAGCTAGAGAGAAGCAAAGCTGTGACTCAAAGCCAGGGTCATTTGACAATAAAACTCTACCATTTTCTCCTCCCTCATGCTGGTCCATAAGTACCTGCCAGGGAACCCAGTAGTCCCAGTGACAGACATCTAGGCTTTGCTAGCCATCCACCTTCTCTCTGACTTCACTGTCTCAAATCCACCAAGACCTCTGAACTGTTACATATCTGCTATGTGATTTGTTTTCAAAGCATCCCAATGAGACTAGCAGGGAAAAGTATTAATACTACTATTTTTTTTTTTTTTGCAGATGATCATATAATAATATTAGCAATTTTAGTGACAAATAATCCTACTAGTGTTTCAGGATTAAGTTTTTATTGTTTATCATGGAAATTACTCACTGATTTCTTTTTTTTTTTAAATTTTTTTCTTAACATTTATTCATTTTCTGAGAGACACAGAGAGAGTATGAGCAGGGGAGGGGCAGAGAGAGGGAGGCACAGAATCCAAAGCAGGCTCCAGGCTCTGAGCACCAGCACAGAGCCTGACGCAGGGCTTGAGCTCACAGACCAGATCATGACCTGAGCTGAAGTCAGATGCTCAACCAACTGGGCCACCCAGGCGCCCCGGCTGGTTTCAAAACCAAAGTAAGTGAGGTCAAGAGTCTTCGTTTTATGAAACTGTCAGGAGCTGCCTGGTTTTTGCCAGTTGAGTAAGGGCAGGAGACACACTCACCTGTCAGGAAGTCAGGGTCAGGGGTGGGCTCTGAGATTTCCTCCAGACACTGATTCTCCAGGGGAACAGTGGCCACCACAAGACCATCTGGCAGTTGCTGGTCTAAACCCCGAGCAAAATTGTTTTGCCTGGAAACAGAAGCAGTTGGTCATTTCTGAAGGTTAAGGTGAATCCCACTTCTTGGTGGGCAATCTAGATCTCAACCTACAATAAAAAAATTCTTCCTGGACCTAAAGGTTTCCCTCCTCCTGAACCCCACTTGCTGGACATGTCTGCAGTAGGACAGGATATAAGAGGTAGGGTAAAGGCTGGGACAGAAGAGACATAAATCAGCTGAAAAGGTAATTCAGAAGACAGAACATTCTTCCCATCCCAGGCCCTACCCCCTGATCCCCACTCCACAAGATCTGGGCATATACTGAGAAGATTCCAGCCACCACAAGATTAGTTTTGACATCTTGCTTGCCATTGGCAAATGAAGTCCCAGCCTAAAAGGGGAAATATTAGTAAAGTCTACTGTCTGTAACAGAAAAGCAACTGATTCCAAGAACTGGCTTGGGTATTTACTATTGGTTTGCTTATAAGGGTCCAGGCCTAGGATGTTATCAATTGCTGTCCATATTGTAACATCCTCCTCTTCCTCCTTCTCCTCCTCATCATTTTATCCTGGGAAGCATGGGCTCTGAGGAAGATGTATTCTAACAGCCTGAGATAAAATAGGAACAGGGGTCAAATGGAGAATCTCCAAGAAATATTCTAAATCAATTTTGCTCTCAGGACCCCCTTATAGTTTTTAAAAAAAACCCACGTAACCTTTGTTTGTTTGGATTTTATCTGTCAACATTTACCATATTAGAAATTGAAAGAGTAATTTTTTAATATGTATTAATCCATCTAAAAATGACAATAACCAACCCATTAACATGAACATATTATGAAAAATGATGAGGGGAGAGGCATTATTTTATATTTTTTGCAATTTTTTAAATGTCTGGCTTGATAGAAGACAGCTGGGTTCTCAGTCTCACATGCAACTTACTGTAATGTACTGTTAGGGTTGAAGTGAATGAAGAAAATCCAATCATTTTTAGTTGGAAAAGGCAGGACCTTGCATATCTCCTGAAAGGATCTCAGGGACCCTCAGGATCCTTGGGCCACACTTGAGGACCACTATTCTAGACTGGCTCAAACTGATTCTTCCACTCAGGGCAAAACAGAACCTGAGGGTTCTCTGGTGGCTCCCATGGAAAATCTTGCAGTCCCTGCCTGGGCAAGATAGAAATTTACTTAACACTATGTTGTTCACCCTGAGGAAGCATGGTTCCCAGATTCTGGAAAGAGGAGAAGAGCATGGGAGAGAACACAACCTGTCCTTTTAGGATCCTGTTCCCCTTGCTGCAAGATATAAAAGCTTTAGGATGACTTGAAAGCTCTTCCCGGAAGAAGACCCATCAATGACACGGAATAGATCAGTTCTACAGACACAAGATTCACCTGAATGTTCCTTTCAGCACTTGCCCAGCAGCGACCTCCTTGGAATGGTTGTTGTAACCAAAGAACATTTCCCCAAAGAGGGTCTGGTTCATGGGAAGCTCCCTGCTTTCCCCACAGTCACCGCCCTCTGGGCAGGTCTCTGCGATGAGCTGGCAAGAGCGTCCATCCACACCAAGCTTGTAATCCTCGATGCACCTACCACGGTGGAAAACTCAAGATAGAAAGCTGTTCCGTCAATGAGATATGCCATCAACTCAACCCAACAGATTGGGAAGAAACACCTCTGGGAAAGTGCTGGGTGGTGAAGATTATGAGTATCCCAGTTTGAGTTTGTCCCCTTAGAACTCAGTCTCTCTTGCCTTTTCTTTGCAGATAAGTGCTTTCAGAGCTCTGGAATGCTTCCTTCTCTAAGTGTATCCTCTCCCTGATAGATCAGGGGAAGAGTCACTGGAGATAAGTTTGCAAGTGAATTACCACATTTAAATCTGAGATATTCTAGAACCTTGCCCCAGAACCATCTATGTGGCCAGACCCTGCATTTGTCTGGAGGGTAAGTAGGCAGCAGAAGGAATGACATTGTGCTTAAGAAATTAATAACCTTCTCATCTAGTCCTGTGACAAGTTAACGAGGAAATTAGAAAGATCAATCATCTTCTGACTGTGTTCTGTTTGAATGTATCCAAACACAAGATCATCCCATATTAAACTCCCCCTCCATTCAGAGTGGCCTTCCTGAACTAAATAGACGCTAGGAATGCCATGTGAACACCTCCTTGGTGTCCCTCCCCATTAAGCATGTACAGTTATTCTAATGGAGGAGCAGTACTGATGTTGGTAAACATGGTTCAATGACCCAGAGGTCATTAATTGGACCTTATTTGTAGTTATATTGAGAAAAATGTAGTCTGTTAGTTCAAGGACTACTTTGATAAACCTGTCATTTAAAAAGCATATTAATTTAATGTGGGTCTCTCCTTAAAATATCCTAGATTTAGAATTTATAGATGTTCATGACATTAAAACACAGCATTTATTACTATTTATGGTAATTGTCATAACAAGATAAAGACCTCTCTTCTATATGGAGGAATAAATAATCACAGTGTTAAGTGGTGGAGAAGCGATGACAGTGCCCTTTACTGGGTGACCTCGGGTGAGCTGATTAAACTCTCTGAGCTTCAGTTTCCACATCTGTAAAAGGCGGAGGAAAGGCTGCTTTGCAAGGCTGTTGAGAAAATCAGTTGAGACAACGACTTAAAGAACTCAGTGTCTCTAGCAAACAACAAACACTCATCAAATCATGCTTATTGTTATCATCAGCAGAGGGACGAATGAGGTCCCTATTACCGCAACTTCAAACCGTTCATATTCCCCATTTGCCATTTACAGATTTGTGTTAACTGGTATGACCAGACCTCTTTAATTTTAAGTGCCTGTGATTTAGTCTTCACATAAAAATGTGAAGTCGTGGAACTCTTTTGGCAGGCTAGATGCAGTGGCTTGGAGAGTGCTAAATTCCCGCACGTACCAGATTCCGACTGGAATCAGAAAGAAAGTCCAGTTAGGAACCTGCTGCATTAGTCCAGGCCACAGATGATGTGACTTGAGACCTTGAGGGGCTCTATGGCTCCAGCCTGAGGCTGGGACAAGACCATGCTGTGGCTCCTTCCTGGAGCCGTAACTGACTGTTTCTGGAAAGAACTGTGAAGCGGGCTGATTCCCTCTCAGTCCCTCCTGAGCATCCTGACAGCTCCCTCTCCCCACTCGCGCCTTCTTCCCGGTGTTCACACACGTGTCCCACCATAAACTCCTTGGAGGGCAGAGGCCAGTCGTCTCTCCTCTATCCTACACCTAACTAGGGTGTCTGCACAAGTCAGATGCTCACATGTTGACTAAAATATTCATGAATGTATCTCTATTAGTTGAAGTGGGCCAACCGTAACAACAGCATTAGAGGGACATTAGAATTTAGATCAAGTTTCCACTTACAGGAGGGAATTTTACAAGAAACTGAAGGTAAAAACTATCAATTGAAAAGAAACCAAATACAACAAAATGCAATAAAATAACACTGCCACCGCACCCAGTAATCCTGTCATGATTATTCAGCAGGCCCTGGCTTTTAGCGACAAGCTAGCATAGCTTCGTTATTATAAACATTGATTTTCATTGCAAGGCTCTTAGATTATGAGATCCTTGCACGGCAAGAGCTGCACGTCATTCATCTGTGCTGCCCAGGGGCTGGCATGGTATGTGGCATAAAGCATACACCCTCCCTGACAGGGGGGAAGACAGGGGTGGGGAGGGCGAGAGGAGGGAGGGAAGGGAAGGAGGGGGGTAGTGAGAAGGGAAGTAGAAGAGAGGACAGGCAAGCAAACTGTGAGTGTACAAGAGTGGGCTAAATCGTTATTTACTTTATAAATATAACATGAAATGGACTTTAAATATAATTCTAGTCAGTGGTGTACATGTACATTTTGCGGGGACCACAGAGAGGGCCTGAATTCTAATCCTGATTTTCCCACTTACCAACTCCCAGTCTTGAGGGAGCCACTTAACCTCACTGTGCCTTGGTTTTCTCCTCTGTAAAATGGGGTGGTGTTGCCTGCCCTGTTTCCTCACACAGTTATCCTGGGAACAAATGAAATGAGGGCTCTGTAACTACACTGAGGAATTAGCTACTCAGTGGGAAGGTGACTACATAAAATACTGGGGCTTTGGGGGCAGAATTTAATAGTTTCCACTCTTCCAAAGATTTCCCCCTCTCCTTCTCTGAGAATTAATTTGTTTTACACAATCTTTTCCAAGCTTTTGGACCATGGAACGCTTTTGTTACAAAACATAGTAACATAATTCCACCGAACACAGTGTGGAAAGTTCCAATATATGCTGGCAATAACTGCGGTCAGGTTCCTCTCCCACAGGGATGGGACTAGACTTTCCCCGAGGGTTCTCTCAACTCCTGACTTTACAAGTGCTACTCTTCCAGTCCTGCAGGTGGCTGGTTCATTTAGATATACTTTGCTGGTTCTGACACTGACCATCCCTCATCCCAGCCTCGCGGGTGGCTCAACTCACCCACAGAACATGAGGATGTTGTACAAAGTGGGCTCATCCGGGAAGGGCGCCATCTGCTGGAGACACAGCTGCTCACAGCCGCCATTGAAGCCATCTGAGCAGTCCACCCCAATGTGGCGGTCGTAGCAGCCAGAGCTGTCCTTCATGGGACTCAGGCCGGACGGGCACTGGCACAGTAAAAAAACATCCACGCAGGGAGGTAAATCAGGGGACTGGGTTCTCGGGGAAGTAGAGTGTAACCACTCATGCCTATTCTTAGCACTCAGCCTTGAAACCATTAACATTGGCAAGTAAGGCACCAATTGCCCACCATGCTGGACTCCCTTTAAAAGCAAGCGATCTCTTTGACATCTTGCTTCTTTTCTCTGGGCACAGATCACACATATTTGCATTAAAGCTAATTCTTCTAAATGAACTAGAAGGGAACATCACAGCAAGATAAGAGTGAGGTGTGCTGGCTCCCAACTGGGTTGAAGTGGTGGGCCAGGATTGAACAACAGCAGAGACTTCTTTGGACTGAGGGAAGGGAGTGCTACTGTTTGCACTTAGTATTAATAGGCATTTTTTTTGTTTGTTTGTTTTAGCATGCAAACATGTTGCCAAGGTTGGTCAGAGAGCCAACAGTGTTGGAGGGGATGGACAGACCCAGGGCTTCTAGCTGGAAGGAGGAAGACTTTCTCTGTGACTCTGGAGGGAGATCTGACTGCTCTCCCAGTGGGAGTGGCCGGACTCACGACCCTCCCACCTCAAGCACACTTGCAAAGGATGCAAGACAAGAGCATCTGCTACAGGAGCACTCACAGGTGCTGTGCTTGGGTTTGGGCTTCATGCCAGTGTCCTGTATGCTCTTATTATGCAACGATTAGCTTCTTTGCACTGCTACATCCTCAGAAAACTCCCCAGGAGTGCCAGCAAAGATAATCCAGACAGAGAGTCAGCCAGAATGCGGGCAAGACAAGGGATTGGTGAACATTGGGAGCCCTTTCATCCACCAGGCCAGGTCTAACTCATAGGTCTTACTCATTCAGCTCTTGACACATCGCCTTGAAGTACATAGCATGATTGGTCCCAACTGACATGTGAAGAAACCGCAGCACAGAAAACTTAAACTTTACCTTCCTAAAGTCCTACTGCTGATCACGGCAGGACCACACCCGAAACCTGGCATGCTGAGGATGGGGGTCCGTGACTCAGCTGCCCCATCATTAGCTTACACAGCGATCCGTCTCCTGCACAACAGTCACTGTTTATTGAACACTTACTAGGATCTGGGCATTATGGTGGTGCTCTGGGTGTTTTGTCTCCCATCACCCTATAGGATCCTCATTTAATACATGTGGAACCCATTAACATGGCCAATTAATGCATGAACTCACTGCACTGGAGTCCACCAAAAAAGTCAATGAATGTTTTGCCTTCCTGCTTCTTCTGTCTGTTCAATAGATTCTGCACATTTGTACTACAGTGGCTCCTTTTCACACAGGCTGCAAGAGGGGCTAATAACTTGCTCAGGGTCAAGCAGCTTAGTATGGGGCAAGCTGGGGGTCTGTCTAAAGATGACCTGCTTTTAATGACTGTGCTACACGTATACTGTCAACTCATGAACACACTCCTCCAAAATCCAAACCAAACCGAAAAAGCTTTCAAAGCTTGGTGGAATGGTGTTAACCCTCCCCACCCTCCTCGTGCCCTGCTGCCTGGCTGCATCTTTTTCTTGACTGCCAAGCACTTTGGCCTAGGAGCCCAGGGCTGCCACAGGTGTGCCTGGGAACCCCTCCCTTCCGCCCCTCCTCCCAAGATCACAGCAGTATTTGCTGACACTAATGTTGCAATTTCCCAAACAAATGGCCCCTCTGTGGGCCCACCAGGCTACCAGGCTGACCCATCCCCTTCCTCCCCATGAAGCCAGCTGGAGTGCTGGAAGGTGAGGTTGTTCAAAGCCGCATCCAAGGGCTGCACCATGCGGTGCAGACCCAGATGTTCCAGATGATGGTAAACAAGCAAACGAGGCAGCTGAGGATGGCAACCCATGTTTTGTTAGTGCCCCCACCCATCCACTGCCTTGGCCATCCAGCTGTTAGGCCAGCTGTGCCACCAGAAGGGAGCAGGCTTCACCACTGTGAGGCTGCCCAGGTATGGATGTGGAAGTCTGATCAGAATTCAACGGGCTGCCCTGGTTGCTAGGAGTCCTTTTTCTTTTTTCCCTTCTGTAAAGCTTGAGAAAAGCCATCAAAGTAGAGACAAAGCCAGTCCTCCTACTGTTCCCACCTCATGTGGTTTCAACTCTTGCATCTGCGAGCTCACCAGCCAGGACTCCCACCTTCCCAACCGCCTGCTTCCCCCCCCCCCCCCCCCCCCCCCCCCCCCCCCCCAATGCTCCATCAAGCATGATTCCTGACAAATACTTCACCAAACGAAAAGCCCAAGCAGGCTTTGTTCCAGAATTCCAAAGCTTGGCATATCCACAACTTGCCTGGCCCTGATGTCTGCATGCCCACGGCGATGCCAAGCTGGACCACCTGACATTTATACTCTCTCGGGAATTGTGGAGACAAGATAGCTAGCTGCCTGGTCCCAGTTGCATTTTTTTTGTTCTTACAAGCAAAGCAAAAATAACAACAGCTATCGGGAGTTAAGCAATTCCATGTGCAGGACAATCAATATATATTTTCTTCAATCGCAACAACACAGACAGACTTTTTTCACCTCATTTTACAGACGAGCAAACTTAGACTCAGAAAGATTAAGGAGTGCCTTGCTTAAGGTCACAGGAGTGGGAACTGGCAGAATCAGATTTTGGAACTAGATCTATTTGACCTCAAAGCTCATGTCTGTCTCTTCTACTCTGCTGTGCTGCTTCTCAGGTGTGGGAAAACGTGGGCTCATTGGAATCCCTAATGAAATAAAGTCAATCCAATACATCAACAGGTAAAGCAGTCTGGTAGATTTGTTGTTTGTTCGTTTGATTGTTTTGAGCAACACAGTACACTCTGGCATCAATTATGGACTTGCAGGTTTAGCCTAATAATCTTTTTATTTCTCTTTCTCTCTGTGCTTCTCACTACTCTTTCTCTTTCACACACACACACACACACACACACACACACACACTCCATATTATGGGTGCATAAGGCAAAAATGCTCAAAATGTCCAGAGCAATGACCCTGAAGGCAAGACAAGATCCTCAATCACTGAAAAAGATGCAATTATCTTCACTGTGCTGTAACTCACTTGGTCTGCAGTTCAGGGAAAAATATTTTTGAAAGATTTCCAGGAACAAAAGGCTGAAGCTGAAAATACAGTTTTCTTCTCAACCCTGGTTGAACCAGAGCACCTGTTCTCCAACAGGTCTGATCCATCAAGTTTCCCACGGCAGACATTTGTTTTTGGTTTTGCCCACATGTTACTTGTACTGTTGTGGTCACATTCTGGACTCCTCAAAATCTGCATCTAAATACAAATTAAACTACTGGCCCCAAACCATGCCTTCTTAGAAGTATTTGCAGCCAGAACCCAGCTGTCAGGAGAGAATTCCGCCTCCAGGAGGAGTTGGTATTTTCTCTTGGCAAGTATTGGCCATTCTCATCTCTTGGCTTGTGGACAATCTCTCCACTTATTTCTTAAAAGAGAACTGTGCTCAGGATTAAGCCCCAAGGTCATATATGAACCCCTCTTGGCATAGGTTACATTTAGCAGTCCCAGAGCCTTTATAAACAAGAGGTTTATAAAGAAAACTCCATTTATAAAAATGGCAACAACCTTCCCCCATTGAGAAGGTCTAATAAATGAGCTCATATTTTAGCGACCACTAAAATACACAAGGTTAATCATCTTTCATGAGATGCTCATGGCTTCTTGACTTATTATTGGTCTAAGGCATCATTTGCTAATGAGATTAAAATGATTTCTCCCCTCCCATTCAACTCCTTTTCTTCACTGTCTCTTCCTTCTTTTCCTACCAGTGATTTTTGGTTGATTAATTACTTAGGAGTCTAGTCAAATCTCACTAGGCCTGAGACACACACCCTTTTGTTCCAGATCACAAGGCAGATGCACTGTTAGCAGATGAATAGGAGTGATGGACACATGAGCGTGTTCGGGGCCCCGGGGCGGGGGGAAGGGGAAGAGGAATATTTTCCCTCAGCTGTACCTGCCTTGTCTTACCTGGATGATTCGTAAGATATCCACCCATAATGCCTACTCAAAACAAGCTCCCTCTTCCTATGTCATAATCTTCCTTTTACAAATAATGATTTCCCTGACTTTTTGATGGGCTCTGACAAACCAACCCAAGCCATGCAAGACTTCTCCCAGGGGGAACATTTAGTGGAATTAAATTTATGTTTCAGCTTCCTGCCCTGAAGGAAGGCCTCTGAAGCATAGGCTTTTGCTTACCGTCCTATGGTCATCTGTAATGGTCTCTGCACATCTGCGCTCCAGTAGAGGTGAAATGACACATTTCGTGGGAAACCATTGTGGACAGCATGTCGACAGAAGGGCGGTAGGGTCACTGGGTAATTCAAAGCTCATTAGAGCATAATGCTCTGGCAGCCAAGGTCATGTGTTCATTACACGAGAAAGCAGGACAGCTGACCCCTTGCCTTCCAAGGCCACGGTCTGCTCACCTAAGCACACGCAGATAGCGCACAAAGCAAAGGCATTTTGGGGGCCACTTTCAGGATGAGTGTGAAGATGAGGAAGCAGCAGTAGAGCATGGGCTTCCCATTATTCTAGAGCACTGGAAATAATTTTCAAACCTTCTAAGTATTTTAACTTAAACCTCAATAGGTAGGCTGGGTGAGAATGAGGGTGCCCTGGCTCAAGCTGGGAGTGGGGATCAGCATCCTGCCCACCAAGTCCACCCCAACCCCACTGCCATCTCCCACCTGTGGCCCCCCCAAGGATGTCAGCAATATAACCTCCGGAGCCTGTGAATGTGTCTCCTTACACAACAGAAGGTGCTTTGCAGGTCAAGGTGAGATGGGGACATTACCCTGGTTTATCCAGGTGGATCCAACATCACCACAGGAGTCCTCAAAAGTGGACAAGAGAAACCGAAGATCAGAGAGCAGGTGCTACAGGAGAATGGCCAGAAAAAGTGCAATGCAGCTGGCTTTAAAGACACAGGAAGATGAACACAAGCCAAAACCCAAGGGCAGACTCTGGAAGTCAGAAAGGTCAAGACAGTGGAGTCTCCGCTGGAACTTTCAGAAAAGAATGCAGCCTTGCAGATACCCAATTTTAGCCCCATGAGACTCGTGTTGCATTCTCACCTACAGAACTGTACGATAATAAATGAGTATTGTTTTCAGCCACTAAACCCATGGTCCTGTTGAAGCAACAATAGGACACCGATACAGTCACTTCGCAGGACCTTATGGAACGTCACAGAACACAGAGCCACTGCTTTGGTGCTTTCCATGGAGGGACTACAGCTCCCACCTGGGCACAGTAAGCACATGGGCAGAAATAAGACCCAAAGTTATCAGCAGCGGGGGGCTGACCTCTGCTCGGGGAGCCTTCCCAAAGTTTCCACAATCCCTGCTTTGGGAGAGTGGTCCAGTTTGGAACCAAGTGATGGGGTTTCCACAGGTCCATGCCTTTCACGGGCATTTGTTTCCCCGTCCTCAGAGACAACATAAACAATAGGGCAATTAACTGGGTAGCAATTAACCCTGTGGGAGTCCATGCATAACTGAGAAACGTGTCCTGTCTTCCTAGAAAGAATGAAGATTGAGCGGGCCCCAGTGCACTGGCCCCGCCCGTCTGGCTTGCAGCCAATCAGTAAAATACACAGGTACCTCCTCTGGTCCCACATCCCCTCCCTGCCCCTCTCCCAGGTTCCCTCAGGCCCCGTGTGTTCGGGGTTCCTCATCTCTTTCTCCGTCCATGAAAACATGCTGTTCCTGAGAAGGCTTCCAATCCGGCACCCAGAGAACTGAATGTCAGGGTTTATGTGGAGAGGTGAATGGTAGCCTGAATCTCCCAAACAGCAGTTTGGTGCCACCAAATGCCTCTGTCTCTGGTCCACACCTCCAGATGACCCTGGACGGCTCTGCTATCACATCAGGCCTCTTGCCCAGTACTGGTGTCCAGCTCAGCTCACCGTAAATCCCTGATCTACTTCTCAGGAGGATCACAAGGGTCGAGATGTGACACATCGGCTCTCACCCGTAAGTCCTCAGGTCTCAGGGATCACGTGCTTGATGGCCAAGGAAAAACAGTCCATTGAATGGCCTGCCAGTCACCCGGCCCCGCCTCCCTCCAACAGCCACGTGGACCAGTGACTTCAAAGTATTATGCTAATCCCAAGCACTGGTATAATTGGGTGACTTTCTGCCGCGGCTCCAATTCTAAAACGCAGCGGCCTTATTGCAAATGCATATTCATCGGAACTATTCCTGCTAGCTTCGTCTCACAGATTACAGTGTTAAAAGTACAAAAATACACCAGCAAGGCTACGTGCCAAATAAAAGGGGCTAGGATCACCAACAGAAGGCACTTGACAGGCCACCATTCCGGGCTCAGGAAAGGGGAGGAGACAGAGGGCATGTCATGTGCAAGTGTATGAAGGTGTGAGCGCGCTCCGATTCAGCTGGGGCTGGCTGGGGCCGGAGCGGGGAGCATACTCACGTACGTGCACACACAGTGTTTCAGTGCTCAGAATGACCCAAGAGAGTGGCAAGGGATGAAAGGTTGAAATCTGAATGGAGAAATGCAGGTTGAATACTAGGGAAAGATGTGTCTCAGCTGGGAGCTCCATTAGAGGGTGAAATTGTCTCCTGAGAGACCCAGTTGGGAAGCTCGTTGCTTAAGACGTCTGAAAGTGGACCAGCCAAAAGGAGGCGAGCCCTGGCGGACACCAACATACCTCCTGGCCGCCTCTGGAAGGCAGAACCCACAGAGCACTTCTCTTTGTCCTTGCCCGGTGGTCCTCTATTCTGCCTTCCCTTCCTTTGATGGACGGGCTAGGTCTCCGCCTACCTGCCCCCTCAGCTCTCTCCCTTTTCTTTTCTTCACTTTCTTTCCTTCCTCACATGAATCAGGCTCCTGTCAGCTGCTGCCTGATCTGTGAAAGTCGGGGGAGGCCTTAGGGCAGTGAGGGTCCCACCCTGCATCCCAGGCGCATATCTGCCTTTAATGGAGCACAGCTCTCAGAACGAAGCAGGTGCTCAGAGACCGGGAAGAGGGTGTGTGAAAGCGGGATTCGGCCCAGCCTCCTCACAGCTTGCCCCTGCCCCCGATCCCATTCCTGGAGCACGGCTGTCAGACTGGGAAGCGAGATGAGGCACCGCAGTCTCCCTGAGCTGGAGGCTCCTGACCCTGCCCCCGAAACACAGCAGAACTATGCGTCTCAACAAGCCATCGCTCCCTCTCCTTTCTGCCCACTTTATGTCTGGCTTTCCTGCCTTCCTTCTTTGTCCTCTCCTCTCTGTGAGGACGGCATCATTCTGCCCTTGAAAAGAAAGGAGGGCTAGCAACAGACAACAGTGCTGCTGGGCATGAAAACGCCAATATTAATTAAAGGCCCCGGCAGCTGATGGCTTCATCTGCTCCTGCCTCCATTTACCTGCATCTGCTCCTGCCTCCATTTACCTGCATGGTGCAGTCCCCACAGTGACTTTATCCACAGTGCAGGAGCTCTCTTAGTCCGCTCTTGACTTTTTAGGTCCTAGCATCACATGTTTCACAAGTAGGCAAAGTCCCCAGAGCCAACAACAAAGTAGAAAACCACCTTCGGTGAAGGTTCATTGCTATGGTCGCAAAGGAGACATATTTTTATTTTTCTCCTCCATTCCTGGGGTAACTTAACTTCTTTCATCATTCTGGCCTGAGGTAGGTTTCTCCTAAAATCTCCTATTACAGTCAGTGTGATTTGACCCTAGACTACGATAGAATTTCCTATTATGGTCAATACCGTCTAATTCCTATCAGAGTCAATGTCCTACTGTTAAGCAGCTAATTAATTCTCAAATTGTTTGGAGGTAACCCTTGCCAATGAGATTGTAAGACTGGAAACAAAGAATCCTGCTCTATAATTCATGAAATTTCACTAGGATAGCTATAGTACATATAGCAGGTGCTACAAAATTTCTTCTTGATTGGTTAGTGATTAGTTTCTCATCTCTGTCAAGAGAAAATTCATAATTTAGACTACATGGTGGTTGACAATGAGGGAGGGATCATTTTGACCTTCTCTCTCTTTTTTAAAGTTTATTTATTTATTTTGAGATACAGAGCAAGTGAGCAGGGGTGGGTCAGAGAGAGAGGGAGAGAATCCCAAGCAGGCTCTGCACAGTCAGCATGGAGCCTGACGTGGGTCTCAAACTCACGAACAGTGAGATCATGACCTGAGCTGAAATTAAGAGTCAAATGCTTAGGCGAATGAGCCACCTGAGTGCCCCAACCTTATCTCTCTTCTTTCTTAAAGATTTTATTTTTAAGTAACCTTTATACTCGATGTGTAGCTCAAAGTCAAGACCCTGAGATTAAGAGTCACACGCTCCACCTACTGAGCCAGCCAGATGCCTCATCTTATATTCACAGTATATTTGCATCACAGTATGTATATGCATTGTCTTATCCTGTGTGCCCCCCGACCCACCCTGGAATCCGAAGCCTGATGGGGCAGACGTACCATGCAACCAGTGGAGTCCAGCTTGCGGTCTGAGATGCACCGGAAGTTCTTACTGCAGCCCCCATTGTCCTTGCTGCAGTCGCGCACTGGCCCAAAGGAATCTAAGAGAACCTCCAGGCTGTCAAAGGAGGATGAGGTCATCAACTCCTCTCTGTGGGGAGACACAGCGGGAGGGGGGCAGGAGTCAAGGCAACTCCAGGTACAACAAGTAGCATCACATTCCAAGTCACCTGCATCATGTCTCACTCTCACGAAAATTAAAGTTCAACCACATTCTGGGCCTTGAACTAACAAATTATGGACATTCTCCATATCTGGGAAATGAGCCAAGGCTGTAATGCCTGGTCAAAGAAGGAGGTCTAAACTTGGGTGAGGAAATTAACATTTTATTGCCTGTCAGTCCTTAGGGGATGTGGGAAGTGCTTACAAACTCTAATTTTATGTCCTCTCCCAGAGCATGAGCCTTGGGGTGTGCAGTATTGACCCAGATAGAGTAGACCCTGGCACTGCTTACAGGGAATCTGAAGGCAGCCCGCCAGCTTCTCCTTTCAGCTCATCAAGATTCCTTTCCTAGCTCCTTGCACCTGCCAGTAGTTCCTCACTCAGCACCCCAAGCCAAACGTGGCCCCGGCATCCTGAGCCCAGACTCACCTGACCTCCACGGCGTCCTCCATCACTGTCATGTCCGTCTTGCACTTTGCTGAAGGGTTGATGGCCAGTTCAGCTGGTGGGATCACAAAACTCTTGCTGAGGGGCAACCACATGCCCTCCCCAAGGGTGTAGGTGAATCTGTAGGGACACCCAACACCAGGTGGTTACGGCTAGGGGAGTAACCACCCCGCCAGCAGACCTGGCCTTCTGCTATCAAGGCCTTCCTTTTCAGCCCTCGCCACCTCTTCAGGAAAGGGAGTTGGCCGCCATTCCATGGATAAGATGATGCACGTGTCCAGCCAGTTGGGGGAACGGATTATGGCGCCCACTCACCAGCTGTTTGAAGTGGTTCTTATCAAGCCCTAAGAAATCAAATTCCAGTTTCCTTCAGATATAAAGCTGGGCTTCCTCAACCCGAAGTCAGATATAATTGGAAGCATTTTAATTGAAGAGACTGGTCTCCCACTGTCCCCAGCCCTCGGACTGCACACCCACAGTGGTAACGACGGCTCCTCCCTGTGCCTGAAGGAACCCTGCAAGGGAAAGGAAGACAGGAGCTCCCCCTTTTCAGGTTGTTGTGTGATGCACACAGAAACGAAGGAAGGCAGCAGCCCCAGGGAAAAGAGAAGAGGAAGAACAGGACAAGCCTGGATATGTTCTCCACACTCCTACCCACACCCTCAGCTAATGGCGGTAGCCCTCAGGAGACAGGGGAGATTGCTGCATTTTTAAAAATTCTTATAACAAGGGCTAAAACGAATAGAAGAATCAATCAGCATTTCAAGGGAGAGCTTAAGGAAATCATGAAAGATTATTTGTTTATTTATTCATTCATTTTATTTCAAAGGCATTCAAATACCCTGTGTTCACAGTCAAAAATAGTCTATGGGATAAAAGCCAGTGTGGGTGGGATATCACAAGGCGGTGGCAGTCTGGCGGCCCCTTCCAACTTACTGTGGAGGGAGGAACAATCGAAGAATGCTTACAATTAAACAGAACCCAGCCCTGGCTCCATCAGCATGCCCGTCACAGAGCCCCACTTCAGAGCCCTGCTCATTCGTCTCCCTTAACCCACAGGATCCCTTCTCCACTCCCTGGGGTTGCTTGAGATGATGCTAGGAAACCAGACGGAGGGCTTGCGATCTTTTATGAGAAACACGACCCCCTCTGGAGTGCCTGCGTGGCTCAGTCGGTTAAGCGTCCGACTTCGGCTCAGGTCGTGATCTCACGGTTTGTGGGTTCAAGCCCCACATCAGGCTCTGTGCTGACAGCTAGCTCAGAGCCTGGAGCCTGCTTCAGATTCTGTTATCTCCCTCTCTCTCTGACCCTCTCCTGCTCATGCTGCCTCTCTTTCTCTCTCAGAAATAAATAAAACATTAAAAATTAAAAAAAAAAAAGAAAAGAAACACCACCCTCTGGAATGCTGGCCGCAGAGAATGCCCACTGACCCAGGCTCGCACGATTTTCACCCACCCCCTGAAGCACAGGCAGCTCTGGGTGCTATAGCAGCTGACAGAAGAGAAGGCGGGTGCCCAGGAGAAAGGCAAAACCACCGAGCAAGTGGGATGCAGCCAGGATTTTAGAGATTGTCCCCTCGTTCCCAACCTCACTCTCGGTCCCCTATTCTGTGACCTGCTGGGTGAATCTCTACATTAAGTAGCACTGAAATAACGGAGATGCTTCTTGCTCTGAAGGATGCACTCAACTCTTCCCATCCATGCGGACAGACGGCAAGAGTTGGGGCTCGGTCTGTGCAGGGATTCAGGGAGGGGTCTGCACAGGTGAGGGAGGCCAGTTAGCAGGGGACAGAAGAGGACACCTGCCACTTCATTCTTCTGTGAAGCAGCTGGCAAAATTGAAGGCATGCCAGTCCCTACAGACACACACACACACACACACACACACACACACACACCACACATACACACACACCCTCATCTGGCAAGATTAAGGAGCCGATTAGGGCAAATGATTGCCCCTAAGTGCCCGGAATCTGAGGTTAAGAGAAGAAGTGGGTTCGGAGGCAACAATATGCAAGGTGCTGCACTGACACTGCATTTCAGAATGGACACTCTTGAGGGCAACGCGACAACAGGCAGGCGGGGGTAAGGACACCACTCATATTATAAATGAGCTATTGTTTCAGAGAGAACATATCCAAGTTTGAATGGTACCAGGGAAGAAGCAGTTTATTTGTTGATTTGGACATAGAGGTGAATTTTTGTTTTCTATTTTGGTTATAAAATTACAAGTTTGCACTGATGTAGAGCAACAAATCTGGGACCTGTAGCTTATAATTTATGAAACAGATTTTGGGAAACAGTTGGCAGTTCTAGTATATTTCTGATGGTTAATTTTTCTTTTGGAAGAGAGAGCTCCATGCCCCTCTGTCTCAGGGCTCCCCTCCTCCTCTGCATTCAGCAACAAACAACTCAGAGGGGAACAGGAAGCCACCTCTTTCCCCAACTGAAACCATTCAACAGCACCCTGGACCTACGGAGCAAAGAGCACATGTCCAACAATGTCATTCCCACCCCCTTCTTCAGCTGCTTCTTTCCCCAAACCCTGCCTCACGTTTTGTCCTTGTACCATGCAATCGGACTGTCATCTCTAAAGTCCCCTTAATTTCCTCACCTCTTTGCCTTTGCTCTTAAGAATCCTTTCTGAATTTGCTTCCCTTTCTTCGCTGGATTCCAGCCATGTTAAGACTCAGTTAAAATCCCCACCCCTTCCAGAAGGCCTGCCAGGACCTGCATACTCAACCTCAGGCTGAACAAGGGACACACTCCTCCATGCACACACACATGGTTCCTGGTCACTCCCGGAGATGGTGACTTGTGCCCATCTTCTCGTGTCCATCATCACTCAGAAGAAAGTGCTCTCTTGTGTGGCAAGGGACGTTTCTCTGCCATCTTGGTATTCGCACTGCCTACCACAAATTTTTGGCCCAAGGAGGTCACTCCATAAATAGTTATGGACTGATCAATAAGGAGATTCAGTCTGTTCCCTAGTTTGCACAGGCTCCAGGGTGGATATAATCTCTGTTGTCAAACTTCAAGGAGAAGTGATAGTGAAGATCACCCTTTACTGAGAGCAGGATATGGGTCAACCTCTGGGTCCAAATGGATTTAGTGGTCAAGATGGATGGTGAGAGACCACCGAAGGGCACAGTAGTTTCTGAGACACAACACTGTACCACATTAACAAGAAAAATAGTGTACTCTTCAATCTCTGGTAGGGCCAAGGAGAAACCCTGTAGAGGAAGTGAAGGCAGAGGTGGCTGAGGCTAACCTCCGTTGAGATCTCTCAACATGGCACATGCTCCATAACGCTGCTCCATGTACCCTCACGACAGTCTTCTCAGGTTGGTCACTTGGCCCCATTTTCCTAATTTGTCAACTAACATTTTAAGGAGTTTGGCCACCTCCCCAAGGTCACCTCTCCTTCAGTGGGAAAGCTGGGGGCTGGTCTGATACACAAGTATGGCTCACAGCAGTTTTCCAGCCCATACTGGCTCATGCCTATGAAATTCTAAAGTTTTCTTTTCTCTGCAAAATTTACAGAGTAACTCCAAAAACCAAATATAGAACAAACTGTCAGAGAAAAAGCTGTGTCCTGAAATCTCATCTGTCCCTCATTCATGTTGATTTGGCAGGAATGACTTCAGAAAGCCACCAAAGAGGAATTGGGAGAGCATCTGGAATGCTTTCCCAAGTTGGGCCTTCTCTTGTGACAGCTGGTGGTGACCACTGCAGTGGATGGCTCAGCTGTAGGCTGAGTCCTGCACACGACACTGTTGAACTCGTATTTGAAACTTCTGTTCAGAGGCAAACTCTTGCCAGAGAGCACTGGGCATAATAAGACTGTCCTCTCACTGTGGCTTGGCATAAAACAGGGTGTGGGGAAACTGATGGCCTGGCATCTCCACTCTTCCCCAGGGCAGGCAGATCCAGAATGAGGTGTCATTCCCAGTGACACAGCTACACACTCGGAAGGAGGGTCTCTGAGGGAGAAATCTAGTCTGCACCAATCCCGCCACCAGAAGATCTAGCGGAATAGCATGACCCTCACCACAATGGAGAGAATGTCTCTGACACTGCACTGGATTTGCTGAAAAGACTCGGTTCAGCTTCCTCGGACCCTCTGAGTCTAGCTTGGGCCCTTCTCAGATTCTTTGGGATTGCAGATTACCAAGGTTGGGTTGGGTATCAAGGTCTTTTATTAATTTGGTTTCAAGTCCTTAGGAAATACCTGAAATGATCAGTTACAGATATTTGCTGGAGATCTACTGTGTTCAAAATCATATATTAGATGTTAAATATTTAAAGCCATAGAGGGTACGACCCCTTCCCTCAAGAAAACAATCATTTCATTGATATAAACAGGCAACTAAAACTAAACATGAGAAAATAATTGACAAATAAATATTACAGTCAGTATGCTATAGATGTCTGGAGTGGGGAAAAGTCATTGTGGGTTTGGAAAAGCTTTAAAGCAATGTTCTTCAATCCTGGATAGAGATCAGAATTACCATGGTGTTTTTAAAAAACTCATGGCCTAATCCCATGTCCCTGAACTTTTCAATTAATTGGTTGATGCCGGGTAAGATCACTTGCCATTTTTGAAGCATGCTGGGATTCTCCTGGAAGATCAGGGTTGGAGAACAATTCTTGGATGAGATTGTAAATTTCTTGCAGTCAGGGGCCATGTCAGTCATATTTGTTTGGTCATATCTACAGCATCTAAACCAGTGCCTCGTAGTGGTAGGCGCTCAGTAGATAACTGGACTTAACTAAGATATGTCCCAGACCATGGAAATGGATAGTGTTTATATTAGGAGAAGAATATATATCCTGCTAGAGGAATGAGGATGAGCAGAAGAGTAAAGTGGGAAGTGTTTATGTTGCCGGGGACAGTGGATCAGGTAGGGAATAGATTTGACCAAGAACAGAAGGTTCTGGGGAGACTGGGTGGCTCAGTCGGTTAAGTGTCTGACTCCTGGTTTTGGCTCAGGTCATGATCTCATGGTTCATGAGTTTGAGCCCCACATTGAGCTCTGCACTGCCAGTGCAGAGCCTGCTTGGAATTCTCTCTCTTTCCCTCTCTCTGTGCCCCTCCTGCTCTCTCTCTCTCAAAATAAATAAACTTAAAAAAAAAAATGGAAGTTTCCATAGGAGAAGAGCAACTTATAAAACAGCCTTGTCCACTGGCATTCAAATGTGGAGAGATTCAAATGTCAGAAATGTGCAGTAGCTTGGAATTCATCAGGATACTAAATCATAGGTGAACAGAATGGCAAGAAAAAGGTCCTTCGCTTATTTAAGAGATTACAGTCACTGGCTGGGTCATGAAATTTTCCAGAGTAGCCACTGGCAGTTGCTTTACTCTGATCCCAGAGTGGTTTGGATTAAAGTTCTTGATACCTAAAATAGGTAAATCCTGACCCATTACTTTTATCGGAGAAAGGCGGGTTCTTGTCATGTGAGGGGACAACAGGACTGATTACCCCACTGGCTCCTGAAATAACTGCAAGGGTCAAGCCATTCAGCTGACCCCTTGATGGCACATGGCTATCACATGTGGCCGGCAGCTAACATGCCTGAAAAAAATAAATGGCACCTGTGGGGATGGAAGCGCAGGTTTGGTACAGGCTCTGCTTTAACAGCAATTTTATTAAGGCCCCTGTTTTTCAAAGTGTTGGTTTCTGACTTTTAGGGGAGAGGAAACTTATCCACATTAATCAGCCGAACTCCACCAGGCTCTCCATCTACCCTTATCTTTATCACCCTTCGAAGGTCTTAGCAGACCGGTGGTAGAAAAAGAAGAAGAAAAGCATCAGCCACATGATAAATCCTTATTGGAAAGTTTAAATGCCCAAGTCATAGTCTAAGGAGTATAGCTGACATCTCGCATAGCATGAGTCCTCAAAAGCAGCCATGAATGTGACTCGGCCTCCCCTGAGAGACACTCAGGAGGGAAAAAGGCAAGGGAAGGCCCGTGAGGAAGTAGTTGTGTAAATCTACACTCTTGCTCTTAAGCATGTCTTCACACTGCAGGGGCCAAACCCAGGCAGTCTGGAGCCAGCAAGGAGAAGGAGCCAGAGGACCTGGGGCAGAGGAGTCGGCTCTAGGGGGCAAATGCAGGAGCAAAATTAACACCTAGGCCAGGCCAGGCTGACAGGGAGGGTCTGGGGAAGGGCCCAGAAAGGGGGCGGAGAATATGAAGACTCAGCACTCTGTAGGGGTGCAGTGGAAAGGAAACATGCTTTCCATTTGCCCCACACTGCCCGCCATTTCTCCCACAGTGCCCTGCATCAGCTTAATGCATCTTCTGACATCAGACCTTCCGGCATGACTATTTACTTCCTCTGTCAGAGGGCGTGCACACGGAGGGACATGTATTCACGCCCATACTACCAGGCCACAGACTATCTCAGGTACTTTGCCAGGAGTCAGCAAATACACATTAAATGAAGGACACGTTGACAAAATAAAGGCATGAGAAGATCTTAGTTTGGAAATAAACTCGTGTTCCAGCTACAGCCTGGTGTGAATTAAACTTCACGAACGTCCAACAGCTCATGGTGGCACCCAAATTCTTCCTCTGCTGGTTGACTTTTCTGGCATGTGCTATTCCCAGGTATGTAGGTAGAAATTTGGGAGGGACTAGAAATATCCAATTTGATTAGGAGGGTGGTAGATAAAAGAAACATAGTAATGAAGTAGAGCTGAGAAAAGGAGGAGGCAGGGGCGGGACAGATTTTGAACAAGACTTGATGAAAAAGGTGCAAATTAGATGCAAAAGGGAGAGGCAGAAACTGACATTAATTGCCTGCTCTGTGCCAGTTACTGCGCCAGGGGCTTTCCCTGCGTTATCTCACACATTCCTCACCACAATAGAACCAGGCAAATAACAATGTAGCCCCATTTAACAAATGCAGAAACTGGAGGCTCCAAGAAGTTAAGTAAATTACTGGGGTTCACAGATGAGGTAAGCAAGGAAGCCAGGACCCAAATAGCATTGTCTGCCCTCAAGAGTTCTCCACCCTGGCACCAGGCGTGAGTACTGGGGCCAGCGCTTTTGTAACGAGGAGGGCAGAACAGCTAAATGTGTTTCCCATTTTCTACTTTATCTAGAGGAAAGAAAGGTCAGTGGGAAGTGGGACATGGGGCTTGCAGACATACATAAAGCAAGTCCCTAGACAGCCACTTACCTGAATATTTTATCAGAAGGCTGTTCTCCCAAAACCAGGTCAAAGCCCCGCTGAAATATTGTGTAAGGCCAAGGCCTAAAAGGAGAAACATCATTCAATTAAAGTCAACTCCACAAACACTCTCTGAACATCGACTTCATGCCAGGCACCATGCCGGGTGCCGGAGACCCAGTGACACAGGGGACCTCGTCCCTGCCCTCAAGAATCCCACTGAGGGGGGCTCTCGCAAGACCCTGAATGCTGGAGCTGGACCCAGAACATGAGCAACATAAAAGTCACTGAACCACCAGGAAAGTGGAATGGAACAGACATGACAACCACAACTCCAGAGGCACTAAAATCATATTAAGATGGACCTCACATGGCAGTGATTCACGGTCCTTCCGACGTAGACTTAACTGATACTTAGCTCTGACTCACTTAAAAAAAAGACAGTCAGCATGATTTCTTGGGAAAGACGAAGCCTCTGGAATCAGACGGTTCTGGGTTCAAACCCTGTTCTGCTATTGGCTTGCTGCGGGCAAGTCATTTACCTTGTTGAGTCTAATTTCCTCTTTGGTAAAAATAGAGTCAGTTACAGCTGACTTCAGACCGCTGTGAAGATTAAGCAAACCTCTTAGGCCAAAGCCACAGCTCATCCAGGGTCCTCAACATGTTCCCTTTCCCTCCTCAAAATTACATGAAGATTCTGGGTCTTTGACAGGGTCCAGAGGTTTTCAAACATTTTAACGCCATTCCTCCAAACAGAAACAATTGAAGTGGTACTTTTTCAATGATTCTTAATACAAGTCTCCCTTCTGAACCTCTAGGTTCTGTCACTTATAATTGAAAGTAACAAAACTATGTTATTCAAATAGTACATATATCTTTTGACTAACCCACATGTCTAACCCCAAAATTATTTGCTCCTGTGAGCTAGACTTAGGAAAGCCTGGGACTGTGTCGGGCACTAGATATTGTACACACTGTATGAACTGAGCCCTCAACCCAATGATTGAGGATTTTGCTGTAGCCATGCCTTTGGTCTTCAAAAACTAGAAAAAGTCAGCAGCATAAAATGACATAATTATGATTTGGGGCTAAATCTAATGCTGGAACTAACCCTGTGGTTGTCAGTGTGAATGCCATCACCCAACAGAGTGCACTTGGGGACATTTATGGTTGCTCTTCAATAACACAATGATTGGAGGACATTGCTGGCATTTAGAGAACTGGGCTAGAATGGCGAGAATCGGACAGCGCTCAAGATAGCTCTGTGCAACAAAGCGTTTCCGTATGTCCTAAGAGCTACAGAATGTCTCACTACACATTTACATAGGTTAAAACTTGCCTATCGTGACCTGAGCCAAGATGCTAACTCCATTGACATATAAGCACAAAGCAGCTTGTACTGTTTTTAATCTATGACAAATTTTCTGGGTGCATAACTACCATGAAAACTGAGGGGCGCCTGGGTGGCTTAGTCGGTTAAGGGTCCGACTTTTGCTTGGGTCATGGTCTCGCGGTTCGTGAGTTCAAGCCCCGAGTCGGGCTCTGTGCTGACTGCCAGCTCAGAGCCTGGAGCCTACTTCAGAGTCTATCTTCCTCTCTCTCTGACCCTCCCCTTCTCACGCTGTCTCTCTCTCTCTACTAGAAATAAATAAAAATATATATATAAAAAAAAGAAAATTGAGGGAAGACTACACATTATAACTTAGAAATTTTACCAAGATCTGTCCATACGTTTGGAAAATCATATCATTGTCTGCAATGCCGCTCATGACCTTTGAATCACCAATACAGCACACCCAGATCAGGTGATACTGCTCTTACATGTATTGTGTATCATATACTACTTTACTTATTACATTATGGTGAATCTACATTAGGTGCAAGTGTCTGTTGACATTATTAATTCTCCTATCGCAACCCTACCACAGCATTTACACATTAAAAGTTACTATATGGTTATAAATGACTTTCTTTTATTTCTCTTTTAAACATTGTTAAGACATTATATTTATTTTTGAAGTCTTGCGTATATAGATTTTATTACTTGTGAATTTCATGTAAGGGGTTAAATATATTTGTTCTATTTCATGGAAAGGGGTTAAAAATATTTGTTATAAAACAGGGTGTTGGGCCTGATGGGGGGTTGAGCACCACCCACCTAACTCACTGGTTAGGCAATTAACTAGCCAAAGGGGTCAGTATCTGCAGAGGGAGCCATCGGGGCTACATACAGAAGTGGCTGGGATGAACGCATTCTTTTTTATGCTTACTATTTATAAACACTTTATTCTTGGAATTCAATTTAGAAATACCCTGAAGCAACTAGAATTGGCTCCAAAAAGTACTCCACATTGTATTATGAATAACCCCTGCATCAAATCAACAGCTTCTCCCCATGTGTCTTTCATGTTTGTTCTGTTCATTGGAGGTGAACCCCCGGAGAGGGGTTTGAATATGATTCTTTTTTGCTGAACAGTGAGTGGTGGCTTCTGAGCTGCTAGAAATTATGTGTTAATTCAAGAAAAAGTCTAGAAATCACGAGGGGGAAAAGCCCCATGTGATCCTTGACACCTAGAAAGGGCAATACAAAGAGAGAGAGAGAGAGAGAGAAACGTAACTTTCTCTGTTGAGCAAAATCACATTTTACTTACTATCAGTTTAATAATTTTAAATCACACACATTTTGCCTTCGAGTCCTCTCTAGTGCTTGAAGTTGGTACAATGTGTAATTAGAGTTAATTTTTGGCATGGTTCCTAGGTTGTTTGAAAATATATTTTGAGGAGCCAAATTTTAGGACTGGCATTGATTACAATGTGAACAATTAACTGCGTAGAATAACATAAATAAACCTGTATTCAGGCCATAGGTAATAAATCAGTGAGCCCGCTGATTAAACACACATCAGCATGTTGCTAGGTAGGTCAGATCAAAGAGCCTTCCTGCTCTCGAGGGGCCTTGGAGATTGAGAAAGACAACTCAGAATCCAAGGGCGCAGATGTGCGGGGTAGAACCTGCCCAGATCACAACAAGGGGCAGCAGGGTGCAGTGATTAGGATGTGGGTTCTGGAAGCCAGCCTGCCTACTTCAAATTCTAGCTTAGCCACGGATCACTGTGTGATTTTGAGCAAGTCCCTTAATCATTCTGTGTCCCCATTCCCTCACCTGTAAAGGAAGGCGGATGGTAACGATCATATCTACTTGGCAAGGTTGTTACGAGGAAGAACTATGTCACATAGCTAAAGTGTTCAGAACAGGGTTCTGGCATTTAGTGAGTGTCCCACAAACACTGCTAAATACGTTAAATTTAGCAGTTACCCGAATCAAATGCAAATACTCTAATAAGAAGGTTCCCAAATATCTGTCTAGGGACAAGTGTCTTGCCCTAAGGTGCAAACGCAGTGGCAATACTAGGCTCGAATTCAGATTGTACATGTATGTGTGCTGCTGGAGAGGAGATAATGATGAATATGGGAACACCAAAGCTCCGCCCCCTCCCCCCCCCATCTCCCAACCAGTGGTCACTTCACAGGACAGGGATTATACTGTGTTGACGTTAAATATGGGAGGGGGGGCAGCATGGTGAAAAGCTGGACCTGAAAGCCCCCAAACCACTTTGGGGCTGAGATATCTGCGACCAGCTGAGACAGGGAAGGCCTCTGTATCAGGTCGATCTGGTAGAAGTCCAAGTAAGAAAACGGAACTGGCTTCACCAAAAAGAGGCCCATCATTGAGTCTCATATCCAGGTTTAAATGGAAGTTGCCTTGGGGGTGCCTGGGAACAGGGCCCCAAGGCCCTCAAATTGTCCCTCTCCTCTCTACGCTTTGTTTTTCACTCCTCAGGCTTTATTCTCTCAATAGGCGAATGCACATGGCAGAGACTTGGTCCCAGCAGCTGCCACTCATGTCTTTACTGGCTCAGGCCATGGAGATGTTCCCCCCATAATCCTTGGAGGAATTGCCTGACAGGTCCTGAGTCACAGGAGCAAAGCAAAGCAGATCAATCTCTGGCATCTAAGCAGAGGCAACCCTCGTTTGGGTTTTCAGCGCTGGAGCTGGGAGGTGAATGTCAAACACATTTCCACCTTAGCTTCCACCTGCTTGAAGGGCAAAAGTGCTTCCTCCCTCAGTGTGTTGCTGAGCAGACTGAGCCAATAGGAGTTTTGTGGAGAGAGCACAAGGCTCGGGAGTCGCCCGCAGACAGCATCAGGACGGATGGGGGGCAGAAGGTCGAAGCCTGCAGCTGGAAGGAAGCTTTACTCTCTTGACTCCACCTCAGAGGTGTGGCCTCCAGTATTCTCTGTCCTGCCCTGGATGGAATGGCCACCTCCTGTTAGTCTGGGGAAATTAGCAGAATCAGAAGTCAGGAAGGCGTTTCTTTGTTTGTTAATGTCTTCTTTCTGACAAATCAAGACCCTGAAGACAGCCACAGGGGGCCCAGATTCAGGGACGAGTCACAGGCCAGCATGAGAAGCAGCCGGGCCCCATCGTCTCCAGCAGGAAGACACGCTCGGTGGTAATGGAAATGGCAGCCGGCAAAACACACCTGCAACCAGATATGCTAGAACAATTAGCAATCTCATTTGCCTTTTCCTCACACAATACCCACAGTTTATGCAGAATCTTTCCTAAGCCAGGGCAACTCCCAAACTTTCACCTTCTCTCTTCGGCCCTTCCTCATCTTCCCCAAGACACATCATGGGGTTTTCCCTTTGGCCCTGGTGTTGGGGTGGCTATGGCCTTGACTTGACTTGACTGGGTGTTTGGGCATTTCTTCTGGGACATAATCTAGACCTAAGCAATCAGTGAACACTCTGTATGGTCAGCCTCACTGGATGAGCCCTTCCCGGTGCAGGAGACCAATTCTGTTGCAGAAAAGAGTATTTCAAATTCTGCTTTTTGATCACGTGCAGCTTTCCACCTGAATGTGGCACATAGAAATGGAGCTTGAAAGCTTTTGGTCGGCATGTCTGGTGATGGGTTTCCTTGTAGAGAGCTCAAAACTCATTGGCTGGGAGGGAGAGGGGGAATAGAGACAGATAGATAGATAGATAGATAGATAGATAGATAGATAGATAGTAGGAGGGAGGGAGGGAAGGAGGAAGAAAATAGGCAGAGGGGATAGAGAAAGCAGAGACAATACATACATGTATGTATGCATGTATGTGTGTGTGGGGTGTGTGTACACAGTTCAGTGTGCAGAGAAAGGATGCTTCAGCTGTAGGCACTGATAAGTAACGCATACTATGGAACTTCCTTTGAACTTATATATTCCTCCACCTGTCACTATATAGAGTATTTTACAAATGAAAATAATTTGTCCATAGTTAAATAAAAGGACATGCTCTTAAGCTTGCCTCTGGCCCACATTCAGCTAAGTTTAGGATGAAAGCATAGTTTGTGAAGTTCCAGCCCAACTAGTGCTAGGCTATAGGGTTCTGGTTCAGAAGATCATATCCATATGTAATGTGACAGCTTTGGAGCAAATGTTCCTTTCCTTGGCTAGGTAAATGCATTTGCAAGCAGGGAATGGAGAAACAAAGAAAGAAAAGAGGTTCATTGAAAAATGCTTCTGGAAGAAGGTAGTTTGCAAGATATACAGGAGAAAAGGTGAAGAGAAAAATGGTAAAAGGGACTTTTCCAGCAAAACATTCCAGGCCTCAATTTACCCTAATGATAAGAAGGGGGGATTATTATGTGCCCCTGGCATCACAATCAGGACCAGTTCTGAAAGAAGGAAGTCCTGGAATGACTGATGCCTTGATTATTTGCTAAACCCATGGCTTTGTCAGAATTTAAACAATAAGGATATTGATGCTCGATGTTTCCATAGGATGCTTTAGGGCCTGGGGGCCCTTGCAGGTTTCTTTCTTTACCTGGAATTTCTCCCCCTCTCTTTTATGTGCGTTAAGTTATACTATTCTTTTAAGTCTGGCTTAAAAATTACTTCTCAAGGGCACCTGGGTGGCTCAGTCAGTTGAGTGTCCCACTCTTGATTTCAGATCAGGTCACAATCTCAGGTGTTCATGGGACCGAGCCCCGAGTAGGGCTCTGCACTGACAGTGCGGAGCCTGCTTAGGATTCTGACTCTCTCTCTCTCCCTCTCTCTGCAATCCCCCAAATAAATGAATTAATTAAAAAATAATTACTTCCCAAAATAGACCTTCCCTGGTGGTCCAAGACTAGGTCACATCCCTTATTATATAAAGCACCCTGCCCTTTCCTTTATAAAACCTATAAACTGAGTTAATTTCTTATATACTTGGTTACTCTTTGCCTTCATCAGATATAAGGGGTCCTGCCATCACTTCTGCTCACCCTTCACTGTCTAGCTTAGTGCCATCACAGAACAGGCACTCAGTAAAGAGCCAGATGACATGAGAAGTGAGGCCAGACCTGGGTCTGAGTCCTGGAGGACGCCATCTACTGCGTCACACAGCCTCAGGTGAGGCACTTAATTTCTCTCCGCCTGAGTATCTTCATCTATAAAGTGTGGATAAAACAGTACCTGGAGTTGTATATAAATGAGTATGTATGTGGCAGTGCCTGCCACACAGAACAGACTCAAAGAATAGTAGCCACTGTCAGTACAACCAACATTACTATGTGATGAATAGAAAATGCATTTCTAACATTGCCTTTTACTTAATTTTTTCTAACATTACATTTTAAAAATAAACCGTGATGACCGTGGTATATTTTACAAACTGTTACCTTTAAGCATGTAAATCTCATGTAAAAACAAATTAAATATTGATGTGACTTTATTCATTATTTATTGTCTGTTATTTAGAAGTTTTTATGCAGCAGAATACCATATTTGTCAGTAAGCAGCAAAGCAGCCAGAAGTGTGTCTCTGGCGCCAGGCAGAGTAGGTTTAAAACCTGGCTCTACCACTGACTAACCCTTTGCCCTTGGTCAAGGTCATGAATTCCCACCATCAGACCATTCCATCTCCTTGCTTCAGTCATGCCCAATACCCTCGCGCCCCCAACTTTCTCCCACCACATTTCAGAGTCTGGCTCCCTGTCCTCTCTGACACTTCGCGATGATTTTTGGTAATTTCAGTAGCCACTAAGATGATGTTTCCAATTCTTAAACCACTCAGCACCTTGACTCTTCTTAAATGACCCTGTCCTCCACCTCCACTCCCATGGTAAAGCCTAGACTACCAATGTCTGCAACCCTTCCTTGGTCATAATTTCAGGAGTCCCAATATTTGATCATCACCTCCTACCTTCCCAGATCATTCCTCCTAATGCCAGAGTTTTCTATGCTCCTGAGATTTAAAATCCATCCATCCAACCACCACTTTATTGACACTCACCAACCTCACGTATTCTCCCCCTCTTTACTTAGATTAAATTCTGTGGCCCGTCGCTGGAATCACACATAACCCCCACTCTCTCGCCCCTCCACCGCTTCATCATACTTGACTAAGACACTCTAACTCTGGTTCAGCTCAACGACCCTGTGGCTCCAGTTCTGTCTGTGCAAATGAATGCAGTTGGCAACCACGCTGAGTGGTCTCATTTTAAATCCCACACCACTGACCTCAAGTGGGCTCTGAATACAGCCTACATCACACTACATTTTCCTTGTCTGTTCAGTCTCCCACTCTCTAGATCATATTTCAAACCTTCCTCTTTCTCCTCAAAACCTCCAACACCTCCTCCCCCATCCGAACCCTTGGCTAACGATCTGCTTCCTACATAACTCAGAAAACAGGCAATCAGATTAAAAGCTTGTACCACCACATCCACCTACCTGCCTCTTGCCTATTTCTTGACCCTTCTTCCAGTAATTAGGCATGAACTTGTGTTCCATCCCGAATCTTACTATCCCAACTAACCCTCTGACATCTTACAGACAGTGGCATAGAAGGGAAGGAGCCCCAGGTAGAAGTAACAAATCCAGTCTCCCTTCTGCTACTATGACTTCAAGTCAATACGTGTGCCCTCGAGTCTCAATTTCTTTACGTGAAAAATTAAAATCATTAGGTATATGGCATATTCCGCAAGACAAAGTATATAGAAATGAACTTCAGATCACTGATAATCTTTGAGTATTCAGTTTAATCAGGTTCTGCAGTTTTATTCTAGACTTTGTGTATAATAGGTGCATGTGTGTGTGCTTTACAGAAATTATCTCGGGTAAAACGTGGAAACTGGCACAATTCCTGCCTCTCTGTGGCTTAGTTTTCTTATCTGTATTAACGGTACACACCTCGCCAACTGCACAGGAGTAAATGATCTAAAATATATGCCAATTACTTATAATAACCTTAGATATACAGAAAGTTCTGAATAGATGCTACATTTTATTGTTCACACATTATTAAGAATGCTGGTTCTAAATGCTGAAAAGGGTTTTTCTTGGAATAATTTTAGAAATATATAAAATGATTGTGAAAATGACAATAATGGACAAAAATGTTGAGACGTTTCCCCCCAGCTTTGGAATTCAAGGATACAACCTTGAAAAAAAAAAAAAAAAAAAAGAAGACAAAGGCACTGTATGATGGTTAATTTTCTGTCACCTTGTTTGGACTACAAGGTGCCCAGATGTTTGGTCAGTCCTTATTCTGGATGCTTCCGGGAAGGTGTTTCAGGTGACATCAACATGACAATCAGTAGACAGAGTAAAGCAAGTTGCCATCCCTAGCGTAGGTGGGCCTCGTCTGATCAGTTGAAGGTCTGAACAGAAGAAAAAAGCTAAACTTCCTTTGAGTTAGAGAACCCCTCTTGCCTGATCAACTTTGAACTGAGACATTAGTCTTTTCCTGCCTTTTGGCTCAAGCTGAAACATTGCTTTTCTTAGGTTTTAAGCCTTCAAACCAGAACTACATCATCAATTATCCTGGGTCTCAGACCTTCAGATTTGGACCAAAGCTATAGCATCGGCTCTCCTGGGTCTCCGGCTTGCTGACTACAGATCTGGGCACTTGTCAGCCTCCATAATCACACAAGCCAGTTCCTTATAATAAATCTTTTTCTATATTTGTGTCTGCAGCCTCTCGGTTCTGTTTCTCTATAGAATACTGACTGATGCACCTGCATAAACACAGACACATACACAACTCAAGAATCTGCACTTAACCTTTTTGTCAACACAAAGAGTTTCA
This sequence comes from Hyaena hyaena, assembly GCF_003009895.1. Taxonomy (NCBI): domain Eukaryota; kingdom Metazoa; phylum Chordata; class Mammalia; order Carnivora; family Hyaenidae; genus Hyaena; species Hyaena hyaena. Next base: position 635,172 of record NW_024081426.1, read on the forward strand.
GGGGGACACAAGCATGGACCCCAAGTCAGGTGGGAGACATCAGTACCTTGTCCCTGAACACCCGCCTTATGGAGGGAGAGATAAATGGCTGCTTCCGTAACGCAGGGACCATCAGAGAAGACAGATGCAGAGTTCATCTGCCCTCCGATGGATAGAGAAAGCTGGCGCAGAGGCTTGCAGCTCTGGGATCAAGGCTTATATAAGGTAAAAGGAAGAAATCTTGAATGGGTCAGAAAAAAGCCTGTAACAGTAACTGCCATTTATTAAGCATTTGTCACATGTCAGGCAGGCACAACCCCCCGAAGAGCCCTACGGTTACTGTCCCCACGTTGTAAAGGTAAAAACAAAGCATCCAGCAGGGTTACATAAGTTGTCCGAGGACACATAGCTAGTAAGGGGCACAGGTGGGTGGTATTGTGGAGGGCATCGCCTGCACTTTCTCCTATACCTCGCTCCCCCTCCTTACCATCGGAGGCACAGAGACGTGGGGGAGAATGCACAAAGACAGCACTGCACCTGCATGCAGGGGTGCTGCCTGGGTACTGGCCTGGCTTGCCCACCAGTGGCCTCCAGGTTCAGAGGCAGGTGGTGCAGATGTTCTCTATAGTACACAGAAGTTACCTGCCTTCCTTCCTGTGCTTTTGTGGGGACAATTCTGGCATACACCAAGTGGTATTAAAGTCACTTGTTTATCTGTCTTCCTCTTTTTAAAAATGTATTTTTGAGAGAGAGACAGAGAGAGTGTGTGTGTGAGAAAGAGAGAGAGCATGGGAGGGGCAGAGAGAGAGGGAGACACAGAATCTGAAGCAGGTTCCAGGCTGTGGGCTGTCAGCACAGAGCCCAATGCAGGGCTCGAATCCATGAACCGCAAGATCATGACCTGATCCGAAGTCGGACGCTTAACAGACTGAGCCACCCAGGCACCCCTCTTAAATGTTCTCTCATTGACCCAGCTACTGAATCTCCTTTATTCCTGCATCTTTTATCAATGACACTTTGTAGCATGGCTCTCAAACTCTGGGGTACATCAGGGTCATCTCACATATGGGCTTAATAGTTTCAAACTTTAGTTGCTCTCATTTCACATATCTAGGCTGAAGCCGAGCATCAATATTGTTAAAAAGTTAGGTGGGTGGTGGGAAAGCACACAACAGGTTGAGAATCGCTGACCTCACACCCCAGCCAACCTTTACAAACCAGGCTGACATTCTATACGACTGCCATAAAAACAGAAACTGCAACCTAGCCCCAGAATTCACTGGAACCTACTTTTACATTTCTGAATAATAATGGGAGATGAAGCATATTGAATTCTTTCTTGTCCTTGTCCCTTTTCCTAACGAATTAAGATATCCCAAATATCATTACAAATATGAGATGTCCATTTGGGTTTTTTCTTTTTTTTTAGTTGTCAAGTCATTTTGACTTCAGCAAATCAACATTTCCATTAAAAGAGTATTACACAACACTGAGATTTTCAAACCTTCGTAAATGCACTCACAGGGACAGATGCCCCCTCCTCCCGTCCATAATACACACATACATGAGTCCATGCTCCACACGCACACATGTTCACAAACTCCCACACTTGGCCACAGCCAGCTGCAACAATTCCTCTGGGGGAAGGAGAGTCAGATGCCAGCAAGGCTCACAGTGGCTCTCTTCCTCCTCTCTTTACCTCCCGGCAGCTGCTCTGGACACTGAGAGCAGACATGCAGAACAGAGCCACGGAGAGCAGCGTCCCTTGTAAAGTAAATCACCACTGGGTCTTCCGTCACTCACCCAAATCACAGCAAGGCCCAGCTTCTGTGAGTGGGGAGTCAGACAGACCTCCATGCGAGTCCAAGGCCTAGATCTGAGGTCCCTGCCAGCCCTGTGAAACCGACCAGATATTTAACCTTTCCAAACCTCTCTTTCTTTTTCTGTGCAATGGTGATAATAATAGCTGCCCGTTACTTACAGGGCTATAAGCAGATTAAATGAATGAATAAATACAGTTTCAGTACAATGACTGAAATACAGTTGTCACTTTCTAAATGGAAGCTCTCTTCCTCCATTTCTCTCTGGACTCTGAATCTGAAGGCTTGGTTGATTTTTACCCTGGGCTAATGCAGCCAGGGTCTCAAGTTCAATCCTCCTGAAAGCTTGTTAGTCTTGCTTGCTACCGTCCATGGGCACAGCCTATGCCACATGTCCCTGGACACCCATCTTTGTTCACAGATGAATTGGACCTGAGCATGGCAATGGATCCGTGCAAATCCGTCTCTGTGTGGGAGAAGCAGTCCAGCACCTATTCACTGCTGACCTCCCTGTAAAAGAGGAGGGTGCAAACCTGGGGTTCCCTCCTCCTCCAAAGACACAAACATTCAATTCCCGTGAGAAGGTAGGGGAGCCATCAGCATTAACACAAAAGAGAGCATAAGAGGCGCAGGATGCCTAGGAGAAGAGGTAGCTTCTTATATGCCTCCGATTGTACATCAAGAGTAACTGACAATGTGAATGAACCAGAGAAGAATCACAACAATCTCCATCAACAACTTGTATTTAATGTAGAGTTTTACCCCTTCCCCAAAGTCCTTTCCTATCTCTTAATTTGTTTCAGTTCTACTAATTTGTTTCATTATGAATTCAATTCCTCCATCACGTATTCATTTATTTATTTACTTGAAAAATATTAATTAACCAAGTGCCATGTAAAAAAAAAAACAGTTTGCTAAACATCGTCAAGGGACACAGAAATGATTAATACACATTCCCTGCCATCAAGGACTTCATTAATGTAGTGAGACATTCCTTGAGCAGTTATTACACACCTCTGAGGAGCCAGACATAATGGAGTGCGCTGGGACACACAGATCAAAGGCTGGGTCCCTGTCCCAAATTGTGGTCTGATAAGAATGACAGGTAAACAATCCTTGGCGTTTGGTTTGTCAATTTTTACGCAGAGCAAATAAAAGCCATTATTTATTGTGCATTTATTAGGAGTCAATGAACCAAGTGTTTGATGTTTACTTACTACTTCATGTAATTCTCATACAAATGCATAGGCATTCCTATTAATCCCATTTCACAGATAGGGAGAGCAAGGCTTAGGAGGGTTCAATAATGTCAGCCAAACTCTCACAGCTAACACGTGGTGGAGCCAGGGCTCAGGCATGGCATTCTCCGATGCCACAGCTCTTGCTAGGACCCCAGTGGATTCCCTACCTCTACCCTGCTGCTGCCAGAGAATAGGGTGGTGGGTGGGGAGGCACTAAGTGACACTGACTACAAGGGCGAATCCACTTCTGTGTCCACATTCTCAAGCAGATGTTGAGAAGGCAAGATTGAAAAGGCTGAGCTTCAACCATGAACTTGGGCAAGATGTGCAGCGGGCAGCAAGACAAGCAGGGCTAATCTTGCCCAGAGAGGGAGTGCAGAGATGGAGAGTGGGAGTGAAAATAGAGACTGCGGGAAGAGAAGAGCGGTAACATCCACCAATGATCAATCACTTCCTAGTCCCATTCATCCCTATTTCAGAGATAAGATCACCAAGGCTCAGAGAGTTTAAATGGCCAAAAAACCATAGGGAAGACGAATGAGGTAAGATCATTCCTTCATTCGTCCATCTATTTATTCAGCAAATATGTATTCAGCAGAAGGCACGGGCCAAGCTCTGTGTTCTGGGGATACAGATGTGAACAAAAGCAAAGATGGTGAGGTTCTGCTGTGGAGTTTATACTCATGAATATATAATCACAGTTGAGGAGAAAGCTCCAAAGGAAGGAACTCAGTCTTGAGTGTGTGTGGTCAAGGACAGCCTATCTAAGAAGGAGAAGGTTAAGCCCTGGGCTAAGAGGAATTTTACATACAAATTGGATCATGCCACTCCCCTCTGTTAAATTCCTGTCCTGGCCCTCAAGGCATTCCTGCATGACCTGGCCCCCACTGAGTTCTGGCTTGCCAAATTTATGGGTTCATGCACCTCCCTGTTTACTACTCTACAGTCAGGTGTCTGAGATTCCTGGAATGGGCTGGGATCTCTAGGGTGAGCAAATCCTGGGGTGCCTGCCCTCCCTCCTGCTCTGGCAAGTAGCTTCTCATCTCTCAGCCTCCAAGGACCCAGATTTCAAGTGTCCCTGCCTCTCCCTCCCCTTAACCATTCTTGACGAACCTTCTATTTCCCTTGCTCTACTTCTCACGGCCTGTAAGTCTTCTGGGACATGTTTGTTTTCTTGTTTGTCCTAGGGCCTTCCCCACCAGAGTACACACCCCTATAGGGCAGGAGTCCCCACGGTGTCCACAGCCAGTGGCAGAGCCTAACATATGGCAAGAATGTGTTCCAGGGGAAAGAATGAATGAATGATTTAGGTGATTACAAATCAGCAAAAGTGTATGACATTATAAAGAGCAAGTTCTACGTGTGTGGTGTCTGTGTGTGTAAGAGAGGGAGGGAGCGAGGGAGGGAGGGAGAGAGTGACTGCCAGATTGAGTTTAAAGTTTCAAAGTAATAATTATAATAGCATCATCAACTGACAATAAGAGCAGAGATGAAATATGTAAATACTCCCCTTAAGGAATTTGGGCAGAAAAGGAAATGAGAAAAATGATATGGAAAGAACATAGGGTCAAGGGACCACCTGACATTTGACTAAGGGATAGAAGGTAGCCAGGTGTTAATAGTGGATGTAAAAGAGTCGGCTGGGGGGCAAGACTCTATGGAAAGTGAGCCAAGTCAGAAGGACAAATTGAGGCAGAGAGTTCGGCTATGGCACTGAGGACACACCCCCTTTCCGAAAGGGCAAAGATGAGGAGACACTGCACGCAGACACAAGGAAGGCAAGGACCCTGACCCGCAGAGCTCTGACTTTGCTAAATGAGATAGGAAGTTATGGGCTGAGCATCAGAGCCAGGATAGAGCTGGATGACTGAGGACAGGGAAGAGGACTCTGGTCCACAAGGAGGGGGAAAAAAGGGTAGGGATTTGGGGGGTGATTGTGAATGTACTTTCATAAATGGCTTCATGTGAGGTCTAGGCTTGGTTGGGACACATAAAGAGCCAGGAAAGAGACAATGGAGGATACTGAAAAATGATGTCCAAGAGCAGACTATTTGGGAAGACGGAACGGGGCAAGGAGAGGCGAGGGAAGAACTTCAGAGTTCTCAAGCTTAATGGTGAGATGCTTTTAAAATACACTGCCATCAAGCAGTGGCCTTGCTGGTAATCACCTAAAATTGAGAAGTACCGGAAGATACTGGTGACCTAAGACATCAGTTAGAAGGACAATTAGCATGTATGGTCTTCATTCGTGCATTCATTCAGCAAAGAGCTACAGAGGCCTTACTGTGTGTCAAACACCACACTTGTCATTGGGGAAGCGGAGTCAAGTAAGATATAGCCCCCCTCCTTAAAGACCCAGTCTAATGAAGGAACCAGATAAATCAATGGGTTAATTGGCTCCTATGGGGAAGCAACAGGAGGAAGACAGAGAGCTTCTAAAGGTTCTAAAACCACAGCTTTATCAGCCGCGTGTATTCCGGGAGGTACTAAACGGCCGAGCAAACGGAGGGCAGATAAATCAGGGTGACTACTTCTCCAATCCCGTTCAGTGACTACTGAGCAGCATGCAGCTAGTACAACAGCTGTTCTTAGCCACGGCGTGCATCAGAGTCCCCTGGAGGGCTTGCTAACATTCGAATGGCTGAGCCCCAGCTCAGAGCTTCTGATTCAGGAGGTCTGGGATGAGCTGGAGAATGTGCATTTCTCCCAAGTTTTCAGGAGAAGCTGATGCTGCTGGTCTGGGAATCACACTTGGAGAACCCGTATTAAGGGTGTTAAGACTCACTGGGCATCAGAATCACCTTGGGAGTCCTCAACCACACCACCACCAGGCTCACCCCCCCAGAGACGTCTGAGTTAGTAGATCTGCTACAGGGTGTGGCCATGGACATGTTTCAGTACACTGAGGGAGATTCCAATCTGCAGCCCGGATAGAGAACAATAGCACTACTTTGTGACCGGCACTGAGATAGTTGCCCAGAACACAGAGAGCAAAGACCTAGCCTAGGTCATGAGGAGCTCACGGTCTAGAGGGAGAATTGCACGCATGCAATGGTTGTTTGGAAAAGTACAGGGTGAAGCTGATGGCAGGCAGGAAAAGCTAGAGGTGAGGAAGAGGAGGTGGGATTTGGAAAGGAGACTGGAAGAGAGGAAAGGTTGGACTCTTCCGGGATGGCAAAGCGGAAAAGGAGCAGTGGTGATGGAAGGACAGGTGAAGTTTGGTGATGTCCATGTCGGGGTGGTTCCAGTCCAGGAACGGGAGAGAGCCTGAGAGGGCACTTTGCCGCATAAGAAGTGGTCCAATGTGGCTGACTCACCAAGGACATGGAAGGTGAAGCCTGGGGTAAGGGGAGGCAGGTCAGGAGGCAGCACATGGGCCAGGCTGAGGCTCTGACCCCACAGTGGGTCTTGGGGAGCCCCTGAGGGACTCCCTACAGTGGCCCCTGGCACCCCCACTGGGCTCCCTTCCCCGCCTCACAGTTACAGCCTGACACTGAAAATCATCACAGCGCCCTGCTTTCTCTTCTTCTTTTTCATGTAAAAGACAGATAGGAAAAAGCAATTCAGTGCCTCGGTCTTGTTAGACTCGCAGTAGATTTCAATCCCCTTTACTTATTTATGGACCTATTTTTCCCAAGTGCTTCTTTTCCCTGGTATATTTGTAAACACCATTTTTATTCCTCTTAATCCGTCTGGCAGCATTAACTCATTCTGCACTCATGGCCCTTATCTTTCCTATGAAAAGTGTTCACGGACATAGTTAAAATTCACAGATTTTCTTGTCATCGTTCTCCCCCACAACTTTTCTGATTTGGGGTTTGGGAACGTTTCCTTGCCTAGGCCAGGTTTGGCTAAAGGCATCTCACTCATCAACTCAAGATACGTTTCCTACATTTTGCATCTCAGGGCCACCGCGCTGTGCACACGAGCCTTTCTCGTACGCCCACTCAAGGCTGGAAAGTATTCGCTCTGACCTTGGACTTGGGCACAGTGGTAGGGCAGCCTCAGGCCTCTGGACCAAACAAAAGGTTTCAGATCCCCGTGGCTGTCCCTCCTGCATCTCCTATGAGCCTCAAACCCACTCACACAAATGACAGCTGCTGGGCCTGCCCCTGTTGGGCCATGCAATTGTAGAATGTTCCAGCCGGAGCATAATCCATTCTGACTGCCAGTGGAGACTTGAGGAAGTCCAGTGATTGTAACGGCCCAGCCAGAGGCAAGATAGAGAAAGACACAACAGCGGATGGGGGCTGTCCTCCGTGCCTCATTGATACGGTGAAAGCTCTGTGATTTCTGGGGTCTTTTAGCATTCTCCAAGATGGGGCCTTTATTCTCCCTCCACACTGCTGGTGCAGCAGTCAGGAACAAAGGCTGAGGCTTGGTAATTGTTCAGCACAGACAGCAAGGAGAACGGAGTGTTTGAAAGTGCCATTCTGCGGCATTTGGTTTTTGATTTCCTCTCTCTCCAATTTAAGTGATGGGGGATGGTAAGCATTGCTCTGGGGAAAAGGAAATGGAAGCCCTTTACCTCCATTAGAACCATCCAGAAATGAGAATCATTGCCCGGCAGTGAGGCTGCCATCATTGCTGAAAGCTGACAGGCTGGAGCCTTTTGGGGATGTAGAGATGATCACAGACTTCTGGCATAAAACTGGATTTTAGGAGATGATAAAATCCAGTACTGAGAGACCTCGTCCCTTACCCACTGCCACCGCCATGTGTCCACTGAACCACTGCGGGTCTCGGCTCCCACATTTCAGAGATTTCAGTAGACTTGCTGCCTCCTCCCGCAGAACTTTCTAGCTTGAAATGGTGTTGAACCTTCAACATTTTCTTATCTGAAGTAAAATCTGCTTCCTTCTAATTTGTACCTATCAGTCCCGGGTCTGGCTCTCGGCGGGGCAAAACCGTGCAAGGCTCGCTTTCTTGCTACAGCTATTACCATGCCCCCCCTTCACTTCTCCTCCTCCTGGACTGAGCACATCAGTCTGCATGGGTCTCCGGTTATTTTCATCTGGGCGCTGTCCAGCCTGTCACTGAATGGCCCAACCTAAAAGGTTGTGACTGACCAGACCAACACACCACACAGCACAATTCACAAAGCCTCTCACCCCACGTTGGCCCCTTCCTGCACCCTCCGCTCCCACCAACCCCATGTAAGGCTACCTTGGGCATGGCACAGATAAAAGCTGTCACACTGCCCCAGAGTTTGGGACTTGAGTCAGATGCCGATGGGAATGTCCGCGTTCTTCCCACTCTGCCTGCACACTCTGGGCCACCAGCTGGATGCCCACTGGATGAGGCAGTGAGCCCCTGCTGGGCCCCGCCCTCAGCTGAGGGAGCTGCTTTGCCTTAGGTAGGCCTCCTTCTCGGGGCAGCTCACACCCAGGGGTGGGCCCATGGGGGGCCAGTTCCCTGGCCTCAATGTGGGACGTCTCCAAAGGGCTGTCCCGGCTCCTGGAGGGCCGGCAGGGTCTCTGCTGTCCTGCCTGACAGGTGAGCATCTTCGTCTGCCTAATCCGCTTCTCTCAGTCTGTCACCGTTGTCGCTCCTGAGAAGTCTCTCCAGTATCCGGCCTGCAGGCAAACCTGGCCCTGGCCAGTGTCCTGGGGAGCCCTCCCACATGGGCCTCACCTCCAGCTCTCATGCAGGGATGAGAAAGTAACAGTGTGCCCTCACCTTCCCTGCATTCTCACCTTCTGCTTCACACCTGGACACCTGTCTGGCCTGGAGAGATTGTCCTGTGCACACCAGAGGCCCTCTCTCACCTTCCCCTCCTAGAGGCAACATAAAGCCCGGATAACATGAAATGCCTTTTCCTGGGGCAAGGAAGGCATTTTCATCGAGGAGGACCCAAAGCCCCCCACCCCTACCCCTTCCCCACTAACCTGCAGAGAGTCCATCTCTGTTTCCACTGTTCTATCCTGGGCTGCCCCACCCTCTCTGCTTTGTCGTGTTTCTCTTCCCATGCCCATCCTTGGTCACACTCTCTCCGGGTCTCAAGATCACTGCAGTTCTTGGTTCTGCTGTGGGATCCCCGCTCCTGACAGTCACTGCACCCTCACGCATTCTGGCAGTTACAAAAGAATAAGGAGTCTGGGCTGGGCTGAGTGGACAGGAAGACCTGCCTCTGCGGCTCCCTGGGACCTGCCCCAAGCCCGCTTCTCTGCGCACCTTTGTCCTCTGCCCAAAGCTCTGGGTGCCGAGAGTCCCCCTACTTGGATGGGTACCAACTGCTCCATCCTGTCCCTCTGGGGTACAGCTACTTGACCTCTGTTTTCCATTAGCTGGGCTAATTTACTGCCAAATTGTAGTCTTGAGCTTTTATTGCTTCCCTTTCTGTCTCTCTCTCTCTTTCCATCCATGCCATCTTCTGAATAAAGAGGATCTTACATGCCTGAGGAAGACAGGGCATTTTCTCTTCTTACTTCGGAGATGGCCAACCCCAGCCTTCATCTTGAAGCAAGCCGGGATACGCTCAGCAGGCATGTGAGCTGGGAGGGCTGGCTGACAGCTTCCCAGGGACGGCAGCTGACATCCGGCTCCAGCACCGCCTCTGAAGCGGATGCTCAAACCTGCTCTTCTGTCCCTGGAAGGATTATCTCCCTTTATGAACACCCTCCAGCTTATGCCATGCTCCCGGGATCATCCCCTGGCCATTTGTCTTCACAACATTTGCACCCTCTATGGGCAGAACAATCGGCAAGATCAGAGAACGGATGCCAGGTCCACACAGGAAGATGGTGCCCAACTACAGGAAAGGGGTTTTTATCTCTTCATAAGAATGGAATGGATACAGAATAACCAGTTAGAAAGCAAGGCATGGGGCGCCTGGGTGGCTTAGTCGGTTAAGCGTCCAACTTTTGCTTAGGTCCTGATCTCGCGGTTCATGGGTTCGAGCCCCGCGTCGGGCTCTGTGCTGACTGCCAGCCCAGAGCCTGGAGCCTGTTTCAGAGTCTGTGACTCCCTCTCTCTCTGACCCTCCCCTGCTCACGCTGTCTCTCTCTCTCTCCTAGAAATAAATAAAACATTAAAAAAAAAATTAAAAAAAAGAAAAAGAAAAAGAAAAAGAAAGCAAGGCAGAGAGAAGAAGAATATTAACACCAGGAAAGGGGACCATGATGATGGGGAAAGTCACAGTGAGGGTGTATTATGCCTGATGTGTCCAGCTCTGTCTGTGGGGCTGCATGAGGGTGAGGAACGGGGGTACCTTCATGGTGCAGAGATACCTGAAGACATTCTCTAGCTGTTTGGGATCAGAGTGAAGTAAATGGTTTGGAAATGGAGAGGAGACAGCTCAAAATATTTATCTATCTATCTATTTATTTATGCATGTATGTATGTTTTTAACCATTCCTGTATTCTCTAAGCTATCATCAAGCCGTTTTGCTCATGTCACTCAGTGCAATCTCATGGTTAAGCATGAGAATCACGAGTCGGGCCACCTGAGTTCAAAAGTGCAAAATATGGCTCTGCCCCTTCTTTCCTGGATGCCCTTAAGTAAGCCACTTTACCTTTGGGTCTCCTTATATGGAAAACAATAATAACCATATTCACCTTATGGGATCCTAATGATAAAATAGTACCCACCTCACGGGACTGTTGAGCAACTAAAGAAATTCATAAATGTAAAGTCCTTATAGTGGAGATGCATGCTAAGCACTCAGGAAATGTTTGCTGGTATCATTATTATCACTCATACCTGCTGGACTGGCCTAAATTACCTCCTATACTGCTGGGCATACCATAATCTAATGGGGGCTGTGCTCACCTTCTCTCTTGCCTGGGCAATGTTTGGAAGTCAGGGACATTATTAAACATCCTACAACACACAGGACAGCCCCCACCCCCATAAAGAATTGCCAGCCTAAAATGTCAGTAAGTGCTAAGTTTGAGAAGCCCTGATTGTCTGCAGGAGTCATCAAACTTTTTCTGTGCAAGAGTCAGATAATAAATATTTTTGGCTTTGCAGCCACGTGGTCTCTGTTGCATTTGTACTCAACTCTGCCTTTGTAGTAGGAAAGCAGCATTGGACAATATACAACCAAATGAGTACAACTGTGTTCCAATAAAACTTTATTTACAAAAACAGGTGGCATGTCAGCTTTGGCTTGAGGATGATAGTTTGCAGATCCTTGCATTAATGCCTCCTATGCTTTCCTGAAATACCACTTCCATCATCCCATACCCTGCTCAAAATATATTCTGTGGCTTCCCATTTTCTACTAGGTGAAATTCAGACTCCTTGTTTGAAATTCAAAGCCTTCTGGTCATTGCCTCCCTTTCACACTTTTCCTCTATGCCTCTCTTATCAGATCCACTGCCCATCACTCTCACTATTTCCTGAATAGGCCAGGAGCATCGCAATCTGCCATGAAATTCCTCTTATTTGCAGGTTCTTTCCTTCTCATCTGCCCTCCCTCTCAACAGGTGCCTAATGGCAATGGGAGTGTCTGGGAAGACATTGGCAACTGTCAAAGGTAACGGATCTTCCTAAAGGAAGGAAGGTTGTAGCTTTGGGAGTGGAGAGGAATAGCTGGGTGTGAGAGAGATTTCTGAATAGAATAAAGCAGATCTGGGGGCTAACAGGGAGTGTGCAAAAGAGAGAGAGCAGAAGGCAATTGTGGGAGGCGGGTCATGGAGAATGACCCTTGTTTCTCATCTGTGAGACAGAGTGCTTGTTGATGCTATTTCTACAATTCTTCACACCAGAATTGTAGGAGTTAGAGCAGGTATCAGGGCAGGTGTGGGCCTCGTGTTCCATTCTGGACAAGTTAATTTGAGATACTTGTAAGAAATCCATGAGCAAATATCCAGAAGGCAGGTGGAAATGGAGCCTGAAACTAAGGAAAGAGATCTGCACCAGAGATACAGAGTTAGAAAACACAAGCATACAGATCACGATGGATTCTCTGGGAGAGGGGGTGATGGCCCAGAGAGAACAGGCTGTCTAGTAACAGAAGGGAATCAAGGATCCTGCCCAAACCTCCTAGAAGGGTAGGAATTGCAGAGGGGTGCCATTGGAAAAACAAATACCTTTCTTTTCAGATGCTTAAATGTTTGACCTTTGTCCAGGACACTTTTAATGTGGGGAAAGTGGAAGACCAAAAGGTCTCACTTGAGGTTATTTGCAAATTAAGAGACATTAAAAAAACAGCCACAACTCTTCTCCCTAGGTATAGCAACAAAGCGATTTCCAAATTAATTCCTGACTCCTTCAAGAGAGCTTGGCTCTGGGTATAAACCTACATTCTACCCAAGCCTAAATGTTTTTGAGAGTCCCCAGGTGATATTAATTCTACCCTTGGATATGAAGATCGGAAGCAGCATTTATTCCTTGAAGGAATCTAAGAAATATAATTCCATTCGCCTCTCTGCACTCTTCAAAGATATTCTGGTATAAAGAGCTTGGAAAGTTTTCAGAATTGCAGTTAATAATTATATGTGCATTCATCTGTCTGGTACCAGTATCATGGCCTGGCTAAACACGGAGGGACAAGAGACTGATGAAGGAAAACAAGATTCAGCATTATGATGCAGGGCCCAGACACAGCTCGCTGTTTGTACAAATACACACATTCTTTTGTCTGTTCAGATGAGGCTAACATGATGGATTTTATGTATAGGCAACATTGACTGTGACAGTCACTCTTTGGTTAAAATTTCAAGGCTTTGAACAATGGGATGTATGCATGTCTACAATCATCAAGGTTGACACTTCATCAACTGGGAAGCCTTAAGCACTTTATAGGCTGAGACCCAGGAGCAAAAAGGGGTATCGCCCCAATTTTAGCTTCGTCCTGGCCTAATGTGGAATCAGATTTGGGAAAGTAGATTTGCCACTGCTGTACTCACTCAGGGCTAGAAGTGTGACGGGGAAGAACACTGGAATAAGACAGTCGTTGTGGTGTTTGGAGATTTGTGTTACCTTCTGATTGACTCCAGGTTTATGCATTCAATCTACTCTTATTTAGCAACTTTTTATCCAGCTGTCAAAAGCATTAGATCTAATCACCAGCACTTTCTTTACAGAACAGTAACCTCTGCAAGGAGATATTTTTTCTCCTTTTCAATGGTGGCAAAAGAGCCAATTAAGCTTCATCCTGCAGAGGTACAATGGCCTCACAGACAAAACATAAACCTAGCAACTCCATTAAACTTTTGCATTTGTATCCCTAGAAAAATGAAACAGGGAAAGATGATGTCGGCCACTCTGGGTCTCCAAGGTTCACCTGCTTTTTCTAAAGCAAGAATAGGTGTGACCCCTTCCCTCCTGTTTATTTCTTCTCCCTTCCTACGGAGCACAGGGGGAGGAAGAAGAAGAGAAAAGAAGAGAAGGGGTTAGCCAGGACCGTGATTCTCACCAGTAATGGACGAATAATGGCTCATTCCGGGAAGACAGGGAAAATGAGCTAAATTAGAAAACATTTCACAATGCCAGGCCTCAGCATCAAGTTGAGCCAAACTCAGTCCAGCACAGCGATTTCCCACCTCCCAACTGTGACTGCTCGTGCTCAAAGCTCCAATTATATCAGCCTGAATGCTTCTCCAGAGACGGCCACATCTCTCTCGCCTCCCCCTGCCCCCATCCACAGCGCCCTGGCTCCAAAAGGCAGTTGTGACTGTCAGTGCGTTTGGGCTTCGTCCCCTCCCTCCTCTTCCTTGGGCTGCCTCTCTCTTCTCCAGCTTCCTTTATTAAAAATGCTAATGCTACCATTTTCTGCCTGGATTTCTGAAAAATGTAGTCGAAAGGAGCTGAGGCTGGAAGGAAACACGAGAGCAGAAATGATCAGAACCAAGGAGTGGTTTTTTTTATCAGGCTGTCCCTCAGCTGACGCTCCCAGCCCAGAAAGCAGTGAATGCACAGCAGGGAGAGGGAGAGGAGGCTGCAATTTTTTTTTTCTTTTAAAATTAAAAATCCCTGAAAAGAGAAAATGCTGTCCTTGTAACTTGGGCAGGGACTCGCAGCTTTTGTTCTCTTTGTCGGAGTGACAAATTTCGTCTTCTATTTTGGAAGAAGAGAGAGGAAGAGCAATGGCCCGGAAACCTGGAATACTCCAGGTATCAGAGAAAGATGAGGAGGGGGATAGGCGGGCTAGAATAACCAAAGGGGAAAGAAGGCAAATCAAAAGTGACTGTGAAGATGAGGGGGAAAAAAGCAGCAAAAGGGAAAAAAGGGGAAAAAATGGGAAGAAGAGCCTGGAATGGATATAAATGAAGAGGAAGTAAGAACAGAAAAGGGGTAGAGAACATAGTAGTGGGCAAACGCAGGACTATGGTCATTAAGGAACCATGAAAATTCCAAATGGAGAAAACTATCTAGGTAATCCCCCCAGAGGTCAGTGTAATGACGTACTTCCAGAAAGCTCCATCCAATCCAAATTTACATAAAGCTGCCCCTCCCTGCACCAGCTAATACACACATATCAACATCCCATTTTCAGCCCAACTTCTTTCTCCTTATCGCGTTTCCTACCTATATCCCCTAAATAACTTCCCTTTCCTTTCCTATGACATTTATACCACTTAGATATTAACAGACGACGCCACATCCCATTTGCACTTGCTTTAGCCAAATTACACATCTCATGATTGTTCTTCTCATCTCTCCCTGTAAACTATACCCTTCACCGCCATAATCAGTTGTGGTACTGTTCCCCAGAACACCTCACTTCTTTGTGCTTCAGGTAATAAGACACCTTCATCACTTCAATCACGGAAAGTGGAGAGCAATAATGGCTGCCCAAGGCTGCGAAGAGAGAGAAGTGTATATGGTGGAGAGGAAATATTACAGAAGACAAGGTCTCTAACTCCTACCGCTCATCAGGGGTGTGGCTTGGGGAGGTTATAAGTTGGGCTGAATTACTGCCAAAGCCCATATTATCTGCGACAGTCTAAGATCGGGTCTTCATGAACTCTACAGTAGAGAGACTCTGTGGAAGCACCTGGACTTTGGTGTCTGGAGATCTTGGGTTCAAATCTTGGCTGTACCACTTACAAGCCTTTCGGATTCCTCTAATCCTTCGTATCCTCAGAGATAAACTTGAGAAAATAATACCCACCTTACTGGGGACACCGTATGGAGTAAGGAGAGGCTCCCAGACTTGCCAGGCTCCCCATACCTCAAATGACATAATAATTTCACAATTCTTCCAAGTCTAAAGAAATATCTAGTTTCATTTATTAAGTAGTTGGGTCCAAACAATGTAAGTATTACTATTATTTACATCCTAACAGTTCAATAATCATTTGAAAAAAAGAAATTCCAAATTCTAAATTTCTAAACTAAAGGTAGAAAGTAGGGTATCTGACAGCTGTTTCCCCTCACAGAGCCCCTCTAAGATTGGTGTGACACATGATATCCCTCAGTGTATCATTGGGTAATGAAGGAAGCAAAGTATAGGTAAAGCCCTTGGCAAGCAGAGAGGAATGGCAATCAGATCACAACTTCAGCATCTAACCAACACCTACAGGAATGAATGGAAATAGATCCCAATCAGAATCATTTGCTTCTCCACACTGCTAAATACAGGTTTTGGGGAGCTGAAAGATAACCAGAGAAGTGACCTCCTGGGTTGAAACCTGCCTTCAAGGAAAAACATACACCTTGAACACTGTGAATGAGAGTCACAAAGACAAATTTAGACAATGAGAATTCTGAATCCAAACTCATTAAGAACCCGTGGCTGGACCCCTACAGCTCCTGCCAAGAAAAGACAGGCTTTTCAGAAAGGATCCATCTCAACTGTCTAGAATTAAATAGCAGAAGAAACTTTTGTCTCCCTACCTCTTCCCAATAAGATTCAATATCTGTTCTAAGATGATCTTTCTTGCAGTCTCTATCACCAGGTATTACTTTGGGTGGTGGGTGCAGGAAAAGAGAGAGACAAGTAAAATGTGTTACTTTGGCTTCTTGAAAAATGACTATGGTTGAACTATCAGCCACATGGTACTATTTGTTCATTAATTCAGTCATTGATTTAATGTTTACTGAATACCTACTGTTCGACTAAGAGCTCTAGGCATCGCAAACACAAGAAGACAAAAACAGAGCCAATAAAAGGTACATTCTGTGTCTTTAAGGAGTTTCCCACCACTGTGCGGTCCGGTGGGGAAACAGACAAGAATGCCAGCATAGCACTGAATTATTCTCCCATTTGCCTACACACAGGTGCTAAGAAACCCCAGGGAAGAGCCTTTTAAATCAGCTGTGGCAGTAACTAGGAGCAGAGCAAAAGCAAGAGTGTTCTGAGATGGGTTTTTGGACCAGTTGTTAGAGGTAAATAGGAGCAAGTATGTATCCTTGAATGTCATCCATCCCCACTGCCAAAAGAGTCTAGGAGCTCTCCCAGAAACACTCTCCTTCCAGACAATCACCTGCTATAAAGTCTGGCTGCATCTGTCTCAAGAGTATGCACTGGGTGGCCTAGCCTAGGTCAGTGGGGACTCTGTCAGCTTGTCACTGCCATGGTGACTCGCATTAGCACTCTGGTTATCAGTGGAGCCACTTCAAAAACACCCTGTTATCTTCTGCCGCACCTATGTACATCAGTCTTCAGAATGCTTCCTTCTCATTCTTTGATTCATCTCAACTTGCTCATTCATTCATTCATTCATTAATCCATCATTCAACTGTATTTACAGCCTCCAAATTTGCTATATTTGAATCTCTTGGATCCTGCACTTTGTATATTGACTTATGTCAAGTGTGAATTTTTGTAATTCTGATGATATCCCTCACTTCCCCACCTGTGGCTGACCCCCCCCCATCGAAGCCTCACCCGGGTGGTAATGTGTGTATGGGGGTGGGTGTGAGAAGGAAGTAAACAGCATGGGCTCCATTCACTCCAATGCTGTGGATGTCCACAGAAGTCAGCAGCCCCTGGCAGAACTAGGAGACTGGAAAGAATCAGCAGATAAATCCCACTCCCTTCCTGTCTATCCTCCACTCTCATGGACTGATCAGAGGTACAAATTTCTACAAGGCCCTACCTCTACTATTATCCTATGAGTCCAAAAACTGACCTTTTGTAAAGCTGTGGCTGGCTTATCAATGTAGCCCCTTCCTGACTCAATCATCCCTTCCCCTCACTCTGCTTCCGTGCAATTGTTCCTTCCTAAAAGCCTTAACATTTAAATTTTGTTTCTAGAATACTTGGGATAGGACAGTCTATGTTCTTCAATGTCATCAATTGCAAAATGAGGGGATATAGTAATAGTACCTCTTTCATAAAGTTGTTGTGAAGACGGAGTTAATGTGAAGGGCTTTGGACAGTGCCCAGCGTATAATAAACCCTATATGACTGTTGGCTAATATCATTCATCTTTTCTTTTCAGGAATACCTAACACAATCCCCGAGACATGGAAGGTCATCGATAAATGTTTTTCAAGTGAATGAATCATGAAAGTGCACTGCTTTAGTGGCCCTTGGAAGACAAACGAGTTAGCTCAGAAAGGAACACCATGCCAAATACTAAATATAAATAAGCTGATTTCTCTTTTGTGGATAAAGAGACCTAAGCACCAAGAAATGCCCTAGGAAAACCATAGAAAGGTTTACACAGAACTTGCACATGTAATAGGCAACCATTCACTTATTTGTTCAACAAATGTGTACTCAGTGCTTAATACCAAATGTGATAGGAAATGCCATAGGGTTGCAAGGATGAATAAGACATAGTCCTGAACTTGAGGAACTTGCAAAGTGGAATGGCAAAGGCAGAGGTAGATTAGTGAACAGATGATGGGAATTATCAGATCATTATTTTATGGTGTGAAAACAGTGGTAGAGATAAGCACTGAGAGTCACAGGGTCAGAGAAGAAGGCTACTTTGCAAAAGCTGGGGAGCATCATTTTGGTGTCTCAGAGGGGGCTATCTGGATGGAGGCCTATATGCTAAGTTTGGGAAGAGCCTGAAAAGTTTGGGAGTGGGCTAGGTAAAGGTGCAGGAAAAGCCACTGCAGGCACAGAACAGCCTACAGCCCAGTGCCCAGACACATGGTAAGCCTGGTGCACACATGGGCTGGAAAACAGATTCAATGTCACTGGAACATAACAATGCAGACAAGGAGAGACTGCACTGCACGCCACCATAGGAAACCCCCCATTTATTCTGTAAGGCCACAGGTTTCACTGGTGAATTTGGGGGCAGGGCATAAAATGAACAGCTCTTCTGGGTAGATCTTTTGGTGGCTGAAAGAGGATGGATTTGAGGACAAGTCGTGAGGCAAGGAGCCAGGTGAGAAGCCTACAGTGGTGACCCAGGTGAGGGATAAAGTGCTGGCCTGAGCCACTGGTGGGACAGGTGAGACCAAGTGTGTGTAAGGAGCAGATGCTCGCTGCTGGAGCCCACCGGGACAGCCCTCATCGTCAGCACGGCCCCCAGAGATCAGGATTCAAATATTCCCTCCACCACTTAAGAATCCATGATGGAGCTCCACCAGCCCATCTTCCGAAGATAGAGCAAGTTAGTCTCGGCAGAGGCCTCGGACATCAGTGCTGAGATAAGGCCCAGATTCCTGCTGGAAACGAAAATCTAGGCCTAAGTAAATGTTTTTGGTAAATATTATTTCATTCACAATAGTCCCTGAACTTTGAAGGGATCAAGAAATTGAAAGTCATAAGTAAAGAGGCAAGTAAGAGGTAAGGCCAGGATAAAACTCCAGGTTTGGGGCGTCTGGGTGGCTCAGTCAGTTGAATGTCTGACTTCAGCTCAGGTCATGATCTCACGGTTTGTGGGTTCGAGTCCCACATCAGGCTCTGTGCTGTCAGCTCAGAGCCTGGAGCCTGCTTCGGAGTCTGTGTCTCCCTCTCTCTTGGCCCCTCCTATGCTTCTCTCTCTCTCTCAAAAATGAATAAACATTAAAAAAATTAATTAAGAATTTCAGGTTTGTCTAGTCGAAGTGGAGGATCTGTGTGTGTGTGTGTGTATGTGTGTGCATGTGCACACACATACACACATACATATAGAATTTTAACGTCACTGCAGCTTCCTCATAGTCATTAACAAGTATATTTTCAGTATCTGGAGCCTCAGAACCACTGCCTCCCTTCCCAACTCCCAACTCCTCAGAGTTTTAGATTACCAACTGGAACCTTACATGCCCTACATTCCCTATCCCTGGCCCTAGCAAGTTTAATTGTTAAATTGGTTGAAACTGAAAGAATGGGGAGAGGTTTTGCAATAGCATCACCAGCCCTCTCCCTTGGCTTCAGTTCAAAGGCATCACGGTTCAGGGCCAGAGGAGAGAAGAACAGACTTAATGCACTTGTAGGCTCTGCTCCCTCTGCAGTCCTCTGGTGCACAAGGGCACAGTAGGGGTTGCTGGGAAACGGAGTCTTTGATGATGTGTTCTCCCTGCTGTGAAGACTAATGACTTCAAAGAGGGCATCCTGCCACGCTAGGGGCTTGCGTGGAAAATCTGACTGCAGTGTAATTAGGAAGAAGGCTTGAGTTTAGGCTTGTGTGTTCAACAGCACCCTCCTCTGCCTGTTAGAAAATACAATTTGGGGGAGGGAGAGACAAAGCTTTTGAAGAGCAAGGGTGTGTCTTCAGGATGACTGCTTTGATGCTGATAAAGAGGGGGAAAAAGTTAAAACCAAACCAACCAAACAGAAAACAACCAAAAACCCCAGCAGCAACTGCTGGTCAATGGTCAAAACTGAGAGATTTTAAATAATGGAAGTAAGACCTCCTTTCTGAAAACCATCCGCCTGGCAGGTATTATGTCTGATGCTCACTCTAATTCATTAGACCCTCTCACTTTCCATGGTTCTCATTTACTTTATTTACCTACCTTATGAGGTAGGTATTATTATTATTATCCCCATTTCACAGGAGAGGAAGTTACGGCACAGAGACCTTAAGTAATTTGCTCATGGGAAGTGGGCAGAGCCAGTAAGTGGCAGGATCAGGATTTGGACTCAGGGGGTCTGCTTGTATAATGCTAGCCAATATGTCGTATGAACTCAGTTCTTCACTTATTTAAGCCCCTAATGGACTGGACCTTACAGGACTACTGTGAAGATTGAATAGGGTATTTGGCACAGAGGAAGTCCTCCGTGGAAGTGATGTTCTGTGAGTGGTATCAGTACCTTCCATCCTTCCTGCCCCCAACATAAATATCTTCCTTGATGGTCCATTTCTCATAATGCTTGAAATATCACCAGTAGCAATTATTCATTTTTTATTAAGCACATATTATATGCATGACAATATGTGCTTGAGAATGAGACTCAAAATTAAGCTCTTGCCCCAAAGGTCTTACGTTACAAGGAGTCAAGACCAATGTAGGAATAGAAGTACCAAGGCACAATGTAGCAACTGCCACAAGGTCTCAGGCAGCCCAAAGGAAGAAGAGATGGCTTCCAACTGGGGAATGAGTGGAGACTTTATGGAGGAGCAGGTATTTGGGCAGGACCTTGGGAAATGGATAAAGTTAACTGGGAGGGAAAGGAGGGAGTACCTGGAGGGGAAGATGTCCTGAGAAAAAGCAGGGAGGGTGTAAAGTAAAAAAGTAAGTATGGTCAGGAAGCAAGCAGTTCAATCAGGCTGGAAACAAGTGCTAGGGTCTTGGGTGCTGGAAGGGCCTTATCCTGAGAGGCCATATGGTGGCCATACTTGTCCTCATCCATTACATTGAGAGCCTGGACACGGGGTCAGACTGCTGGGGTCATTCCGTCTCCTGCCATTCGTACAGTGTGCTCTTGGGAACATTACTGGACCCTCTGTGTCATGGCTTCCTCAACTGCACAGTGTTAAGAGGGAAAGATATGAACATTCACAGAGCATTTACAAATAATGCCTTCATGCAGAAAAAACTCTGTGAATATTACCCATGGTTATTTAAAGAAGGTAAGAGATAATAGTGTGTTAGGATGTGACAATGCGGTGAAATATGAGGCATTGTTCATGCCCTGGCGAAATTTAAATTCTAGCAGTAGGTTTTTCTAAACTCAACTTACCAAACTGATGGTAAGATCACATCATTTGGTGGCAGTTCAAAGAACATAAATGAGGCCATGCCAATGCAAAACTCAATGCCATCACTTATTGAGAGCTCCCATATTTTATTTAACATTATTGAGTACAACATATTTTATTCATGTTTCCCTCATAAACCTTATAACAACTCTATGAAGTAGAGACTTACTATTCTTATTTTTACTGATGAGGAAGTTGAGACTCAAAAAAGTTATGAATTCAGCCCCAAATACAGTGGTTTAAATAGAAGAAATGAGATTTGAGCCCAAATGTGCCTGTTCCCAACTTTATGCTCTTCCCATTATGTGCTGCTGCTCCCTTATAGTTGAAAAGGTAAGCAGGTGAACATTAATCTTTTTGGAAGTGAGGAATCCACAACCTCCTGGCTCAGATGAAATGGTTTTACCAAGGCTATTAAGTGAAGACCAGTTAATGACACCCAAGCCTGTCCCTGGAAAGAAAAACCTCTGAGCATATTTCAGACAACTTTTCTGCTAGTCCTAGTACCTTGGGGAAGATGAATGGATGGCCTCATCCTTTAAACATGAAGATACCACTCCTGACCTATTGGGCAAAAGCTCTGAAATCTTTGCGAACAACAAGGACCTGACTAGGCGTTTTATTTTTCTGACAAATGTGGTGGTAAATACGTAAATGTAATCCCTGCATAGGGTTCATGGCGCAGGCAGTACCATATCTCCTGCTATACTAATGGGCCATCTTGACTTGAACACACGGCCGTGATCCCACACTAGCCACAGCACAGAGCTAGTCATCAGCAGACACCTGTCCCTGACAGACAGTTACCAGCCTGGGGCCCCAGGATGTGTCTTGAGTGTTTCTTTCAAACCTGGATTGGGCAAGCAGCCAATGACATTTATTGGGTTTATTAGGTCTCCAGTAAGGTCCCTCTAGTGACTCGTGGCTTTCCCTAGGACTCTACATTATTTTGAAAGAGATGCTTAACTACAGACTATATACTTGTCATTGTTTTAATCCAGACGTCAATGTCAGGATCCCCTGCCCCTAGAGCCCCAAGGCTAATTGTGGCTTCTCTCTGGCTTTCATTTCATTTTGAGACTCTCTAGCTCTTGAGGGATTGGACACAAGAAAATTCTCTTTAGGGACCAAGATTTTTTTTTTTTTTTGGCTTAGTAGACTCTCACTATTGCTGCAATATTCAAGAGATTCACTTATAGAATGGGGACAATAATAGTTTACTTCATAGTACTGAAATGAGAATTGCATGTGTTGGTACATGAAAAATACAGAGTGACTGGTACATTGCAAGGACTATGTAAGCGTCAGCTATTATTACTACTAATATTAATATCAATTCTATTACTATAGCACTTGAAAG
Organism: Hyaena hyaena; assembly: GCF_003009895.1. Taxonomy (NCBI): domain Eukaryota; kingdom Metazoa; phylum Chordata; class Mammalia; order Carnivora; family Hyaenidae; genus Hyaena; species Hyaena hyaena. Next base: position 657,557 of record NW_024081426.1, read on the forward strand.
GCAGTGTAGGGAGAGTACTATAATATCAGGCATGCAAAGTACTATGGTTCCCTGGCACTGATGTTAATTCTACTCCACATGGGTTGCTTTCACTGTGGACTGTGTTCCCATTTATGACCATCCCACAATGGCGAGCACTCATTCCATTTACAGTCACCCTTCTCAAGTGGTTATAAATGAGGAAGTCTCTATGGTATATCAGGATGGGAGGAAGTCCATGCTGAGAACTGTGGTCTGGGCAGCCCCATAGGGTTGCCACCTCCAGGGCTAATTAGGCTAGTGCAGCACTGGGGCTTTGAGTAGCTGTCCAAGGTCCTGCACAACTGAAATTTAGGACCCTCCTACATCTGAGAGTCTTGGATCCAAAGGGCAACCTTGACTGGAAAGCCTGATTTTGGCCATACCCCCTCAAGCAAGTAAGGCTACTCTTGGTGTAGAAAACCTTGTGGAAAGGTTAATAAACTTGATGGAAAGGAGACTATAAGGAGGAAAAAGACTATCCCAATTGTTAAGCTACATCATGGTTTAATAAGAGCCTAGATGTTGGCATCAGACAGCTCCGTTCACCACTCTGTGATTCTGGACGCCATGCTACTGAGTCTCAAATAACAGTAGGCATCGTTCTCATTATACATACATACGTGTGTGTGTGTGTGTGTGTGTGTGTGTGTGTGTGTGTAAAACAAAGCAAGACCTGTAACAATATAACACAATTTTTGTTAAAAAAATATATACCTAAACAAACAAAAGGTCAGAATGAGTTCCCTCTAGGGAATGGTACTTCAGGTGGCTTGGATTTTCTTCTTTGTACTGTTGTGTGTGTGTGTGTTTTCCCTAGTTTTTCTACAAGTTACATGCATCCCTTATATAAAAAGAAAAAGCAAAAAACAAATATGTAGTGACAAAATGTTTGTTCTCCAATTTCCCAAATTACATGAAACTAAAATTTCAAAAAGATCATTACAGTATTAACATTTGAACAAGAATCCAAAAATACTTCTCCAGGAAGAATAAACTTTATTTTTACTAAAATTGTTTTCACAGAAATTGTAGGTGGAATAAACAGTATGAACTACTCACCTCTGAACCAGTTCATAGGATTTTTATCAAGATTAGTGATATTAAAAAGAACAAAAACACTGAGTCCAGCTTCATGACAGCTATTAATCAGCATATATGAGGGACTGCTCAATATCTTCAGTGACATTGAAGTTGTATTGCATTAAACACTGTGCTGAATGTGAGGCTCACTGCTTGGGGTTCATCCAGCCCTTTGCTATCCAGACTTACAGAGATGTTTTATTAAAGTTTGACCAGAATGCTAGATCCTGAACCACTTTCTCCTTTCCTCCAAAATCAGGTTAAAATTGAGTGTTTAGTTATTAAGAGTAATTTCCTCAGGGGGGGCCCTGAATGGCTCGATTGAACATAGGACTCTTGATTTCACCTCAGGTCATGATTCCAGGGTCATAGGATCAGCCCTGTGTCAGGCTGCATACTGAGCATGGAGTCAGCTTGAGATTCTCGCTCTGTCCCTCTGCCCCTCTCTCCTACACTCACGTGCTCTCTCTCTCTCTCTCTCTCTCTCTCTCAAATTAAAAAAAGAAAAAGAATAACCTCATGGAAAAAGTTCTGAAAACAGTCATGTACCACAAAGATACTTTAAAGCTTCCTTCTTTATCTTTTCCCTCCAAATTCTGTGATTATAAGAGCAATACATGCTTATTGTTAAATTATGAAAGAGAACAAAAATATATACAGAATTGAGGGGGGCAGTGGGAAGCAAAACTTTTGATGCATAGCAAAAGAAATTGGGAGGAAGTGCGCCAAAATGGTAATGGTAGTTTTTTCTGAGCATGGGATAATGAGTGCATTTTTTTTTCTACTTATTTTAAAGGAAAAAAAAAAGATATATAACCAAGACCTCCAAAGCCAGGGAAAATGCAGCTCTAGTATTCTTAGACCTAAACCCGAGGAAGCTGAAGGTCCAGTGAGCAGTCCTAGTGGAAAATAGCCAAGCATTCAGTAGAATATATGAATTCAGGACACTATCTGGAAAGCATGGGCAAGACATAAAACATTCATTTCTATAAAATTGAAACAATTTATCTTCCATTCTTGAGCAGATGGGAGGGTAAATTGAGGTTGATTTTTTTTTCACCCTGGTGGTCATGTTGGAGGAAATATGAGTGTTCCCGCCTCCGGCACTGTTTAAAATAAGTCTCTTGATGCCGTGACTGGACTAGACAGAGAGAACACTGTGAGAGCGGCACCCTCCTCCAGGGGGTAGGCAGTACAGCAGGGGGCGACTGCAGACGCTTGTCACCCGGGGACAGGTGGCATGGTGAGGCCCCTCTGTCCCAAGGGGTGGGGGTTGCTGAGAAGCAGGTGGAGAGCACAGAAGGCCCACCTCTCATCTACAGCTGGTGACTGGCTTTCAGGGCGTTCTATGCAATTCACGTTGCACTCCCTTTGAAATCTGTATTTACCTGACTGACTGAGCTCCAGTACCCACCTGTCACTGTCAAGTGTGGCCACCAGCTCTGTGACCTTAAGCAAGTTTCTTCACCTCTCTGGCCCCCTATTTCCTCATCAGTAAAATTCAAGGATCTTTTAGGACTGCTCAGCCGCAGTCCACAAATCCATTCTCATTTGCATTACAGGGGGTGGTGCAGTGGCCAGAGGGTGCCCTCACAAGTGGTCTGGGGACTTCGTTTCCAGCTCAGGGAGGGTCCTTAAGTCTTAAACGTGTCTGGCTGTGCTTCGGCAGCATTTGGGGAAACTTTTTGTAAGTACAGATTCTGGACTCTCTCCCAGACCTATGAGATTAAAATCTCTAGGGACAGAAATCAGAAATCCATATTTTAAATAAGCTGTCCAGATGCCTCAGGGAGTCGATTACTAATGACGTATTTTGCTTTTGTATCCTCCTAAGTGATCGGGAAGGTTACCGTTGCCTCTAAGAGGGGAATGAAGGGCACCACCTAAAATGACCAGGGCCAGGCTCAGCACAGCTCATTAAGTGCCTCGGTGCAAATTAGAAAAAGGCGCCCATCTGGACAAGCATCGCCTTTGTCTCAGGGTTTGCTTGCCTTGGTGACCACAGGCCAGGTTTAAGGATTCAGTTGCTTTCCTAGTCAGATGTCTGTCTATCTGCAACGTACAAGGTCTATCACAGTACTCAGTGGACTGATCACACGCTTTTTGTGAAAACGGATCAAGTCAAACATGTTTTCATTTGAGAAAATTCCTGAGAATGAGGTGTGGTTTCCTACGCCAAGTGGGGGAACCTGATCCCATTACACCTGTCTGAGGAGGTCCTGGTGGGTGGAGACCTGCGTTCAGTTGTTCAGTTCCTGCCTCTGCTTGTCCAGGGAGGGGTCGGTTCTCCTTCCACAGGACAAGATTTCAGCTGGAATCAGGTTCCAGCGAGGCTTCTAAAGAGACAGGGAACTAGGAACTTTAGATTGAATTCTACCAGCTAAGATGAAGATCTGTTTGACATTGAAATGGGTGGGGAGAAAGGACAGTCACGTTTCCATCGACTCCTGGGGGATGGTGGGGGAGACGGAAGCAAAAAAAAAAAAAAAGAGGGAAGAAAAGAATGAGAAATAAGGGGACAAACACTGGGAACCCTTGTTAGGAATTGTGAATAAGTTAGGTAGAATTAGAAAGAGTCGCATACAACACACACACACACACACACAGAGAAAAGGAGAACAAAAAGAGAGCTAATGGGGAGATAATCCCATTTGTGCGTGGCATGGCAGTGACAGGAGCTGGCACAGACAGTGTGGTTGGGGCTGGAGGGCAGGGGGGAGGGCGCCCAGAGATACAAAGAGGAGTCCCAGGCTGGCCTGCAAATCTTGTCTGAGGGGGTGGGGGAAGGTGAATGGGGCATTGGTGACACAGAAATCAGTGACACGTGGGTGGGGAAATAAAAGCCAGACAATGAGCTAGAAATGGACAAAGGGAAGTCAAGAAATGTTGTATGTCACCCAGGACTGTCTGACTCTGTCTGAGTCACTTCTGAAGAGACTTTGGGCAGGTCAACATAGGCCACCCAAGGCTGGGACTTGGGATCAGGGACGCATGCCAGCCTCCCAGACGCTGCCTTCCAATGGGCGGGCAGGCGCCCTCTGTCCGACAGCTGGAAGGAAGTCTTTGCCCAGTTCTAGTGGTCAAGAGGTGAGGATGGATTGGGGATCATTCTGAGTAATCGGGGGAGACTGGTCTCTGCTCAATACTTAGAACCTAGAGGCAGAGGCATCCTCTCTACTGAGCTCTGGTCACTGTACTGGGAGTTATCTCCACGGAAATGTTACAAATGGCATCATTTGGGCAGCCATTCCCCACCCCCCCCCCCGCCCCAAATTACTGCCATGTATCTTGAGCAAGGAAGAGGGACTGAGGCTAACCATGACAGACACCAGACACCGTCCTCATTCTTGGCTTGAAAAGGAAACTGGATTCTGCGGGGTGGGACATTTCCTCCTTATATGGATTTAGAATCCCCAAGGAGTCACTCTTGGGAGGCTGCAGCAGGGAGATGTGGTAGAAATAGAAGGAAAGAACAGTATGCACCTGGCACAATGGAAAGGCCAGATTAAGGCAGTGTGGACTGTTTGAGAGAGAGAGAGAGAGAGAGAGAGAGAGTGTGTGCACGTGCATCCATGCACACATGTGTTCTTATCTGGGGATGTCATGGTAAATGTGTTGTCTCCCGAGCAGACACTGAAAGAAGGTTCAGTGAGCAGGGCCATTCCTGACAATGGCTTCTACAGCCTTAGAGAAACACCTGTTCGTTTCCTGTTGCCGGCTCTTCCCCTCTCATGAATTCTCACTCCATCACAACCCTTCAGCATTGAAATCTAGTGATATGTGATAGTTCTTTAGTGGGAAATCTCCTTGGTGTTGCCCTCTGTATCTGAGATGCCAGAATAAGAAATCAGACTATTATTTACAGGGAATTTTCAAATGCATGAATTTTATCTAATGGGGTGTCCTGAAAAACATTATCTAGAAGCCCTTGGGCACACTTTCAACAACCACAAAAAACTTTTGATAGCCTTTCTTAATAATCTCCATAGTGGCTAAATAAATTTGTTTTTTCCCCCCTCCTCTACTATGTTCATGTAAATTAATTGCTCTTGCCGCCTCCAGCCTCGTTTATTGGTTTCATTTTTTGTCTGTGAAAATTTTCAATTTGTCCTTGATGGTCCTAGCAAACAAATACTAAATACGTAGTCTGATAGTCCCTGGCTGTGTCTACAAAGCCACAGGGGTAGGAGGCTGTGGGTTTTTTAGGGAATTCATGCAGGTTAGACAGAAGACCTAGTAAAGCCTCATGCTGGGGTAAGACCCTTTTATCCTGGGTCCTCTGTTGGACAGCCATGTCACCAGGATGCTGTGGCAGGAAATGATTGATTTTTGTTGCCAACCTCGAAGACCAAAAATATAACCTCAAACATCCCATGCTCTTTTAAGACCTCATTAGAAGTCACCCCTAACTTTGTTTACATCTTTTTTGAGGCTATTTTTACTTTTATTGAATAGGAGCCTCTTGTGTAATGAGTTCAATAATTTTACGACTTGTGACCTGATCCTGTCACCTGGTGCACTATGGTGACCAGATTCACCCCCCAGAGCCACTCACACATCTCTAATCTGCCTCATGCACTTCTCCTGGGGCATTTTTGGCAGAACCAGAGTCACCGAAAAATGGCTGCAACCTCCTTGACTCACATGCCTTACACACATGGTGCCTGATTCTGTCCTTCTTTGCTGTTTGATCTTGACAGCTTTATCTACAGAATAATTTTAGGACTATGTTTCACTTGCAGAATCCAGATAAATACAAATTTAGATAGTCTCAAGAGGTTGTGTGTGGGTTTGTTCTGGTTTTGTTTGTGTGTTGTTTTGTTTTGAGGGTTATTTTCATTTATTTTGAAGGACCCAGAATGATAATGTATAATGAGGGAATATCCCACCAAATATACAGACGCCTTGGAACTTCTCCCTCCTGCTAACAATTTTAAGGGCACATTTATGGAAGTTTCGTGTCCAAAACCTTAGAAAGCAAGAGCTCTTCAAGAGCCAGTCTTTCCCTACTTTATCAGCCTCCTCTCCTGTCTCTGTAAACTGCACTCCTAAGCTACCCTGGAATTTATCCCTAGTTCTGGAAAATCCATGCTTCTTATATCACCATGCCTCAACATATGCTGTTCTCTTTGCTTGGAATTACCTGTGTTAGCTGCTAAATTGAACAGTTCAAAATGTGACTTCTCCACGAAATCCTATTCTCCGTTCTTCGATGTCACATACGTCACCTCTTAAACTGTAATCACATAGACCTTTGCTCACACCTCTATTTTAATAGGCCTTAGAATTGAATGTAATTTTTTTCATTATGTGCCCATTATCTATCTAGACTATTAGTTCTTCCAGAGCGGAGACCACATCTTCTTATAATTAGCAATCTACCTTATCCTGGTACAACAGGTAATAGAGGGGATATTTGTTGAAACCATGAATGAGTGAGAGCATAAACGACGGTGCACAGCAGTGAGAGGATTTCTATAAACGAATCTGCTCACTCACCCACGTACACATGTGCACGCCACACATTCACACACCATGCGCACACATTCGCCACATACTTACTTGTGCACGTCGGTGCATGTGTACACACACGTGGGTCGAGGTAAACCAGAGCACAAGGCAGAGGCTGGGTGAAGTTGCAGGTGTAACTACTTTCTTTTTTTTTTTTTTTCTTTGCAATTTTTTGCAGTTGTGTCCTTAATCCATTTTCTCCCCTGTCTGAAAGTCATGACTGCTTATGGCTACTTTTTCCCTAGTACATTAACCTAGATTTCTCACAAAGGAATTCATTTTAAATATTACTGGCCTGGGATTTGCTTGTTCTACTTCAAAAGAATGTTCAGCTATTTTTACATACACGATGCAAGGATACTAGGTGAAAAACATAAATACCCACACACGCTGCTTACCTCCACCTTCCGGAACATTAAATATTCCAGAAAATCAGGCCCACCATCGATTTTTCCATAATACCCCAAAAACATATCATTAGCTGGCAATGTGTCAGGCAGGCTTCAACTCAAGTGACAGGCTTCACGTTTAAATCAATTTCGATTAATTTTGCAAGAATCATTCAGAGAAACGTGGCATCAGACCCCTGATTTAAATCAAGATGTATGGCATCCTCCACTTTTCATTTATCTTGTCATTTTACGAGGAAAATGCAGCCATTTGTCTGGCACTTTTTTATATACATATAAACCCAAGCTGCTTATCACTCCTGGTTCCATATCCCCAAGAGAGTCACTTTTTTCCCTCCTAACAGTTGCTCCATTATTTTATTAGTGTCCAAAACGAGACCTCGCAGACAGTGATGATCAGAGAATAATGGAAATTAGAGATGGAAATGACAGATTAGGTCTCCTTGTCTGTTTCCTGGGGCTAATGTTCCTGTCAGTCTGCGACTCGATGCTTTAGCCTGTCTTATTTTAAATGACACCAACATGGGGCCTCCACCAAGTCCCTGGAGGCTCTTGTCTACATCCTAGGACTGCCTCTACGCACAGCCAGAGGGAATGACAAACCCTGTGCAATTACCGAGTGAGGCCAGGCCCGTCCTCGCATGATCTGTCTGCAAGGCGAGGGATGTAGAGGCTTGAGCGATTAGCCACCAAATCCAATCACTGCAGAGGGCCAGCCTAGATCATTCAGGGCCAACAGCGAAATGATATTTTGTCGTTGTTTTCTTCAGCAGCAAGTTCTCAGGCTCGGAGATAGAGAGCTGGTTATCCATCACCCTGCACAACATTTTACTCAGGAAGAATCCTAGTCAACCGAGCTCAGCCACCACATAAGCTAATATCCTGGCTCCACATCCACTATGCAAACGTTTCAGGGGTCAGAGAGCGAGGGGACTAAGGCTACTTTCAACAGCGAATGGCACTCTTTATCCATACCCCGCCTGACATCCATCAGCCAAGTCCTCTGCCCTCCCCACCCATCTTTCAACAACAGGGCACCTTATGTGCACTTACCCTTCTGCCAACGCCTTCCCCCAAATTGTGGGGGGACAGCCTCTCTGATGCGATCTCAGGTTCAGTGGAAACAGAGCAATCCTTCATTTCCACTAACAGAAAAATTCTCATGGCATTTTGACTTCCTCAAGTTTTCTGACCTGTGACTCAGATTTCCTTTCCCTAACTTCATTCTCTCTTGTCCTTATTCCTCAACCTCAACCCCCGTTCCAGAACATTTGCCCTCTTCTAACGTCGATGGGCATCTATCATGCCTTGACTTAGTCATCAGCTGGCCAGTTCTTGGAGTTGAGTTCTTCTACCCTTCATCATAAATCACTCCCCTGGGCTCTTCAATCATTTTTATTGCTCTTCTCCAAACTCTCACCCATTTGTCTCCATATTTATTGCTTTGAGAGTCCAGAACTACATTCAATATTCTAGGCTTGGTCTCGTCAGAATCATACAGAGGAGGCTGATCATCAAGCTCGGGGACGGGAGTCCTCCACAGCAATGTGTGAAATGATGGTGGTTCCTTTGTTCCACCCTGTCAGGCTGCAAACACATTTCTAATCTGCAGAAAAGCAATCACTCTCAGGTGGCTTCTGTCTTGATTTCTTTCTAGTTTTCCCTGTTCCATCGACTGCTACTATTAGTTAGTGCTTATTGATCCCTTTCTCTATCCACCCTGCTCCATGAGGAAACCAACGCAGAAAGCAGGCTCTCAGCACCTGAGACAAAGTAGAACTCTGCTTCTAAAAAGCCAGAGAAGACGACCAGTGGTGATGGTTGCTCAAAAATGTGAGTGTCCTTAATGCCACTGAATTGTATGTACACTTAAAAACAATGAAAATGTGGGGTGCCTGGGTGATTCAGTCAGTTAAGTGTCCGACTTTGGCTCAGGTCATGATCTCACGGTTCATGGGTTCAAGCCTGCATCGTGCTCTGTGCTGACAGCTAGCTCTGTTTTGGAATCTGTATCTCCCTCTCTCTCTGACCCTCCCTTGCTCACGCTGTCTCTCTCTCTCTCAAAAATAAATAGAACATTTAAAATTTTTTTATAAACGATAAAAATGGAAAATTTTATGTGATGTGTATTTCATCACAATAACTTTTTTAATGTAAAAAAAAAAGTTAAAATAAAAAGCCCAGGCAGGGTAACTTCTATCCCAGTCATGTGTGCTGGGGGGAAAGCAAAGTCTCAGAAGGAAATGGTAACTGGGGATCTGGCCAAAACACCCTTACTCAGTAGCAAGCATTCCTGCATCTCCCCCGTGCTGACAGTGGTGGGGACAATGAGTGTCTCCTCATGTCAGTCTTGCAAAGCTCCTCGAGCTCTGGGAGAGCTCCATGGGAGTCCGTGTGGCTTCACGTGCCTCCAACAAAATCATCAGCTATTTTCTGCCTGTGGGATCCTGGTGGCTGGCGGTGGAATGCAAAGGAGGAGGGGGACAGCTTGATTTTCAGATCCCAGCTGGAGGCTGTGGGGCTGCGAGTCAGAGGCATCATCTCTGAACTTGTAAATGGAGAAAGAGATGACACGGACGTCACTGGAATGGTATAAATATGGAAATGCATGGTGACATTTTTACCCATTCGCTATTCAGAATATAACCACCCCTTAGCTCCATTCCTCTCCACACAATTGCTCCGCGTCCTGTCTCCGTGGAGAAGGGTGACATCTGGGAACCGGCTCATTTGCCATCCCCTCACTTACCCCTGGTTTGTGCCCCATTCATTCCGAATGCAAAGATGCTTGTGTACTGGATCCTTCATGTAACCTTCATAGCAAAGGCATTCCCCTTCGAAGCAGGGTAGGAAGAAGGAAAAGAAACATGAAGGAATTGATTAACATGTCTGTTTGAAAACATGAACATGAAATGATCAGATTAAACTCGACTCTAATAATGGTTTGGAAGAAACAATAAATTCCATTAGGTCATGCATCTCTGTCTCCACTGCCCACAGGAATGAACACACCTCCAATGTCTCCATTTTCTACTACAGAGGAATCTAACATTTGCAAAGAACCTACTAAACGTGCTCAGTGAACACAAAGAATGAGAACTCTGAGTAAAAGGACTTTTTCATTCTTATTTTCTCAGTGCCAAGTCCACTGCAAGGTGCATATTAGAGGATCATTAAGTGTTTAAAGAGCACATAGTGATGTATTTCATCAAATATTTCTAAGAAACTTGAAAAGTAGGTATTATTGGCTATGCTATGCTGATAGTGGAAACTGAGGCTCAGAACAATTAAGGGATCTGAAGACAGCTTATAAGTGGCAGAGTTAATATTTAAGCCTCTGACTGTCCATCTCTGGACCTTTATCCTCACCCTGCCATGCTGTTGGCCCACAGAACAACTATATACTTAGAGGAGGCCACTTATATTTATTATAGTTTTTATAAATTCTGGGTTTTAGTTGTTAAATTAAAATGGCTAATTATTTTCAAGCTTTTAAACAGAAGAACCATCCACAATTCTATTTTTGTTTAGGATATTACTATGCTTCCTTACCATTCGTTACTCCATTAATATACCAAATGGCCCACAACTCCTTTGGAACCATATGCAACACTGTATATGTGTGTGTGTGCATCTCCTCATGGCAGATTCCTTAACAGTCTTCTGATTTACATGCAAAATCAAGACCTCCCAAAGATTAAGAATCATTGCTTCACTTACTACTGATTTTGGAAACATTTACTGCCATGCCCTTATATTAATAATCCTTGAGTAAGGCTATGTATCCCTACACTGCTGAGACCAGAGCCACTGAAACGCTCATGTGACCTCTGTCACTGGCTGGGTAATCCATAGGTGTAAAAGGACAGGGTATGACTTCCTAAAATTTGTAAACAGTAAAAAGTGGCATGCCCAAAAGAGACAAGGGACATAAGGTTTCCTCATCTTTCTAGGAAGAGACACTTTAGAAAAGGATAAACATAGCTTTGAGTTTGATTTTCTGTTTTCAAAGATTTAAAAAAAAAAAAACAATAAAAATGAAGTGAGGGGCCCCCAAAATTTTAGAGGGAAAGGTCTGGGTAGGTTCTAAAGCAATGAGGTTTTTTGTTTGTTTGTTTGTTAGGATCTAAGCTTAACCTTGCCTTCCAAGATGGGCCTATAAGCTATTGACCATCAGGGCCCCACTACCAGATAACACCCATTTTCTTCTCCCACATCTGTTTAACTCAAGGTTTTGAGGAGTGGAGTGAAAATTAGTTAATTTCTTAGTTTATGAGGGGGTCTACACAGGGTATGAGGTCACTGCTTTGTCTCCTGTATGGGAAACTCAGACTTCCACATGGGAAACTCAGATTCACAACAGGCTCAAATTTACTGGCTTCCGTGGTGCTGAGCTGTGTCCAAGAATGGTCAGGGAGCTAGGAGTGGAACATAGGAAAACAAAGCTAGAAGTCAGGGAGATGATAATAAAGCTTTCAGATGAATGATGTTTCTCTGGGAGAAGAGAAGATAAAGAAGGCAAATACCAGAAGATCATAAAAGAAGAAAATTACTAAGGGGCCGGGCTTCATATCTTACCAATTCCAAAGAAAGCATGGACTTGAGACTATAAGCCACACAAAGGCATGAACAAAGTTAGGTTTTGTTGTTGTTGCTCTTTTGTTTTGTTTTGTTGCATAAGTGGGGATTTTATAAACAGTGCATAATGGAAAATTAATTAAATAACTTCAAATTTTGCCCTGAATTTACAGATAACACGACCACCACCACTCTAAAGATGCAGATGAAAGGCAACTAGTGGGTCTAGTGCACAAACAGACTTCTCCCTTCAGAAGATCACATCCCAGGTGTCCTGTGGACATCAGGGTATGATATTGAAAAAGAAGAAGTGACCTCAAGAGGTTGCCGAGCCCATCCCTCTGACTCTTAACAAGAATCTTGGCTGGACGCCATGCCCTAGACTTAAGGACTGACCAAAAAGGGAGTTCGTCCACGTTTGAGATCTAGTTACTGCCAAATATGTAAAAATAAGTGCAGTAACAACTGAGAGTTCAAGCAAAGCCTGGTTTTCCTAATGATGGCAATGCCTACCATTTGTCAAGCACATTCACCTTTCTCAAATTGCCTTCACAATCATTATCTCCTCGTAAGGTTCCGTCCGTCACTGCATGGGGATGCACAGCCAACAAGATAGAGCTTCCCTCTAATGTCACATGCGGCCCAAAGTCGGAGCAACAGAGACATTTTCAAACATATCGGGCTAGAGTTTGAGGATATCCAAAATCCGCCTCTCAAATGATCCTCATTTCCGGGACCCACCAAACACACCCCTTCTGTATTCCTCCTCAAAACCAGTTGGACCATCTACACTGAAAAAGAGTTCAGACTTGATGAGGAAAGTTGCTATGGCAACCAAATGCTAAATCTTGACTTTAAGAGGGGTTTCGTGCAAGCACAAGCACCGACTGTTAGCTGTGAATTTTAAAGACCCCACAAGGGTGTTGGATGCCCTCCTAAGCTCAAAGTGTTACAGTCTCTGCATCTGCTGTGACAGATGGCGGGGAACACATGACGCGCCGGCTTTGTGGTGGTGTTCACAGGGATCCAACGGAGGGACGTGTCACGGCCACGGAGAGGTGCCCAATCGGGATGGATTGTGCCCTGCAGGAGGCACGCACAGGCAACCGCACTACCAGAGAGTAGAAGGCCACCAAGAGGTGAGCCAGGCAGGGCCTGGACATGGCTACACTTGATTTGTGCTTGGTACCCTCAGGTGAAATGCCTTGAGTGACTTGTACGGTGTCCTGTGCCCTCCCTCATTCCCCATTCTGTAAGTGAAGGAGGGAAGTGCAAATCTCATCAAAGGATCAACAAGAGACCTTGAGTCAAGGGCTCCTCAGACATGACTGGGCCGGACTTGATGTGGCCAAAAGCCCTGACTCACCTATCCTTCAGGTAGCTGCTAGTGGTGTGTTCCATCTAAAAAGGGAAATCTCTGTAAGACATCTGGACTCAGGTAACATCTAACCGCCTGGTCTCCTCCCCTGTGGAGACATCAGGCAAGAGGCAAGCCCAGAGTCAAACAGCCCCACGTGACTCTGAGAGGGCAGACAGAGGGAAGTATGCCAACAGCACATCCTGAAGGAAGGGGTTTGAATAAAGTTTGGAAAGAGTGGGCAATCCAGGTGGGAAGAACAAAATTGGAAGCGATGCTACTCTGACAAATTGGGTGAGAGAGAGAGGCAGTGGTTCAGATCAAGGAGAGGGGAGGAGGGCTCGAGTGAGTCTGGGAAACTGGTCCATTGCCCCTCACCAGGTTTTACACATTTCTCTATGGTTAGGACTGGCTTCTAGAAAGATCTGGGGTAGGAAGAATTTAGGTGGGTGGCAATCTTGAATAGCCATTAAAATCTGATTTAGCTTGGAAGCCCATGCTCCTTGTAGACCCATAAAAGCTACATACATGTCTTGAAAAGGGCAGAGAGCATCTGTGGCCAGGACTGACGGGGGCTGTGAAATCAAGCAGGTGTGCATGAAGCCTCCACAGCTGCCCAACTGGTGGAACAAAGGCCGGGAACGGAGTGGTGGGAAAAGTTGCTGAAACCAGTTGCTTCGTGTTTCCATCAGGAAACAGGCAATCGAGCAAACATGCAACTGTAAACAAAGCCCTTAGGAAGTAAGGAAAAGTCAACCTCCGGCTTGATCCAGGCAGGGCACTAAGTCATTCAACCTCAGTGGCTTGCTGTTAGCCCACCTGGACCTGAGCCGCACCTAGGGTTCCAAACCTGGGCAGATCTGGGGGAGAATTCGGCGTGCACTTGGCCGAGGGCTTCCAGGCACTGGACTAAGAGCTCCAGGTACACTACATCTCTCCCAAAGACTGTGTTGCTACAGTGTAGGAGGGAGGCTGAAGTGGAAAACAGATCAGCAAGCTTCCTCCAGCTCGTTCTTCTGGAGACCCCTGATGCACCTTCTGAAGATCGATGTAGCCATCTCTATGTACTGGGCTGGGATAACGTTAACCATGCTTGTTCTTTCCCTCCTTCGGTTTCTACAGGCGCCATACAAATGACCACAAACTTCGTGGTTTAAACAACACTACTTTATTATCTTACAGCTCTGTAGTCAGAAGCCTGACATAAATCTCATGGGGCTAAAAACAAGGTGTCTGCAGACCTACATTTCTTATTAGAGCCTGGAGAGGAGAAGTCTGATTCCTTGCCTTTTCCCCCTTCTACAGGTGGCCACATTCGTGGCTCCATGCCCTGTCTGTTCAGCTCCAAAGCCAGCACGGGCTGGTGGGGTCCTTCTCGTGTCGTGTCACCCTGGCCTCCTCTTCTGCCTCCCTCTTTCTCTTTTTAAGGACCTTGTGATTGTATTGGGCTCACCTGGTTGATCCAGCCACCCTGGTTCATCTTTGCCATGTAACAAAACTTGTTCACAGGTTCTGGGGAAGAGGAGAGCATCTTTGGGGGCCCAATATTCTGCCTACTGCAGCTGTCATTCTGGACCACTGTGCAGGTGATGCATAAACACATGCTTAACTTTGGAACGTTCTGGAAGGTTGCCTGAGGAGGGCTCCAGGCCCCAGGGGATGCTTCTTTGCGGTGGCTGAGCATGCGTTTCTGTGTGTCCGTGCATGCGCGTGCGTGAAGGACACACGTGCATTTGCACCGTTCCACTTCTCCATGTAGGCAGGCCCCTCGGCATGGCTGGGAAAGCACACGTCCCAAGTGAGTTAGCTGGAAGATTGCAAAAATAACGTCGGCTTGACTCGCAGCCAATTCCCACACGCAGCTCTTTGGAGAAAGGCTCTAGGATGTAGTGTGGGAGGCGATAAAGTTTCTTACTGATGAGCGTGTGGGATGACCACATCATCCCATGTGTGGGAAGAAGCAGGGCGGGAAGGGGGAGGGCTTCCAATTCCAGCATTAATGAAAATAAGTCTCCCAGCAGCGCTTCGGAGATGAAGATGTTGCACCTTAGCTCTGTGCGGGCTTTGGGTTCCTCTCTGCCATCTCCCGTGTGGCTTTCCATTTGGATACTCATTAACTGTCACAGATACGGGGAAGCCACTGGCAGAGGAAGGCTTCCTAAGTCATTTTCGGCAAGGCTTAGCAATAAGATGTCTGGGAAGACTGAAGAGGGAGGTGATAGGAACTTCGCTGTGGACAAGCGAGCCCCTGGCTCCTGGCTCAGGGAGCGTGCTCAGTATAACGAGGGCTGTTTACATAGTTTTTGATGACAGATATGCTGGATCTGACGTGTCTGGGGAAATCAAGCATCCCTTGATAATCCCATCTC
The DNA here is from genome assembly GCF_003009895.1 of Hyaena hyaena. Classification (NCBI taxonomy): domain Eukaryota; kingdom Metazoa; phylum Chordata; class Mammalia; order Carnivora; family Hyaenidae; genus Hyaena; species Hyaena hyaena. The sequence goes on from NW_024081426.1 coordinate 672,883, forward strand.
TGCTCTGACTTCATGATGGATGGAATACATACTTATGCCTTAGGAAGCCGTGGGGCTTCAGGTGAGTTATGCACCTTCTCGGGGAATTCACACATTGATCTAAGAGTAAGAAGGTGGTTTCTCTCTAAGACCCTCCATGCATAAAACACCGCCCCCTTCCCCTCACATGTAATTAAAAGGGCTTCCTGCTCTTTAAAACCTCAGTAGAGGCTTCCCAGGCCCTCTGGAGATCCTGCTTCTCTCAGAAGTGAATTTAACAGCTAAGCTCGTCCCAGGATCTCCCAATCCAAGTCAGTGGTGGGGACCAGAGACCAGCACTGCTGCACAGAGAGGCCCTGCCTTGGAGATGAGCCCTTTTTCCTTTCTCCTGAGCACACTGGCGTTTGGGCATGGTACACAGCCCATCTGTTTGATTTGGTGTTTGCCTGACGGCGTGGGAGGAGCAGTAAGTAAGCACAGTCTTCGACATCAGATGTTTAAAATGCTGTACTTTCTCTTCCATATGGGGGCCTGGAAGACCTGCGACGGGCCCAGGTGAGAACAGCTCTTAGGCCTAAGAAGGTGAACTTCAGACATTGTAGCCACCTATCTCCCCCAGGGACATCTAGCAATGGTTGTAACAGAAGTCAGGCTGAATCTCCTGGACTCAACCTCTACTAATATCCCTCCACCCCAGCACCTGAAGATGCATCCGTAGGTGTGTGTGTGTGTGTGTGTGTGCACACACGCACATGTATATATGTATGATGTGTGCCTGGGTATGTATGTGCATGTGTGTGTGTACTGTGTATGCTTATAGATGTGTGTGCTTGTGTGTATGTGTGTGCATATACACGTGTATGTGCGTAAGTGTATGTGCTTGCACATGCAGGCATACTTGTGTACGTATATGCATGTGTGTATATGTGCTGCATGTATGCATGCATGTGCATGCATGCGTGTAAGTGTATGTGCACAATGCACACATGTATGCCTATGTACATTTATGCATGTGTGTATGGGTGAATGTATGTGCATGTGTGCACGCGCACACGTGTCCATGTGTGTGCATGTACATGCACATGTGTGCGACTGTGTGCATGCATGTGTTATGTGTATGTGTGTGTGGGTATATGTGTGGTGGAGAAGAGGTCCATGAGGTACACTGAGGTACAGAGAGCTGGAGGACTTGGCCCCTAACTCACAGCATTTCCCTTGAGGATCTTAGCTACCATTACACCCCTTCCTTTGTTCTGAGACAAATACTATTCCTCTGGGAAGGATCTATCTGTAGAACTGAATCTACTGGAACCAGATCTTTCTAAAGACTATTGGAAACGAACGCTTTCTACAAGGAATATACACAGCAACCTGGATGGAGGGCCCACACTCCTCAGTATCCTGGAGCTCACGAAGCTCTCAGAGCATGGCCATGCACGCCGGTGTGAATACCAGACATTCTCAGGGATGTCCCACCCCCTTCCTAAGATTTATCTGGGGCATATAACTTCAGATGTACCCTGCATTTATGTGGAAAGACATTCATTTTGGTAGTATTTGTAAAAATTAAACATTTAAAGCATCCTAAATGTCAAATAATAGGCAACTATTTAAATGAGCTATGCTATAGGTGTACAATGGAACACCAAATAGCCATTAAAATTATGTTATTGATGGTTATTTAATGGTTCTGGGAACTTTTGATGATAGAATGTTAAGTGAAAAAAATCAAGAAAATGCTACTGGATTTAGTGGGCTTATGAGTCTCTAAAAATCATGCACAGCTAAAGATCAGAAGGGACAACATTACAATTTTAAAATGGTTTCTCCAGAAGACAGAATTATAGATGATTATCATTCTCTTCAATGAGCTTTTCTAACTTTTCCAAATTTTCTGCAATAAACATGCATAAAAAGTCGGGCCCCAGTAGCTGACATCTGCTAAATGGATGGCAAATGGGTGTGCGGGTCATCTTAAACAGCTCTATATGGGGGTGGGGCAGAAAAGATACCTCCAAGGCTTCTGCTGGGGGAGGACACATTATAAGCCAACATGCTCGAGGGCCCAGCCACACACTGGCAGCTTGCACGGTTTAGGCTCCCAAATGCAATGGAAAAATAGGGAGAGACGATCTGGGTTTCCAGGGGGGTGATTGCAAGAGGCATGAACTCTGACAGTTACCCGCTGCCCGGTGCTCCCGCCTACCAGTTTCAGGGTCGCACTGGTGTTCGCAGGGGTCCAGGAGCCGCCGGGCACAGAGGTCCATGGCCCAGGGCCCACTGGAGTTCTGCTGAGAGAAGAGAACCACTTGGGCTGGGTTCAGCCAGTCACTGGCATCCAGCTGGCTCCCCTCCAGCAAGATGAAGCGGCTCCCTGCAGGAGAGAGAAAGGAGGCATGCCTGTGTGTGCACACAACACACACACATACACACACACACACACACACACACACACTACTGAAGACAGAGTAAGGGAGGGTCTGCAGAATGCCCCAAGCCGAGATCATTACCCCTACCAGCCCTAGCCTGTCACGAGCCCCCCAGCGAGGGACCAGCAGATGGAGGCTCGGCCACCACCTGGATCTCCTGCCATATCGTCCCCTGCCACCTTGCTCCATCCCATCTCTACCAGGTGGACCCAGGGAATCCTGGGACAGAGCAGCTCTGTGATGGCCATGGCGTGGGTCCATCAGACCCAGTCACAGGCACTGGCGCTCGCCCAAGGAACAGGGACCTCCTGCCTTGTCTCCGCTTGCCACGAAATAGCAGGCCCTCTAACACCACGGACAATCCCCACCTGTTTTCAGCCTTCTAGTGGCAGAGAGAACAGACATTAACAAGTCAATTAGTTACTCCGGGCTTAACAAATTCAGGGCCTCCTGGAACCCGTATCACTCCGTCATTATATTGGGGTCCCCCTGGATGAAAGTGAATTATCACTCCGGTGTTCTAGGCTTTAGCAAGTTACTGCAATTAGGGATTTCTCACCCGGGCACACCCAGACCGAAGCATGGCTGATTCTTAATCACCTCCTCTGCTCCACATAGCCTCTCCCTTCCCCAAATCCAGGGAATCTAGGTGTCAATCTACCTGTATCCAGCATGCTCTGTATTTCTCCACAAAGCCAGGGGCTTATTTTAAAACAAACAGAAATGAGAAATTGGACTGGGTACAGAGAAGAGGAGGTAATCTGTTCAATTTTGTGGGTTTTTTTTTTTTAACCTGCTTTCTGATTTCATCTGTGGACAATCCAAATTTATCCTAAGCCCTACGTATCTGGGTTTATTTTTCTCTCGTTTACAGTCGTAAGTAACAGTGACCCCTGGCTGCTCCTTCTTTCCCGCCCAACCCAAAAACTTCCTCTTTGGGGAGGAAGCCGCATCCTTGGAAGTGAGCTCACCATCGGCGATCAGGTGCTCGGGGACGTGCAGGGTGATTTTGACAACGAGGGGGCAGCTGACGTGGGAGGAGCACACGAGACCGATCACGCAGCTGGTGACGCTGATCAGTGTCAAGGTGGTCTTATTCACAGGACTTCGGGGGGAGCCCACTGGAAGCAAGAGACAAGCAAGGCACGTGGCGGTAAGAATCTCGGCAGTGGAGGCCAATGGGGCCTTCTGCTGTCCAACCCGGCAAACAGGGGAGGCAGTGGGCAAACCTCACCCAGGCGGGAAATGTTTCAGCTCACCACCCCGGTGAGCTTCATCCTCCTGGAATACCATGTGACTTGTCAGCTGGAGTCACAGGGGCTTAGCCTACTGGTGGCCCTCAGGGTCAACAGTGGCCAGCCGTGTGCAAGTTCTCTGCACTTGTCTTGGGACAGGTTCGCAAAGAAATCATAAAGGAGGGCATTCTCCCTATCGCTTGGCTGAGCTCCACCCTCTCGCTCAAGGGTGGCACAGAGGCCTCTACCACACGCTAGACCTCTGCACTTCTCACCGCTTCTCACAGAGGGTACTCTCACAAACCAGCCCCTCCTCTCCCAGGGCTCCAGCCACCTCTCCAACTACCTCTTGAGGAACTTCCCGAGCTCTGCAGGTGGCAGACCTACAGCTGACTCTTCCTCTCTAGGGCCTGGAAAGAGGAAAGTCTCGCTGTATGAGCAGAGGATGCTGTCATGCCTGAAGGGTCTCCCCAGTCCGGCAGTCACTGGGACAAGGTTATAAACGGCAGCTTGGTGAGAACATAATAATGCTGAGAAGACACACTCCCAGGCAGGCATGGACAGGAATAGGAAGGAAGGTTTTCTTGCTGTGTTTTTGTTGGTTTGGTTTTGGTTTTTGTGGAGAGGATAAATGGTAGTAACAAGAGGGACCGTATACCTGGAGGCAGAACAGATGTGTGAAAGAAAGCAAGTTGCCAACAATATGTGACATCCTTTGTAATCTTCTTATCATCTGACCTGCGTTGGCATTTATTAGCGACAGAAATAAAAGGCATCTGTTATGTCAGACAGTGTGCTAAGTGCTTGGCATACATTATTTTATTTTTATTATTTGCTTCCTTGAAATGAATCTATGAGTCTGTATAGTAACTACCCACTTTACAGGTAAGGAGAGTAAGTCTCCAAGAGATTAACCTCATAGCGATAGTTAAAACTTAAGAAGTGTAATTATGTGTCAGGCGCCAGTGCCCAGGCTTCACGGGGCTCATATCATTTAAAGTGGCCACAATCTGAGCAGGCGGCTCCCACAGAGGGACAATCACAGAGGCAATGGGGCACGTCCGGGGTCAAGCAGCTACTAAGGAGCCGGGATCAAAGCACAGGTCCAGCTGAGGCTGCCACCTCTGGATGAGCAGGCCCAGATGGCCCCAGGTCCCCTGAGCCGGTGAGCCGGCAGCCACTGGGATGAGACTCCAGGGTGGCAGGCAGACTCTGGGTCCTTGGTCCCTGGCTACCTGGAGATATCCTATTCATGTCAGTAGCCCTTCAGCCAAGGGTCGATTTCCCCACACTTACAAATCTCAACCTCCAGCCCAGAGCAGCCCTGAGCAGCAGATCTACCACCAGCACATCCCCCAGGCTCTCGATTGTGAAACCAGACTCTCCCTCTTTTCCAATTTTCCATCACCTGGAGAACGGTGCCCTCAGCTACTTGGCTTTCTCAAGTGGGAAAACTCCATCTTATCCAACCCTTTCTTCTGTTTCAGAAGCCACATCCTCCACCACCTCTAATGCCATTAAGTCTTTTCTCACCTTGCGTCCAAAGTTCCTCTTGCCTACATTCTCTCCATCCCTGCCCACATCAGCATCGCACACCCAGACCACGGCCATAGCCATCTGCCCTGTCTCCCTGCCTCAACCTCCCCCACCCTCACCTACCCTCTACCCCTGCCCAGAGGGACCCTTCACGAAGCAGAAGCAGACTGGGGCCATGCTCTTTAAAAGCCTCCTGTGATGCCAACTCAAGTGCTAGGTCCAAGTCCTCCAGTCGAGGTGTGCGATCTTGCAGCCTCGGTTCCTAAGCAAGCTGAAAACCTGCACGATCAGCTTCATTCAAGTAAACTCTTTACCACTCTCTGACTAGACCATTATCGTTTATGTCTCTGTGACTTTGCACATATCATCTCCTCCTCCGCCGAATGCCACTTTGTCACCTTGTCAGCCTGGCATACACCTACTCTTCAAGTCTCAGCTCAAACAGCATCTCCTTGTAAACACTTCCCTGAAACCTTTAAGAGCAGATTCTCACTCATTCCATGCTGTTCCTCTAACCCTGGGTGCACCGTGCTGTTATAGCTTTTATCACACAGCGTTGTTACTGTTTACTCATGGGACAGCAATAAGTCGCTATTCCTCTTCCCGTCGCTCCGGTCCTTCTGCATCATCAGCCCGTCATCCAGTGTCTCTACCTGGCTTCAAAATTTCCTGTGGTTCTCTAGGACCTACAGAGCGAAGTGCAAACTCATGGCACATGTATAGTCCTTTGGTAGCTGGCCTGTTGTACAGCCCCTACCATGTGTTCATATACTTACACCCCGGACTAGAGCCGCCATATTGAACTACTCTTACTTGCTTTAAAACAACCATGTTCTTTTGTGCCTTCAAGGCTTCACATATGCTATTTTCCTTCCTAGGACGTCCTTATGTTACTGTATATAGCCCAGGTCTCATTATTTTCTCCTTTTTTGCCTCCTATTGCTGTCACGTAGAATGACCTGTTCTGTCTTCTGAGGACTCACTTTACCTTATTTATAATACTAAATTAAGCCTTATCACCGTGCCACATTTTCACGTTTCTTCCTCCTACCACAGAGCCTGACCTATAGCAGGTGAGTTATAAAATTTCTTGCTGCCTGATTGATGTACTCCATGCAATTTGACAAACACAAGCATCTATTATAGGCAAAAATCCTCCACTAGGCACTTTGGAAAAATAAATTAGACATGCCCATCCCTAAGAAGCTTACAGTCTAGTTAATAGCAATAAACAGTTGATGTACTCGGGAGCGCTTGGTATTTTAAAGGAACAGTTTTACACTGCAAAGAAACTCATTCTAATTCATTACTATGGATTTTCTTAAAACAGGATTTTCTTAAAGAACACACCCCACTCTGGGTTGGATGGGCCTAGGGTGACTATCTGCTGTATATAAATAGGTAAAGAGGATCAAAGGATCCACATTCTTACCCTCAGGGATACTAGGGCACCCAACCCTAGGCTGCCTGGAGCCCCACTCATCTCTCATGAAAAAGGGTGGGAAGGAGTTTTGTCCTGATAGTAGCAAAGCTTAAAGAAACTGGAAATAAGGAATTAAAAGGGCTGCTTCCTATCTCTGGGGAGAACGCCCTCAGCATGGAAGAAACTCAAGTGGAGGCAGGAGAGAGTCAAAATGAAATGTCATTTGGGGGGCACTCATTGATTATTGGTTGGGGAAAATGCTATAGAGTATAACACAAGGGATACCACTCAAATATCCTCCACCATATCTCAAGGGGTCCCTGTCCAAGATTCTTTAAGATGGAATGCTGTGCAAGCCCAAGGCCACACCGTGGAGAGGTCTGGGAGCAACGACAATGGGGACTGCACAGTGCTCTGCCAGTCACCCAAAGAGGCACATTTTAAGATAATTTAGTCCTGAGAGTAGCCCTGTGCATGATGCACTCCTAACACACTTAATACATGGGGGAAACGGAGGCTCAGAGAAGCCACTGTCCTTAACCAATATCACACAAGTCGATGGTGAAGCCTGTGGAACCCACACCTCCCTCGGTGACAACAGCAAGGTCATAAGCAGTGGCGACCCTATCTACAGCACACGTACTCGAACTTCAGGTGGAGTGAAACAGACACTGGTTGCGTGGAGTAACAACCCTATCAGTGGTGAGGGGGATGAGTGAATTAACCGGGACCCTGTCAGGAGCGAGAAGGGGACTTGGAGGCTCTGGGGTCTTGTGATTCTACCAGATAGAGGATCAAAGGTCAAACACCACAACACGTGCATGTCAGCCATAGATCGTTCCTCAACCTCCCCACCCCACAGCCGCTGCTCTGCCCAATCCCAAGGCTGGTGTGGCTGGGTAAGCAAGAGTACATATGCTGCCCACATTTTCACATATAATGCACTTTATCAACTTTATTTCCTGTGTCTAAACAGCAAAATATGACTCCCGAGGCTTCCAGAAGGAATTGAGAGTCTTCTGACCAAGAAATAGCCTTTCAAACAACTTGAAAACTTGTTTGAGAGTGCCATTATCTGGGAGAGATGATTCTCGGAAATTTTCCACTCTAGGCTCTTCTTTCTTCCTTAGGAGGAAACACCGGTCTGATCCAAGAATGCTTCCTGCAGAAACTGGCCTTGGTCCACAGGCCCCCAAACCCACCCAGCACCTCTGCAGCAACCTGCCTCCCCTCCCCAGAGCCCCGTCACCGCTGCGCCCCTCCACCTTTCCCACCTCGGCTACGCCTCCGGCTCCTCGAGGGGTCAGTATAGAAGGTCAGCTGGGGGTCGTTTTCCGTCTCTGTGCCAGAGTCTCCTTCAGGGTTCAGGAAGGCGGAACCAGCTGTAATGAAAAGCAGCACAACAAAGTCGACATCTTCAGTTTCTCCTTCATGACACCAAATCGCTGGGCAAGTTCAAGAGAAAAATCGATAGAAACAAGAGCGGGTTGACTGACAATCTGGGAGGGGTAGCCGCGGACATTGGAGCTTCCTGATACACAGATTTATTGGAGAAGTGGACCTTTTCGTGACAACGGTCATCAGCGCCTTCTCCGCCCAGCCTGTGCTCCCTGCAAGGGGGGGAGGGAGAGCTGCCCTCCCAGAGAGGACCCCGCCCAGCCCGTGCTCCCCGCAAGGGGTGTGGGGGGAGAGGGACAGCCGCACTGCCAGAGAGGACCTTCATGGATGGAGGGAAAGGAAGGGAGGGAAACTGCCCTCCTCAGAAGTTAACATAGCCTATTTCTGCTTTTTTCCTAGAATTAATATACATTTTGTGTGAAAAAGAGGAAAGAATAATGAAATACGTAGAACTGTGTAAAGGGAACAACCTGATGTCCTCTAAACCCTGACCATCAGGGGAAAACTAACATTTGGTTCGTATGCTCTCTTTTTCTGATACAGAAACAGATAAAGTTTTCTTAATGTCCCCTTAAAAATGGCATTTTGCTGTACCTTCAATTTTATGGCCTTGGTTTTTTTTTTTTTCTGCGTTTAATAAATGGGTGGGCAACTGTCCATATTAACAAATATGGATCTATATTATCATCTTAAATGGCTACATGGTAAGCCCCTGGGCAGCAGACAGATGTGCAGGTAGTTAACGGACTCCCTACTGATGGACACTTAAGCTATTTCCAATTTTTCCGCTCTTTTAAACAGTGTTGTGATGAACAGCCTTTTACACACATCTCTGCGCACTTGTCCAATTATTTACTGAGGATAAATTCTTGTCTATGAAATTATTTGGTCAAAGGGTTGGTATATTTTTGGGGGTACATAACACTTCACAGGACTCTGGAAAGACTGTGCCAAAAACACACCCCCTCTAAGCCATGCCCAAGAGCAGAAGGGTCTAGGATATTAACGATTCTGCCTCTACCCACAGTAAGAAATCCACCCGCAAGCCCTAACATCAGACCCAGGTACCTGTTTAATTTTTTTTTTTTTTCTGAGAGAGATGGTGTGAGCAGGGAAGGGTCAGAGAGAGAGGGAGACACAGAATCCAAAACAGGCTCCAGGCTCTGAGCTAGCTGTCAGCACAGAGCCCAACACGGGGCTCGAACCCACGAACCGTGAGATCATGACCTAAGCCGAAGTCGGACGCTCAACCGATTGAGCCACACAGGCGCCCCTGGACCCAGGTACCTCTTGCCTTGTTGTTGATCCTCTTTCTCTGGCTGCTGGAGGTGTGTGAGAGCAGGGTGGCTTGCTGGTGGTTCGAATCCACAGGGCTGGTGGCGATGATGTTATCTTTGTACTTATTCATCAGCGACAGTTTGGCGTTGTCGCTTCCTATGTGAGGAAAAGGCAAGGCAAAATCTTTCAGAGAAAAGGCCAAAAGGAAGTGAGAGCAACAAAATCTGCATGAACCACGTAAATGGAGTTTCACAGAACTGAAGTAAGGAACCTTTAAAGTGAGAGATTGTCAGAGGCTGAAACACTTCTGTCTGATGTCTGGAGGGCGACAACATTGAGAGAGGGGAGAAGAAGAATGATTACAACTGAAAATCCAAGTCAGTTGGTTGTGTTATTGATTAGGGTCACCATGTGTGGCCCTCTGGCTAGATGCAGATTCCTCTCTTTTGGTCAACGCAGAGTTTTAAAAGAAGCTGCATTTGAGTGCCTTTGGGCAGAACTTACCCCCTCTCTCCTCCATCCCAGTCTACACCCTTCCCTATTGTCTGACACCTAGCTACTGCACACGTCTGTGCTCCCTGCTGCTTCCTGAATGCACTGGGGTTTGAAACCCCTGAGTAACATACGGTTACCATCTCAGGGGAAAATTAAACTGCCTAAGCAAACATGCTAAATCCAAAAATGTCGTATGCAATGTTGATCTCTCTTCACTAGCTTCTTACCTCCCTGGGACTGCTCTATTATATACAAAAAGTGCTGTATCTAAACCCACTGTTCCTGTTGGATATAAAGGTGTCTGTGCTTCCAATGCAAAGTGCAAGTGGAGGGGGATTCAGTTTGTACTTGTTCTCCTGATTCCCCCCATAAGGAAACAGCTCCACCGTCTTGGGGAAAAGCTGGGAAAGGGGCACATGTATGCCATCAGGGAGGACGACCAGCTACCAAAATTGGAAAGCCGCCATTCCCTGCTCACTGGCTACTTCCCCAGGATGAAGACCCACTGGCCCACCTGGTGTGAGGTCCATCCCTGCCTTCTCGTTGCAGCCCTGCAGGGAGTCCAGGGTGCGGGTGACCTGGCTTGCAAAGTCCTCCCCTCCGTTCATGCACTCCCTCTGCAGGTGGTGGCGCAAGTCTGTGATGTCGTACTCATAGCCATCCAGGATGGGGGTCTCTCGGATGCTGAGGGTGCCGCTGGAGTTGTGGCCCTGCACACGGGCATTGCGAAGACTCTCCCGCCCATGCCCGCCAATCAGCACAGAGGGGATGTAGTGGATCTCATTGGCTGCCTCAGCGCTGGCGCTCTTCTGGGGCTGGGGTACCCGGCGGCGCTTGCACCAGCGCCGGCGAGTGTACAGGATCATCACCAGGCACAGAATGGACAGCAGCAGAGCGATCATGCCACCCTGGAAAGAGAGGACAGCAGACGGATGCGGGAGGATGGGCAAGCTCATCCCACAGAGAGGCACCGCCCTTCCCCCTCGCACCATCCATCACTCATTCATTCATTCACTCAGGTGCAGGAGGCCGGCATCGCTCAGCAGCAAAGAGACAGTGGGCCGTGATGGGTGCTTAAGGACAATGGAGAAAAATGGAATTGTGATGACCAGGGCTTCATTTAAGCGATCCACAGTTGCTTCTGGCTTAGCAAACAATTTGAAAGAGAAGTCTTTTGGGGTGTGTGTGTGTGTGTGTGTGTGACTTCAGCTGGAGAAACAAGGGAGGGTGGTATATTGTTAAGGCAAATCTGTTACACATAAAGCTGGTTTCCAGCCAAGTTTAAGCAGCAGGATGGTATGTCATTTCTTCCTGTCTTGCATCTTATAATCAGCCATGACAAGTTCTAACTCTGGCTACATCAATGACCAGCGAGTCCCCTCAGATCCATTGTCTGTGTAATAGAGAAGATGCCACTAAGCCTGGGAAGGTGGTGCTGAGGACTAAGTTAGGGAACTGTGCACAGTGCCTAACAGAGTGTGTCCCACAGAATCAGGGCCATCCTCAGCCTCACCTGAAATGTCCCCATTGGAGTAGGGAAGACCATCGACCCATCCAAAGATACATTTATGTCCACTAGGGATTCCCAAGCAAGCACTGGAGGACCTTCACCATTTGCACATGACTTTATGGATCCCTATGGCTTTAGGGCACAGTTTGCTCCCACTCGCACAGCCTTGAGTGATCTCTCATTCTTCTACAGCTCAAGGGAGGGACTGAGACCCATGTCCTAGAGCCAGGCTGCCAAAGGCGTTTCCTTCTGAACCTTCTCATGCTCCCAGGCCATCCTCTGAGGCCCCGCCTTAAACATCAGGACTCCACTCAGTCGTCTAGCAGTGGCTGGTACACCATACTGACATAAAACACTTGACCTTGACATCCACAGGGGCAGGGTTTGGAGGGAACCCATTGTTCCACAGGGCTCAGCAGGCACAGACCTTCCCCTGCACGATCTGTATTCACTCCTTTGATTTTGGTCAGTATCCCTCCAAACTTATTTCACTAGGTGGGGGTGTGCCAGATGGCTCTGCTCTCTACTCAGGCCACCCCATCACACAGGCTACAGATGAAAACCCCCTGTTAATTCCCACTGGCCCACCCACATAAGACTAGGTCAAGATCATTCCTTCAAACACACCAACAGGAGCTTTTTCCATTCTCGTGATAATTATATCTTGAGTTTATAACGTTCTTCCTCTCCCCATAAGCCTTCCCATTTACCCTCCCTCCCACATCATCACCTGCAGCAAAGGAGCACATGCCCCCGTGTGTACACACACAATGTGTTCAGGCACAGAGCGCAGCTGACACAGGAAGCAAGAGTCAGCTACCAGGTGACAAGTCACATCAGGTGGCTTGTTGGGGACATACACTGGCCGCCGGGTTTTTCAGATTTTTCTTTTATCTGTTGGAACCCTTTCTCCTGGTGAAATCCCTCATGCAAGTATACAGAAAGTATAAATAGGAAGCTGTCTGGGCTACCGTGGGGGGTGGGAGTCCAGACACAAGTATCCTAGGTCCTGGCTGACTGCTGCCTCCCTGTAGCTCACCCCTACCGTCTCTCCAGGCAGCCCTGCAGACACCCCCAGGGGGCCACAACCGGTACCCCGCTCTGCACCAGTTTGCTGAGAGCCCAGTGCTTGTGTTTTCGGCAGACCCTTTAACTGGGAGTCAGACTCGCCATCCTTTCCTTCACCCCAAATTGAAACTGCAACAATGGGCAATTAAGCCACACTGAAAGAATAACTTCCCAAGTGAGAGAAGTTGTCAGACATTGAATTAGGCTAGTGAAAGCAAGAGGTAATTTTATTCCCTAAAGAGCTATAAGAGCAGTATAAACATCAATCTCCTAGGAATGGCCGAAACACCATCCTTCCCACTCACACTGAGGTATTTGGGGGCCCCTCCGTGCCTCCCCTCAATTTCTCCTTTCAGATGATCACAACAGGATTTTGATCAGAGGCAGGCCAAAGATTCATCCCCCATATTATGCAGTAATAAAGCAAGAACAGTTGTCCTTTATGGGGTGGTTCCCATGTATCAGACATTTGTTCTAAATGCTCTTTTAACTCCTCAAGATAGGGTCAACTATTTCCCCATTTCACATTTGAAAGCCTAAGGCACAGAGGTTAAATAACTTGTCCAAGGGCACATAGCAAATAAAGGGTTGCGCAATGGGAACAAAATGCCTCCCATGGGAGAGCCTCCGTTCTTACCCACTAGGCTGCAGTGATGCTGTATACATACACTCTGGTTTCTATCTCCCAAATAGTAAGCGGGTGAGGGGAGGGAGTGTGGATAATCCCACTTAGATCTACCCTCACTTCTCAAACAAAAAACAGAAACTATTCAGAGTGCACATCTAACTGACAGTGGGTCAAAAGAGGCACCATCATAAACAAAGGATCTTTCACGGGGTGACCACGAAGTGTCCAAACCCAAGATTAATTAATTAATTAACCCAACACTTACGTTTCAAGATCTCTGTGCTAAAATAAGACAGCGCGCCTCACATATCACTACGTGCCTGGAGGATACTATTAGGTCTCAATTTAGTTAAATTTCCACAAAGAATTTGTTTTCTCCTTCAGTTGCGACTCCAGGTTCAGCGCCTCCCTTTCTGATGAAGAAACAAATGCCCAGAGAAACTACAAAACTAGACGGTGCCAGAGTTCTCGACCTGATCCTTTCCGTGGCACCGCTGTTAGGTTCATCTAAAACTTTCCGGGGCTGAGCCTGGGTGGCTCAGTCAGTTGAGCTTCTGACTCTTGATCTTGGCTCAGGTTATGATCCCAGGGTGGTGAGACTGAGCTCGGTGTTGGGCTGAGCGTAGAGCCTGCTTGAGATTCTCTCTCTTTCTCCCTCCCTCTGTCTCTCTCCCTTTGCCCCTCTCCCCCACTCAAGTTTTCTCTCTAAAATAAATAAATAAATAAAATTCCCTTTACCATGTGTGGCTCTAGACACTCCATTAGGAATATTTTATATGTACTTATTTCTTTAAATATAATGCATATACTTATTTTTCCAAGTATTTTAAATTTATTTTTATGTTTATTTTTAAAATATAATTTATTGTCAAGTTGGCTAACATACAGTGTATACAGTGTGCTCTTGGCTTCAGGGGTAGATTCCCGTGGTTCATCACTTCCATACAACATGCAGTGCTCATCCCAACAAGTGCCCTCCTCAATGCCCATCATCCATTTTCCTCTCTCCCCTGCCCCCACTACCACACAATCCATCCTCAGTTTGTTCTCTGTATTTAAGAGTCTCTTATGGTTTGCCTCCCTCCCTCTCTGGTTGTAACTATTTTCCCTCTTCTCTTCCTCCCTGGTCTTCTGGTAAGTTTCTCAAGTTCCACATATGAAGGAAAACATGATATCTGCCTTTCTCAGGCTTATTTCACTTAGCACAATATCCTCCAGTTGCATGCACGTTGCTGCAAATAGCAGGATTTCATTCTTTCTCATTGCCAAGCAGTATTTATTTATTTTTTAATAGTAACTTCTAGGGAGCTAGGACACAAGTTTCTGATTGCCTAAGCCAGTGTATTGAACATATCCAACCTTGCTTTATTGAAATGTTTTCCCTGCGTAGTCAGTGACTCCTGGCAACCTTAGGTTTTTCTTAATCTAGTTATTAGTAATGAGTCCCAGCCACTAGGTGAGGCTCAGCAAAGACATAAGAAAAGGGACTGTCAACTATTCAAGCTGTGGTAGGGTTTCACTGTTTCTACAACCCAAATTGGTGGCAGGTGTCACAACCTTTAGCAAGGATTTACTAATTGTGGTTTCATACACAAATAATCACATATATAATGCTATATGCTATTAATATATAATTTAATAAAACATTTTGTCATAATAATAATTTGTAAAATCACTATACACGCATTCCTCTGAACTGTTTACTACTCTACCCAGAGCAAAGGTCCTAGGTAGGGAAAAATGTAGATAGATCCTCCACTCTACTAGGAGGGGCCATAGATGTAGCCACCTTGATAACTGTCCTTCTACAATGATGTCCTTCTACAATGATCCAGGGCTCCCGTTCAATCGCTTTCGCATTCCTGTGATAAACCATAGTTTTTGCTTTCAGCATTATGTCGACCTCCCTACTTCCACAGAGAATTTTAAGCGGTTTCAATTTAAGGCAGACGCGCTCTAAAATTCCTCTCTCAAGGAATCTAACAGACCAAAGAAGTGGCAGATGAAATGAAAAGAGCACCTGAACCAGGTATAGCTAGGAGCTTCCTGATAACCAAGTCAAAAAGAGAAAGGCAAGCTGCACACATCTTCTTGTTTGACAATAAAGTTTGGTGGGAGGGACAAACATCCTCCATACATTCAACCCCAGACAAGACGTCACAATGGCAACGTCATCACCCAAGGCTTCACACAAAACACACAGGAATTCACACATGCGCTCCTGGCTTTTCATTTCTGTATTCCCTTAGCTGCGCTCAGAGGGTATTCTTTATGTACGTGTCTTAGATTCCATTTTCATGGCATTCAAAACAAAGCAAAACAAAGCAAAAGCATTAAGGTACATCTGGACCCAATGACAGGTAACAAGTTGCAAACTTCAAACATTCAGAAAAAAAAAATTACTGCAAGGTATGAAACTGTTTTGTTTGTTATTCGACTTTCCATGAGTTTTCTGATTATTCTATTGATTTTTCTCAAAACCATAAGATTTTATAACTAGAAGCACGTTTGGGGTATATGAGAACTCCACATCCATTAATAAGTTGCATGCAAAAAAGTGGCATTTAAAAATATTTTTTCTTTTAGAATCAATAAATCATTTATACTGGCTTGAATTGAAATTAAAAAAATGAAATCAGCTTTTATTTTATTTTGAAACTGACATTTTCAGCACTTACCTGAGAGAATAGTATGATGTTTGTCAGATCACTTCCAGATTTTGAAACCTTTGTGTAACAACGTTTTATGTAACACTGATAGTGACTGCCCAGGGACAGGAAGTTCTAGGCAGATCCCTGTTCTGTGCTCATCCCAAGCATGCAAGCTAACCACAGACTATCTCATTATTGGACCTATGTATTCATCCTGGGTCTAGGTCACACCTCCCTCCCTGAGCTAACTCCTACTTGCCCTTCCAAGTCATTTCAGTAACATAACCTCAGCCAATTCTTCCCCTAGTCTCATTGAACTGCTCACAGAACCTTCCACATAATTCTGACAAGTATCTTACCTTTGATTTGCTTGTCCAACTCCTCCACTAGAGTACAGACTTCATGAGCAGGGGCCACAAAGCTCTGGGGCCAAGCCCAGTGCATGGCACGAGGTTGTTCAATAATTACAGAAGGAAGGGAGGGAGGGAGGGAGGGAGGAGAGGCCAACTGTGCATATATTTCAATACAGAGCATCTCTATGTGCTTGCAGGCAAAGCTTTATATAATTGCTATGTAACTCATTCATTCCTTTCATTACTCAGTCATTCAACAATTATTTACTCACTTTAGCAAGGCATGTTTTTAGTGCTCACAGTGATGGAGAAACTGCAGTGAAAAATACAGATACAGTTCCTGATCTCATGGACTTCACATTCAAGTGAGAGGAAATAGTCTCTATAATGTGGTTTTTAAAGGTAAACTCGGGCATAAAAGGAAGATGAAAACAGATCGTCAGGCTGGGAAATGTCACTGCTCCTCATAACACAAGAAACTGTGGTAGGTAAAGATATCTCAGACTGGAGGTAATACTCTAGGGGACATGTCAGGGACCAGTGGAGCCCTTCCCTCATCCCGTATCAGTGTCATACAATCAGCAAATCCCAAAATAAAGAATCTCTATCTATCAAATGTCACCAAAGTTTAGGAGTCACCTGGGCTTTGTGAACCCTTGGCAGAGAAATGGAAAAGCTGAGATTATGTGTCCAGCTACCATCTGTCAAGGGACTGCAGCCAATCAATCAGCTCACATTTCAAAGCTTCGTTTCACCCTAGGAGTAACCAGAAGAGTGAGTCTGAGACATAATTAATTATCCCTCAAGGCAACTGGACACGCGGAATTCAAATGATATTCCTAAAGGAATTAAATGGTGGTTAGAAAATCAGAATGAAATAGACAAGGCTGGTGGTCCATGTCTCTTATTTTCTCCCAGTAGCAATACCCAAGGGGGTGTTGGAGCAAAAGCCCTCTCTCATATATGACAGTGATCACTGACATCTATCTCTGGCTTTCAAAGGAGACAGACCAACAGCAGAAAACTATGCAAGCCCGCATGGCATCGCTGGCCATACTTGAATCTAGATTCAGATGTACCAGGGGCAGTAAACAGATGAGGCACATAGATGACTTTTCAAGGTCTTGTCTGGCCAAGTGCAAAACTGGACATAATTTACTAAGAGCATGGAGGTCACCAATAAAATAACAGGGCCAACCAGCAGAAGGACTCTGTGCTAGCTGCATGACTCCTCTGAACCCTCCCCAGGCTTTCATGTAGCAAATGAAGCGACTGACAAAAAATGAATGGGCTCTTCCAACTTGAAAACTTCATGATTGTTAACACTGATTCCTGTCAACCTGGAAATTGCTCTAAACTGGTGGAGAAAATGTCTCTGAGCTCTTCCTGCACAGGAAAGCCAGTAACTACAGACCAAGGCAACAATGGAACTGATCCTTCAGAGGCGGGCCATCGGTGCTAACTAGCCCAAAGGAGCCCTGGGCAGGGAGTCCCAAAGGCACAATAAGGCCTTTGAAAATTAGATGATGTCGTCAAAACTGTAGTACAATGTTCTTGACCTTGAGGATCGCTTTACTGCCAGAAGGAGTCACCTAAACTGGAAGAGAAAGCCCCTTGGTTGCTTGTCTTGCAAGCAAGAGATTCTCTCTTCTGGGTGGCTGGTGAAAAGAAATTCATTATCCCCAGTCCATCTCTTTCCCAAATGGAAGACAAGAGAAACATGTTAAGCATATTAAGTAGTGAGTTCAATTTATAAATTATTAGGAACATTACCTCCCCTTGGGGGTTTTCCGAAGTCTTTAATCGTGTGGAAATGCTCTCCAGTTGCCATGGGCCACCACGTTAATTAAGAAGCCTCAATACGTCCTCCGAGGCTTCTGACGTGAATTGCACATCTCACTGGCAGGGGACAGAGCTGCCCTGCCCGGCCAGCCTCTCCCTGGGGCAGGATACCACATGTGTCTGCTGCCCTGAGATGCTGCAGGACCCCTTCCAGGTGCAAGGACCCAAAGCTAAGGGAAGAAAGAGAACGTCTTCCAAGATCGCCCCTCATTAAAACCCCATTTTGGGGGGTAAAGACAGGGACCAAACAGACAGCCTTCCATAAGCAAGAGACAAACCCTAAGACTAAGAGCCTTCCAGATGAGGCAGGTTGACATGTGAAGGCTCTTCCAATCCAAAGACACTATGACTGAAGATCTTCTCAGGAGGAGACTCAACTTTCTAGCTTTTTATTTTTTATTTGTTGGCTTTTCCCAGGTCCAAGGTTTTAATTCTGTTAGATTTGATCACTATGCTTCTTCCTTAATCCAGGAAGTCTGCCGTCCATTTCTTCATGAGCCTTCAGGAGGTCATTAATGAGAGCCTGAAGCCCTCCAGGGGAAGTGGCTGGAGGCTAGCGTGCCGTAGTCAGCCCCGGCTATTTCAAGTTGTCCTCTTTCAGGTTCTTTTTATAGAGCTGCTTTTTTGGTTCTTGGGATTTTTTTTCTTGCTTCAGAACCTTGACTTTGCTGTCCCAAAGCAAACGAAGGAGTGCATTTGTTCATAAGGAACTCAGAGCTCTCTGATCTTCAGCGGCTCTGGGAGCCTGTTTTTTTGCCATAATGAGAATGCAAAGGGCAGGTGCAGCCGGGTGAAGGCGGAGGCAGAAGCAGCTTGCTATCTGCAGGGTTTTCCCCATCCAAGGCTGGCCTAACGGGCCCCCTAATTCCAAAGACGTGCCTAGATCTCTGCAAAGTGGGAGAGCCTGGAGGAATCAGGATGTCGGGCAAAGCTGAGGTCACCCTGTCCCTCCCAGAGGTAGACACAGCAAGATTCTAAGAGGTGTTGCCGCCTAGTCAGACACTGTGGATGGGACCCTCAATCAGTGTTGTGTTAAGAGGCTGGCCCCACATGTAAGCCATGTCTGTGGGTATGTATGTGCATGCACGTGCACGGATGTGTGTCCCGTGCACGACAGGCAGGCTGGGAGATAAAAGGGTCTAGAGAGAAGCAAAAGCACTCCAGGTTGCTGCCTCAGCAACCCATGGGCGGAGCTGCGTGAGACAGGCTCCCTCCATGGGCTATGTGCACCAGCCCTTCAAAACTTCACAAACCAAGCATGAAGCCAATAAATAAATATCTCCAGCTGGATAATGCTCAATGCTTATTCTTGGCCACGTTCCTTTCCTCCTTTCCTCTTTGTTTTTATGCAGTAGGTGATCTTGATGAAATAAAATAATAACAATAATCTGCTCCATTAGGACCAAACATTAAGGGAATTATTGAACAACTAACAGAAGAGGCAGCTGGCACAGGATATGCTAATGACCATTAGACGTGAACCCTCTTTCTCTCCGAACATAATGGAGTTGTTAAACCCCTCTTCCTCTCCTCTCCCAAAAGTCAGGCAGCCCAGCCCAAGGGGAGGTGAGGGGTCTCAAAGACCTAATAGCTCTGTGGGCAGCAGCTGCAGCTGAGCAAACGAAAAACATTAACGACTAGTCACTGAGGGCAGACCATATGCAAGGCACCTGTCAGGACTCCCGTGACTTCAGCTGAAAAAAACGGGGTACAGAAGGGTGAGAGAATCGAAGTGGCAAGATTTCCCTGAATTTGATACGTATCACTTTCTGAACCAGTGACGACTTAAAAGCTCTGCTTCCTCTCTGGGAAAACAACAACAGCAACAACAACAACTACAACAAACCCAACTGGAGTGGATCTTTAAAGGCAGTGCTATTCAGAGAGGCCTGCTGGTCAGGGGATGGAAGACCCTTCACATGGGTGCCATCTTGATCATGTTCCTGTCCCACGCAGGGAGGTACAGCTTGATTGTCATAACTGTTGTGAGGTCTGGTGTGTCAGGGCCTGGTTAAATATTCAGGGGCCCTGCCCAGGAGAGTCCTCACACTGCGATCTCCGATGGTGCAGTGTCCATACTAGGAGAGGTGACAGACGTACCAAGCTGAGGGTTAGTTTTGTGAAGATCTCAAAGGCTGCAAGTCACTATGAAAGCATTTCTCAGCTTCTTATAGCAATCCCATTACACATGCTTAATACTCTCCCCCCCAATTCCTGTCTTATTTTGTAGTTCTGTGGACACACTGTCTTATTCCTATAGCATCGAAGCAATGAAGAAGGAATCATCAGTATCATTTGTAAGTTATTTACCATGCGCCAAACACAACACACGGTGAATTGCATTCATTATTTTATTTAACCCTACCAATAAATAGAAGTAGCAGAAATTACTGTTTCCATTCTTAAATGAGGAAACAGGAGATCAGAGGGGATAAGTCCCTTGTTCAAGTTCGTGTGGTAGTTAGTACAAAGCCAAATCAAGACTCCACCACTGGTCTTAATGATGTTCTATGACATGGCTGAGTAGAAAGGGGTGCAGCACCTAGGTCTGGGCCAGGGTCCCAATTCCCTAACCTCCATCTTCTCTAAATTAAGCTCCAAAGGGCCTCGCACTACACATAACTCTTAGGGTTATACAAGTGAGGATTCCCAAATGTCTATGCTGTGTACGGTCTACATGGGAGATGCCCTGGATACCCCCAATCTTCTTCAGTCAAGCTTGATCACCTCATTAGCCAAATGCATAATTTCAAGCAATACTTTAATTGTGCCAATGGTGGCTGTATTTACCAGGCTGTCATTCTGACACAGGCAGGGAAAATCTAGTGGAGACATCTCTTCTTGGGTAGATGTTTTCTAAGTGAAATCAACTGTCTTAAGGGTTGGCAGGAACAGTTGTTCAAGCATTTCCTTGAGAACAGTCTGCCAAACATGCACACAGACTTAGGTCCCTCTGCCATCTGTAAGCCCTTCTTCTGGGATCAAAGACCTAAGAGGTGCAGTGGACCATAATATAACAGCACATGTAGAAAACAGACTTGGAAGCCAGGATGAGGCTTGAACACTTTCAAGGAAGCCAGAAACTACAATGCAGTTGGGTCACGTAAAAGATGGCTGGCCAACAGATCTGGAGAAGGTAAGAGAAAGCCCTCAGGTCATGGCTTGCGTTAAAACTCAAATGATGATAACAGTCACTCCCAATGCAAGGCATTCAAGGCTAGTCAAACACAGAAGTTAGCAAAGCTCTTGCACATAGTTTTCTGCTCATAAAGAATCTCTTACTTGTAATGTACTTCACCCACAAGGCCGATGAGAAAAACGGGCACCCATGACCACAGCTCTTGTAACACTCCAGCTGTGGCTCAATCTTGGCATCCAAGGAAAATGCTTATTAAAGCTGAAGAACTGTAGCAAAGGGAACAGGCGAAGAAATTAAGGACAGCAGAGATGCTGACGTACAAACACAATTGGCGTATCCTATGCCAAGATATCTTCCAAGCCCTACACTCTTGCCAACAAGCTTTGTCTGGTATCAAAGAGGGGAGGGAGAGGGAAGACTGACAGTCAAAAGAGTCTCCTCTTGGGCCATGCACTAAGTGCTGTGGCTCTTATTTCTGCCTCTTAAAAAATTATTATAATTCAATTTTTCTCTGGAACTAATCAAGCACAGAATTTGGAGAAGAGGCCTGGTTTGGGGAGATGATCTCTGAGTGAGACACTGATGTTCCCATTAGGGCAGGCTTCCTTCAACTACCAGCTCCAACATCAGCAGCACATTGTCTTTGGCTAATTACATTTTTGTAGGCAAGGCCATTGTCAAGTCTTCAAATCCTCCCCATCATTAATTTTTAAAAATTGCCCTTCTCTGCCTCTTTGCTCCCTGGCATACCACCCACCCATCTCTGGTGGTGATGTCAGCTTTGTTCTTCTGGTTTTCCAGGATTTCTCTCTTGTATTTGGGTTTTGAGGGGGAGGTGATGAGGCTGAGGTAGAACCGAACACCTGTAACTCAATCTCTTCACTAATCTGTCCATGGCTTATTTTGTTCTTAGCTGGAAACTAGTCACATCTAGCAGGCCCTTGGACACAGGTCCAGTGCTCACCAACCAAAGATGGGCCCAAGCAGAGGGAAGCTGGGAGCTGAGTCCCAGCCCACTCTTGCCTCCCCACCCCACCCTGTGGAAAGTAACAAAAGACCTGACTCTGCTATTGTTTTGATTTACTGATCAGTGACTAGATCATGTACTGTGAATCCATAGGTCAGCCTGATCTGGCCAGAGACACTCTCATGATACAAAGACAGTCGGGGGTTCTTGCTTCCAAGACAACTGATGAGACAGACATCATCTTTCCAGACAATGCATTACCCTGTACCTGGGGCGGGCATGTGCTGCTGACCCTCCCGGCCAGCTGGCAGCATCATGATGATTTAATTCATATCACATATCACAGTGTTCATTCTTCTACTTTTTAATAGAGGTAATTTATTTTTTCTATTTTTAAGATTCAGTGTTATTGTAAGGGAGAGGAAGGGAGAGAAAGGGGGGATGAAAGGAGTAAGGGGGAGAGGGACGGAGGGGACACAAGCCCATGCCTGTCCAGGAGCCTTTGCCCTCCCCCTGCCCTGACCTGCCTAGGCCCCTACCCCCTGTCCTGGCCCCCACCAGAAATCCCTCTCCTTTGCGAAACTGACTTTGATTTCTATGATCCTGGGATGCGTTGTTTTGTCCCCACTCTGCAAGCATATGCAGGCATTTCTTAATTAATCTTTAATCCTGAATTCTGCTATGTCCTCTCTCATAGCTCTGACTACACTTGAAGGTAGAGACCCCGGCTTAAAAACTTTCCACAGCTCCAGCCTCAGCACAGACAGCACACTGCTTGATTAACTACAGTGAGGCTGGCTTGGCCATGTTGATAAAGCACCAAGAACATGACTTTCCTGCTGTTTGTCAACTCAGACTTAAGGCCTCCATCTGGAAGCCCATCTTCACTCCTCTCTGCTGGCTTCCGGCCCATCCTAAGAGGTCCCCTCTGCTGCAGAGCATCCCAGGAAGAAGTCGGCTCCAGTAGGACATGAACTTCCTTCCCCACGAGGGTGTTCAGATGGAAGGTCCATGCTACAGACCTATCATCCAGAGGACGTCAGCTGTGCTTCCAGAAAGCATGATGGCTTCTGACCAACCTCATTCTGACTCATATCTTGTGCCTACGGCAAAGTCGCTGTGCGATGGCAGGGGCCTCACTTAAATCCACAGCCTTTGTTTTCCTAGAAAAACTTACTGGCCTGTCCTCTCTGTACTCCACAGAACTTCGCATGAATAGCATCTCATCACCAGAGAGGTTACAGAAATTTGTCACCACATTTTTTTTATGATTGAGATAACTGATGTATGACATTATGTTAGTTTCAGGTGTACAGCATAATGATTTGATATTTGTATATACTGCAAAGTGATCAGCATATGAAGTCCAGGTATAAGACATCTATTAGCACCTAATTATAGGAAATCCTCCTATGTGCTTTACAAAGGCAAGGTTGTAAAGAAAGTCCTTTCTCTTGGAGCCCAAATCTTTACTTTTTGTTTTCATTAATATATGCACTACCTCTATTTATGTATGCACATATATTTACATGCATATTTCTATTTCTGCAGAGTGACTGCAGGTAGGACGGTGGAGTTCTCGTTAACTCCACTCTGTAGTGCGGAAACTGTATCTGCCTTAGCAGAGGGCCACACACTGTCAGGACCAGCCGCTCTCAAAGGTCTTCGCCACGACAAATGTGGGCTACAAGCTGGGTAGACCCCATAGGCACACCCAGTGCTGGCTGTAACTCCACCACTTCCTCTGTCAGTCAAGAAACCAGACCCGAGTGCAAGCCGAGTGAGAATGACCTTTTTATCGGGCATTTATAACGGAGATCCCAGTCTAATGGAGAAAAGGAAACCAGTTACAAATCTCGGCACTTTAACTATTACCAGTATCAGATTCAGTTGCCATGCTTTACAACTGATGGGGACACGGCACCGTGGCCGAGAACTGCAGAGGTGTGAACGCGGCCACCAAGGACAAAAAAGGCCAGCCGTTTGCTTTGCCCAGAGGCTGGGTCAGGGACTATGCTGTCTTCAGATCCTGGGAGGGGCCCTCTAAATTTATAACACTAGTGGGTACTACCCCAGTCCTTAAGCCATGCCCTAGAATACTCAAAACCTAAGTCTTCTTTCTGAAAATATCTCACAGTGATTTTGCTCAGTATCAATTAAAAACCAACTTTAAAACATTCAACAGAGGATGATAGACAAATGGACAGATGGATAGAGGTGGACTTGTGACTAGCCAGCTCTGGTGCATACATCAGTCTTCCCTAAGCTTCTTGTTCCATGACTATGCGAAGGGAAGAGGGGAGGTGATGGTGTAGTAAGGAGTAGGGAGCACAACCATCAGAGAGGACACCTGAATAGAACATTCCACCAAAGGTCTTGCAAGACCAGGGAAGGTGCACTGACTGGCAACCTGGTCCTGTTCCCAATGGCACCACTTACCGGCCATTCAGCCTTTGGGCCCCTTTGAGCCTCAGCTTTCTGTTTGTCAGATGTGCTCAGCCTTCTTCATGGGGTTGGCCGTTCATTCCCAAAGTCCCTCTAGGCCTCCTAGCAAAGACCACAGGCTCCGCTAGGAGACAGAGATGCGGAACTCCTCACCTGCCCCCTACACCCACCCCAAGCATGGAGTTCACGCTCAGGGAGACAGCCTCACACACAGATGATGATGAGGCCCATGGCAGGAGTGTGTGTCGGGGACCACGCAGCACGACTCAACCTTGCCTAGAGGGAAGAGGGTCAGCGCATTTTCCAGGGAAATCATGGGAGAATTTTAAAGCCAGTAGTTAGAAGCAACCCCACTCAGAGGAAAGGAGAGACACTGAAAGCCAAAAGTAAAACATGAGTGAAATCACAGAAGTGTGACACAGCAAGGTAATTCCAGGCAACATGACCAAGTCGCTTAGTGTGGCTAGGACAGAGTGGGAACCAAGGAGATGAGGAGATGAGGGTCAGGTCATGAAAGGTTTACTTGGGAACTGACCTTTCAGAGCAAGGGGAATTGCTCCAGGCATCTTGTAAGCAAGATGACACTGTCCAAGGTGGCTTTACTAAGAACACCCTGGTGGCAATGAGAGGGGAGTTTTTGTTTGTTTGTTTGTGTGTTGTTAAAGTTTATTTATTTATTTGGAGAGACAGTGGGAGAGGGGCAGAGAGAGAAGGAGAGAATTCCAAGCATTCTCTGCACTGTGAGCGCAGAGCCTGGTGTGGGGCTCTAACTCATGAACCATGAGATCATGACCTGAGCTGAAACCAGAGTCAGACGCTTAACCGACTGAGCCACTCAGGCACCCCAAAAGAGGGAAGTTTTTGAGAGGAAGAAGTCATAAGACAGGGTGAACAAATGTGAATCACCTGTAGCAGTCTGGTGAGAAGACACAGGGGTGGGGGGCAAAGGGGGACTGTCCTACCAGCGGCAGTAGAGGGGACAGGTAAAGAAGGATTCCAGTGACATCCGGAAACTAAAATGAGCAGAGGTTGGTGCTGGGCTGAATGAATGAGGCGACAGAGGAAAGGGGACCTAGCCTGGGTGATGGTGTTGGTCCTGTCACTGCAGGAGGCACAAGAGGTGGAAAGAGTGGGCGGGGAAAACAGGTGGCGGGTTTCACCTGACCCATCTTGTTCACAATGCATGTGGGATACCCAGACAGATATGTAAGTCAGAAGCTGGTAGGAGAGAGACCAAGGCTGGAGACAGAGACAGTTATAAGGACCAAGTGAAAAAAGAAAACATGATACAAACAATTTCTACTCATTTCACAAACACCAAATGGGGACGTTCCTCGTGTGAAGTGTTGTGCTGATAGCTGTAAGAAATAGATGAATCAGACTCAAAACCAGATCCTGCCATTTAGAAGCCTGGAATCTGGTAGGGAAGACAAGACTCATCCAAAATGCTTTTGGATGGAATAGATACTAGCCATAAAAGAGGCTCAGAGAAGGCTTTCCTGTTGGCCCGGCCATAGGAGATCAAGGGGGAGGCATGGTCTCCAGCGGGAAGATGCAGAGAGGTGGCCACGTGGACACATTTGAAATGGAACCTGAAAGAGAGATAGTATTTGAACACACACACATGGGGGGGGGGGCACAAGAAGACACTGCCATGGTCATGGCCATGGCCAGTGCAGCAGCAGTGAGTGGGAGGGTACAGAAAAGGGCATCTTGCACGATAAGAATGAATAGGAATACTGGGATCCTTCTCTCCTCAAATAATAAAATTCACTCTTTGTGTGGATGATTCTCAAGTGAAAGAACTACTTTTCTCCTTTTGACTGTTCTTTCTCTGCAGCCCTAGTGACCTGGAAGGGTATTAGCTGGATAAGGCAGCCCTTGACACAGATGCTGGTAAAAAATTCTGCATGCAAACGCAGCCCTTTGAACACACTCACAGTCTCACACAGGAATGGTTACATGGCCCACTTCCCACTCCAACTTTTTTCATTAGATGAAATCAGGTGAAAATTAACATCAGATGCAAGTTTGATCAAAGAGGCAAAGGAGCTCACAAAGGGCATGCAGAAGAGGAAGCAGGGAAGAGAAAGATAGCAGGGTCTCCAGTGCCTCAGAGATCAGAGACGGCCTCTCATTACTGAGAGAGGTGGCACTGACTTGTCCTTGACCCTGTCCAGATGATGTCCTGAGAACCAGGAGAACTCACCTGGATGGGAAGTCTGGGAAGTGTCCTGTTATTTGGCAAGGCAGAACCCACTAACCCGTCAGGAACTTTCCTTCCAAAGGAGACTTTTCCCTCTAGGGTATAAGGGCTGTCCTGAGGAGACAGCAAACAGGGCCACTGAGGCCATCTGGTAAGGAATATAAATGTAAATATAAAAATATAAAACCCCTGGCTTGGTTGTGCTTGCCAGAATCACTCCACCTCTGGCTTCATCGCAGTCATTCTGGGTGGAAGGAGAAATGTCCTCTTAGTCTTTCAAGTGCTCTACAGGTGACTCCACAGATGCACCCAACCCCTCAAGCAGAAGGCCGTGGTCCTTTATTTCCCAGGATGTGCTCCCTCCCATGGTCCGGGAGCCACTGCATCCTGAGGCTGACCGCAGGAGGCTCTTAGAGCATTCCCTGCAGCGAAGGGGGGAGGCATGTCCAGGGAGCCTCTGTGGGAGACTGTGAAGAGGAGAGCTGGCTGAGCCCAAGAGGCCCTGGGCTAGCAGTTTGGCAAATCCTGAGGAGAGGCCCCACTGGGCCACAGGGAAAAGCTCACAGCCTTTTGACAGATCCTTTCAACAGGTCAGCACAGTGGGAAGCGACAGCTCTCTCCCTGGGCAGAACCACTTCCATTCAACCCAACCTATAGGCACAGGAGCCAGCCATTTTCCCCGCAGACCATCATCTCACGTTCATAAATGGAAAAAAGAAAAGCAGAGGAACAGAATAAAGTTTCTCTGTGTATTACTCTGAAGTCTGTTTAACTAGGGGTTGCTAGTGTCCCATATGTCCTTCACTTTCATATTCCTGGAATGTCAGAGCTGGAAACAACTTGCAAGGTCATCCAGCTTGGGATTCCCCAGGCACGGTGCCCACAGCCCATTCGTGTGCTCTTAGTTGATGCCATGCCAATGGCTGGCAAAAGTAGGGGGTGTTTTAATTTCCTTATTTTATAAAGGAATATTTTTCCTAACCCGTACGGAAATAATAAATGATAACATCAAACCCATGATTGTTTTGGCATTTTCATCTAAGGCAAAAATAAATTCAAACTGGAAAAGCCAGTCAATTTAAATAAAAATATTCAGAAAATACCAAGGCAGATTTTAAAAAAATCATGGCACAATCTGAATGCCTAAAGTTTTAAGAACACTCGTTTGCAGATGAGAAAACAGGCTTCTGGAAGGTGAAGATTTGCCTTCGGTTTTGCAGACTTTCATGGGGGAAAGGCCCATAAACAAAGCCACCTGACTTCTAATTCAGTGGTCCATGTGTCTCACTGGCCCAGCACAGTGAGAAGGGAAGAAGAGAAAATGCAGTCTGGGGGAGCATAGCCTGGTTACATCACTCTGCTCTGGGAGGTCCGAGCAGAGTCCCAGTGGGGACACATTGGTGCTGCCCATTCCAACTGCAGGCGGAGTCCAAGGACGGCGGTCGTGCCCGGGACAGGCTGGAACTCTCAGGTGCTGAGGCAGCTTTCTCTGGTCAGCAGAGCCCTTGAGGCGGCCAGCAGAAAGCCTGGGGAGGGTAACCTGTGTGAGTACACTGCACAATTTTTAGGGAATAAGAAGAATCAAACTGGGATGCTTTAACTTCACTGTTGGGATGCAGAGCCCTCCTGCGTTTGTTTGCAGGGCAGCTTACCTCACTTCGTGAGAATGTGTCCGAAGTCCAGACATGTCAAGTTCTGACACCCTCACTCCTCTATGTCCCAAATGCCTATGTGTCTCAACCCCAAAGTCTTCCATCTTCTTGCTCAGACAAGATATAACAAAGGAGGAAACGAAAGGTTGAGCCCTTTAACAAACATCTGTTATCTGGTCTCTTAGGGATCTCACGTGGCCATGGTGCGTTAGGGGGCTGCAGAAGTCCCCTTAAGTTCACCTTAAGCAAACTTTGGGACTGGGAGCCAAGCCCAAAAGTCCCAGATACTTCTCCATGAGGCACTCACTGCTGTCAGCCACCGTTCAATATATCAATTAACTGAGCATCTGATTCACCCAAGTTAGAAGGCTATTTGACTCATCTCTTGCTATTCATGGATGTCGGCAGCAGTGACAGAGGTATCAGGAGAATCATAAATAGAAAGGCAGCAGCAGGAAGCTCCTGACCTCCTTGGATGCACCATGGAGAGTCCTGTGCAATCTGGAGGAGAGCAACTGACATCAGCCTCTCATGCAGGCAAGACTTCCAATGAACTTGAATGGATACCTGACAGGGTATGCGATGAGGCAATTTTATGAGGTGAGGTCTCTCAACATGCCTTGTCCACCATCAGCCTTATTCATAAGTAAGGCAGACAGCCACCACTAACTCTTAAAGTCCTTTCCTATCATACACCAAATGTATCATGACATGTCTGGAAGCATAATATACTTCTCTGCAGGCAGGTACACCTACATGAGGTATTTTGGCATAAGGGGCTGTTTTTACATATCTAAACATTTCACAAAAGTCTACCGTGTGTGTCAAAATTGAAACCAAGCAGGAGCTATCAGCCTCACAGGAAAGGGAAAAAAAATTGCATATTTCCTAATCCATACCTTGTTTATAATTCTCTTGTCAAGTCTAAGCATATTTTGTTTTCATCAACTTTGTCTTCGCTCAACCCATCAATACCTCTCAGGAGAGGCTAATATGCTTGCATCTCACCTGAATTTGTGCCTTGAATTTGTAGCAAGAAGAATCTTTATCAATGCCTGCCTTATGTGACAATTATAATCAATCTATAGGAGTCTGACTAAAATGAGCAAACTGTTATCTTTCACTCTGCAAATGGTACCCTATCACTTCCGCTAAGTTGTTAAGATTTCAGTGTCTGTTTACACTCTGTAGACAAAAGAGAATGTACTAGATCAGGATCAGCAAACTATGGCCTCTAGGCCACTTGGGGCCCACTGTCTGTTTTGTAAATAAAGCTTTTTAGAACAGGGCCACATTTACCCATTTACTTATTGCATATGGCTACTTTGGCACTACAATGGCAAGCATTGGATAGCTGTACCAGAGTTTAAATAGCCTGCAAAGCTGAAAATATTTACCACTTGGCACTTTACAGACCCCTGGCCTAATGTCCTGCTATCGCCCATGCAGGGTTCTCTCTGTGGGGACATGGCTGCCTACATCTACTATACCCAAAGCTACTCTGTCTCCACCACCCACTCACCCATTGAATGTGGGGTTGAGATCAGATTTAAAGGCAAATTTCAGGTCAGTGAAAGGATCACAAAACCTTAGACATGGGCAGAAGGCAAGGAGAAGGCGGCCTGAGCTGGAGGAAACATAACTGCCTTCAGAATGAGAACTCTGACCCTTTCCACCAGTGTTGACCACCACCATCTCCCACCAGAACGTGCTTTATTTTCCCCATTGGGAATGTAACAACACTCCTTGATACCTGAGTAGAATAGGAATTCCCATAATGACATCACTTGGTTTGATAAAATAAATAAATAAGTTAGTGATGTTCTTCCAGGGAATTCGGAGCTGGGATTATCCTCCCAAACCGTAGGATAGCTGCTAGGAAACCCTGTAAACAGTGAAACAGAAGTGGCTTAATAATGCCCTAGACATCCACGGCCACATCCTGGCTTCACAATGGGCCCGTTCTGTTGCCCTGATGACCTTAATTGCCTCAGTCTCGTCCCTGAGCATGACTCCTCCAGGACCCCTGGAAGGGGTGGCCATGATTCCAGCTGCCTCTTCGCTCCCAGAGGTAGTGGCCCTGGGGGACACACTGTGCATGGAACAGTTACAGGCAGCTTGCATGGTGCCCCAAGGGTTTACCTGGTTCATATTTACCAGGCACTTCTCATGGGCACTATAGGAAGTGCTTAGGAAGAATCATCCCATTTAATCAACAAAACAGCTCTAAGAAGCAGAATCTATTATCATTCCCATTTCATCAATAAGGAAAGTGAGTGTAGAAGAGTTTTAAAGCAATTGGCCTAAGGACACTAGGAAATCTAGTAAGGTTCAAACTAGGATGTAAACTGGTCTCTCTGATAACAAAGCCTTGCTATCAACTCCCTCCCTGAAGTTCAGTACTATGGAATTTATAGTCTTCTCTGGCTTCTGGGCTTCTCGATGACCTCTGTTCAGAGTCAACCCCGGGCTTCTCTGCAACGCTATATCCCTCTGCTCAGTGCAGATCTTCGCCCTTTGCGGTGGCTGGGAGACTCCATCATGACAACACCTTCCTTGCCCGGTTCTCTAAGCTTTCCTAATGTTCATCAAGTGAAGGGTCTCTTCTGTGCCAGCTAGAAGCAAAATTATCCCACAGCCTGGAAAACTGGAGAAACGGGCTGACCCTGAAGCCAACAGGCAGCACAGTCACAGCAGAATGAAGTCTGGAGCCAGATGCATTTCCTTGAATCTTGGCTCCACCTGTACGACCTTGGATCTGTGATTTACTTTCTTGAAGTCTCAGTGTTCATATCTGAAAAGTGGGAGAATTACTATCTATTTCACAAGACTTTTAAGGAGTGGACTGATACTCTGCATGAAAATATCCCATACCTTGTCTGGGACACAGTGAGTAAAATGTTAGCTTCATTACTAGGAGTATCACCGGTTCTTCTCATCAACTTAAACCCCAGAGAGATTATGACTCCCACTTTCAAAAGGATCTACAGAGATTTTTGGAACTAAGTACTTAAAAGTAATTTGTTGGCTTCTATATCAAGTGAGCTAAATTGGTGAACAGAATATTACATCATGTTGTTAAAAAATAGTATCACAAAAATGTGGCCTCTTAGCTATTCTCCTTGTTGTCTGGAGAAATGGGGGCAACTTAAGGTCTTTGTGAGCTTCAGGAAAGAGAAGAACAAAACTGTAAAAAGGATGTAAAAAATGTAAAGAAATGGCAAAGAAGGTAGACACTCAACTGGCTCCCAGTTCTGCCAAAGGCCATCCTCAAATATTAAGTGTTAATAATAGCATTCAATGTTCCTTGAAAGCAGAATGTTGTCTTACTAATTTTCTACCTCCTTAGCCAGACAGATACTGGTGAATCTATATCTAGGAGCAGCTGGGTGGCTCAGTCAGTTAAGCGTCTGACTTTAGCTCAGGTCATGATCTCAGCATTCCCAAGTTCAAGCCCTGTGTCAGGCTCAGTGCTGACAGCTCAGAGCCTGGAGCCTGCTTCAGATTCTGTGTCTCCCTCTCTGCTCCTCCCTTGCTTGCACTCTGTTTCTCTGTCTCTCAAAAATAAATAAACATTAAAAAATTAAAAAAAAAAGAATCTATATCTAAACGAATGAATCAATCAATAATTTCTTTTAAATCAATGATAGGTCAATAATGCTTTTAAAATGGTGGGTTTTTTTTTTTTTGGTTTGTTTCTAAAAACTGCAAAGGTATGAAAATATGTACATGAATAAACCTAAATTTACCGTTATAGGACTTTCACAGTTTTAGAGCAAA
Organism: Hyaena hyaena; assembly: GCF_003009895.1. Lineage (NCBI taxonomy): Eukaryota > Metazoa > Chordata > Mammalia > Carnivora > Hyaenidae > Hyaena > Hyaena hyaena. The sequence continues at coordinate 704,897 of NW_024081426.1, forward strand.
AAGTCCCTAACTGCCCTCTTCCCATCCCTGCCAATGAGCCCACAGCCAGCTGCGAGGTGGTGTGGCTGAAGCCAAGGTTAGCAGGTGGGTGTAGCCAACCCGAACCGAATCTGAGCTTCTGGGGTTAGCTGTCTGGTGTAGCCACAGGAAGAAAGATCTATATTCTATCTTGGTTGTGGGTTTTAGTGCTCATAGAGTTATTGGTTTTGAAGCAACAGTGGGGGGAAAGTGTCAAATGGGGCTCAGCAGTGAAAAGTGGACAAAAAAACAAAAACTGATAAAAGGACATGTAAGAAGTATGTATTGGGCACCCACTATCAGCCAGAATATGAGCTGGTGCTTCTCAGAGAACAGAGTCTGGACTCTACCAACTGCTTCAACTTAAATCCTGGCTGTGTAACCTAATAGCATTTAAATTTAGGCAAGTTACTCCACTTGTCTGGCCCTCAGTCCCCTCATTTGTAAAATGGGATGATAATAATCCCTACTTCATGGTGTAATGATGAGAATAAAACATCTGGTAATATATAGTGAAAGTACTTGGAGTAGTGTCTGGCACTTGGTAAACACAAAATAAAACTGCAATGATGACGATGGTGATGACAAGGAGGAGGAGGATGGAGATGATGATGATGAGGGCGACGACAATGACAGCATCTGTCAGTCCTCCAAGCATCTCTACAAGATGCCCATTGTTTTTGTTTGTTTTGCTTTGTTTTGGGGGCATTATTTTGCAGGGGCAAAGGGAGAGAGAGAGAATCGTAAGCAGGCTCCACCCCCAGCAGGAAGTCTGACACAGGGCTTGATCTCATGGGCCTGGTATCATGAACTGCACCAAAACAAGTGTTGGGCGCTTAACTGAGTGAGCCACCCAGGTGCCCCTGCAGCATGCCCACTGTACTGGACAAGTAAATCGTGGAATCCTGGCTTCTCTCCTATGCTAAAGAATGTGGTTCCAAGCTGGGCCTGGAACAGGACCAGTTGTGTTCTGTGCTACCTAAGCCAACCTCCCTGTACCTACAGCCAACAGGAGAAGTTAGGGTTATGTCCTCCCACGGGGTGATTTGCGAGGAAAAGCTCTCAAAAAACAGGAACTACAGTAACTAGTTTCCCTCTGCTTGTCTCTCTAAGGAGTCAGGAGTAGGGAAAATCAGGGAATATTGCAGCCACAGGCAGAGGGATGGACACATAAAGGTGCAAGAAGTCTCAAGGGGTCACCAGTGAGATGACTTGACAAGTAAATGGGTGGTACAAACATTCAAAAGCATCAAAACGGGGACAAGATTTACAGAGTGCACTGGACAAAGGAGCTAATAGAAGGCAATGGGAACAATGAAGATGGATGGGTCAAAAAGACAAACCTCAAACCAACCATGGAGGCTGAGGGCTGACATGATGACTCACGGATCCTATACAACCTTCCAGCTCCAGAGTTCATGACATTCTGCTCTGAGGATTTTTTAAATTACAAGATTCCTGTTGGGGCGCCTGGGTGGCTCAGTTGGCTAAGCGTCCGATTTCGACTCAGGTCATGATCTCATGGTTCGTGGGTTCGAGCCCCGTGTCGGGCTTTGTACTGACAGCTGGGAGCCTGGATCCTGCTTCAGATTCTGTGTCTCCCTCTCTCTCTGCTCCTCCCCTGCTCATGCTCTGTCTGTCTGTCTCTCTCAAAAATAAATAAATGTTAAAAAAAGAAAAAGATGATTCCTGTCTCCCTTACCTCCATGTGAATTTCTATAGTCAAACTCCCTTACAGAGAAGGCCTGAGTGAACCTCCATGTTTTGAAACTAAAAAAGCCTCACCAGTGAATGTATCCATTTCACAGTTGAGGTGAGACCCAAAAGGTCAGCAGATGACCTGACGTGGTATAAAGCCAGGCTCTGAAGCTCCCCTTCCAACCTGAAGCCCACTGTTTCTTTCCCACATTTCCTAGCTCCCCCTCTGAGGAATACGGGAGACCAGCCAGCGCTCAGAATATCTCAACAACTGAAACGGCTAATGGACACACATGTACCTGCACCTAATGCACCTTGGCAAAAGAGGCATAGCGGAACCACGGTGCCAGGTGGGGAGGCTTAGACACCAACCCTCCCTGGGCTCTTGGGAGAGACCCCAAATGGGCCCTGGCATCCTCCTCTTTTGCACATCAGTCTGACAGAAACAACCCAAGTTCAAGGAGGTTTTGTCTGTAGGGATCTTGCTATTATTTTAGGGACTACCCACCATCTTCTTAGTGGGAGGCCAAGTACACGACAATGGCTTTGGCAAGTAGACGGTAAGGTCAGTAGGTCAGTCCTGCCCCATAACAGATGGGTTGAATTGCTAGAAAAGTTCTTTGGACAGAATCTGTTATCACTCTAGTTCTATCCTTTGTAGGAACACAAGGCATATCTAAAAGCCTCCATTTCTTTCTAAAGATCAGAAGGATAGGGCATCCTCAGTTGAACTAAGCCAATAATATAAATTAACAAGAAAGATGTAAAAGTGACCCTGATTAATGAATTTGCTAATGAATTTTGTACAGATTAGCTGAAGGCAAAAAGAACTGACAGAAAAAGCATCTAGCTTGCCTATGCCCACAGACACTTAATAATAAACTGATGGTCTTGGCGGCACATAGCAACAGCCATGCTTAGAACATTATTCCCTGCCCTTCGACGTAGCTGAGCTTTGCGAGTACAGTGAAGACAGCTTCAAGCAAAGTAACACACGATGTGTAGGCAGTGAGCTGAACTTGAGTGAGGAGGCGCGAGTAAGAGCAAGTAAGAGCAAGGATGGGTCCTGTGGCACAAAGTTGTCTACGGTCTTGGAAACACAATCCTGGAAGCTTCCATACGTGTGTTCCGTAGGCTTTGTACTAACTCGGCCCAGGTGTTACTTCCCCAGAAAATAACTTCTCTAAAGGGCCCACTCTATTTCCTGGATGCTGGGACTCCACACCATCTAAGGCCTCTTTTGTCTCTACACTGTTTCTCCCAAAAGAAAACTAACTATGCGTCTAGGGCTCATCTGGAGCACCCGGAAACAAGGTTCCTGGAGCCAGCAGTTGAAGGCCAGGAGAACCTTCAGACACTGGCCAATGGACCCACGCAGTTGGGACCAGTGGTCTTGAGCAGACCCAGGCTTCATTGATGGGCCCCCATCCCCAAATCTCCAGGGAGATAGACAAATGCTCACAGATTATTTTTTCCCCACAACTGTCAATTGTGCCTAAGAGGGCTGAACTATGAAAGCTTACCTACCAGCAGGAGTTATCACTGCAATATATATATATATATATCAAACTGAAGGATTTTTGAAAGGTTACTTGCTGCGGAAAATGTATTTAACCAACATATATGCATACAGGAAGTCTCTTAACACTGCCAACTTTAATTACAAAGATGAAATATATAGATAATACACTAAAGTGCTATTATACACCATTCAATTCTTTTGCATATTGTAAGAAGAAAAATGTAGATCATATAGTAAATTAGCAAATGCACAACATGGAAATTCAAATCCACAGAGTCTGAATATCTAAAGTAAAGTCATATGAGGGGCGCCTGGGTGGCTCAGTCGGTTGAGCCTATGACTTTGGCACAGGTCATGATCTCATGGTTTGTGGGTCTGAGCCCCACGTTGGGCTCTGTGCTGACAGCTCAGAGCCTGGAGCTGTTTCAGATTCTGCATCTCCCTCTCTCTCTGCCACTCCCTCCCTCGTGTTCTCTTTTTCTCTCGAAAATAAATATTAAAAAAATAAAGTCATATTAAAACCTGATCTTCTATGGAGTAAAGGATTTGCTTATAACTGAAAAAGTCTCTGACTTCTGGATTTAAACTCAGACAACCAATTTTCATTCAATGATTTTCACTCGATCAAGAGTTTGCAAAAGAGTATCAAGAGTACCTGTGTGTACTTCAGTAGCTTTAAATGTCAATTATCTTGCAAAATTCAAAATAAATCTCTTCAGCCTAGTTTGAATCATGCTGGAGGTTACAATGCATTGTTTGACCCTCCAAGCAGTAATGTGAGATTTCAGGAGGGAAAGAGCACCTCTTTGGAAAAAATAATTCAAAAATTTTAGGATGTGATTGAAAAATAAGCAAAGCAAAAGGGTTTTCAAAGTTTTAAATTACCAAGTTCCCAGCTGAGGTATTGGTTTCCCGCAAGCCCACAATTTTGCTGATGGTATATTTATACTGGGTGCAGTGCAAGAGATGACTCGCCAAATCTCATTCATAAAGTGTCATAAGGATACAAAAAAAGGCATTCCTTGGCCTTTCAGTCTCTCATTACTTATACTTTGTGCTTAAAACTAAACACAGTAAATGCAAAATATAAAAATAAACAGTGGTCCCTGCATTGAGGCAATATGGATGAGAAAAGTGTAAACACAAAATCAGAGAAATGTAAACTTGAAGGTTTTCACAGAACCATTAATTCCCTCTGCACATATTGGAAATATTTAGAATTGCCAGTTAAGCTTTTAAATATACATTTTCTTAACAAGAGAGAAAAGGTTGGGCGTATTCATGTTTTGATAATCACCTTGACTTTTCTCTTTTTCAAATTATGCTATTTGGATACGAACTGAAAACCACATCAGTATTGATCGTTATAGTTAATGAAAAATAGCTCTGCTATTGTTATTTCATAACCAGCAGGGTCTGGGTAATAAAATTTCATGTAAGTGCATTTTGCTGTCCAACAGTGTTACTAGTCAAAGGACTGCAAAATCTTCTGACATTTATAATGCTCTCTTTCCAGATGCCTCAAATGACTGCCTACTTCACTTCCAAAGGATGTGGGATAAAGCGTATCAGATGAAGTCTACCAGTCCCCGAGTCTCTTAAGATGAAGCCATCAGAGATTCTAGGAACGATATCTTCAAACAGGATACCCTCAGGCTTGATTTCCAAGCTGAGGGCAGATACACAACTTCAGACTTTGAAACTGTGTCTAGAATAGAATGTTAAGGATAGGAGGGGCAATGTGCGAGGGTGTATGGCATGGAATGGGAATAGGGCAAGGTAAGATGGCAAAGCTGGGCTGCAGAAGACTGCCCTGACCACAGCATCTTTGCCAGGGATGGGAGGGAATACTTGTATCTTCACGCTACCTCAGGATCACTGTTTCCTTGCAGAAGTCAAAGGCCTTCCTGAATTTTTCATGGAGATATGGGCCTAGCCACATCCAAGAGGTCAAGCCACAGACAAACACAAGACTTGCCCACCCTCACCCTCTGCCCATGATCTTTTAACCTCTGCCCCCTCCAGCTTAGTGAAAAATAACACAGAATAAACTAACGCTGAAGGAATAATCTCTTCCATTTTATTTGGAAGACAGAATGTCATTGTTGGTCTGCCATGGGTGACCGGTAGTATATGAAGGAAAAATTTCAGACACAGGTTGAAGGCTGACTTTTGTTCTCTTTCCGTTTCAGTGCCCATGGTCCATTAATCCCTGCTCGGGGGGGGGGGGGCGCTCCAAAAACAAAACATTAGGAAGGCAGGGCCTTTCATAGGGGCTGGTATATTTAAGGGCACAAACTATTTCCTCAAATCCTTTGGTACCCTTGAGCTGCACATTTCTATCTCCACTGTCATGCACCTCCACTAACATGCATCTGTGTGCACACACGTACACATGCATACACACACACACAATACACACATATACACTTCTTTAGAGAACTTATTGGAGCACATCACTCTGAGGATAGAAAGGACAGGATACTTGAAGATAGGATCCTTGCTACACTATGATGATGCAGCAATGATGACCAGCACTAGACTGTCTTTCCATGGACCCTCCCACTACTCCCCCAAGCCCCACCAAACACACCTTCTGATACGCTGCCTGTCTTGACCACCTATATTCAGGGCCTCTCAGATACAATCATACCCAATATTAGTCCTTAAGAATCTCTAGACACTTTCTTTCCCGCTAAAAATTTCCTTGGTGTGATGACTGGTTTGCTGAAATGGTCTTAGGCCAAAAGAAACAAACAAAACAAAACAAAACAAAAACCATCCAGGACAATGACGACTGCTTTTCACATTGATGGGAAGATGTGAATGGCTAGGGGAAATCCACCGTGGTGCCCTTCTTTTCCATCAGACCACATCATTAATGTGAAGACAATGTGGCCTCTACCTCTGTCGATCCAGTCAATGCTAGGGTTGATCCAGCGATCTGCCCGATCTTACCTCTCCCTGGGAACTACAAGCTACATGAAAGAAGACAATCTTCCCTGAGAGAGGAAATGTTAGTCTTTAATTAAGGATGTACAAGTAGTGTAACTGCCATATCATAAACCTCAATTAATTTGTAAACGTGAGGCTTAGCAATCTCATTTACCCACCTGCCTTCTGGCACATCTAAACATTGGGTTTACCAGTTGCTCTTCAAGGACTCTTTTCTTGGACCATATAGTTTAAATAAAGTAGCTTGGGTATATGCAGGTAATCTACCAAGCTAGTTATTCATGGAGACACCGGTGGAGGAAGTAGAGGAAGACTTACATTCTGAGATTTCATCAGAGATTTTATGGGAAGAGTTTCAATGTCAAATATCTGGATAATGGAAATTTTTATATATCTAAAATGTGCTCAGTTTCTCCCAATCTGATGCACAAAACTAAACAGCACATAGTGCTGGTCTCAGAGTAATAGATAAAGTTTAGACCAAGACCTAGGTTGGTTTTCTGTAGAGTTTCATAAACATGAAACAGACCATGCCTTCTGTATACATGGTCATGAATAATCAGTCCGGCCTCAATCTGCTCTCAGGCTTCCTTGAAGCATATGATATGTTGGTTTTACCAATATAATACTAATACATAAAATACCAAGTGAAACAGACATTGTCTATTTCCACTGGGAAATTCATTCATTTCTTCCACAAATATTTATTAAGCATTAACTATGTGAGTGCATTGTTCTAAGTGCTAAGAACACAACAGTGAACAAAATGAACACCCCCCCAGACCAAACCCTGCCTGTCACTGCAGCACTCACTTTTGACTGAGATTCTCAAATGCAAGTTCCTAGAATTTTAGGAAGAATCTTCTAATTTTCTTGAGGCCTCAAATTTCTGAATAGGAGAAGGGAGGCTGATGGTGACACTTCTGAGCTAGGCTATAGGGAGGGGCATGTATCTATCAATATGCTGTTTGTTGTAAGAGGACAGAAAGCCAAACACAGACTTTCTCCTGGCTGGAGGAAGAGAGAAGAGGGCGTGGTAGCAGCAAGCAGCTTGGCAAATCAGTCATTCAGCACACATTTATGGAGCAACTATTAGAAGATACTCTGATCTACTAGTTGAAGAAGCCCTTTAGAAGACAATCCACTGCCACCATCTGATATTCTCTTGTTTGTAGAAGTTACTCCATGTCTAGGCATGTTCCCAAAGAGAACAGGTGGGTAATGGTGGGATAGAAGTAACTACATCTTTCTTTTCACCCCAGGTGGAGACATTTCCCACAAATATGAAATTTACTTATTAACGCGATGTGGAGTGGGTTTTGTAGGGCTATGTTCATGGCGCCAACGCTCTTAAAGTCAAGGTAACATAGGCTATGGTTAAAGCCACGCTGCTCTTACCATGACTGAGATGTGCAGGATCCTCAATTCCTCTTCTGCTGACTCATGCTGGGGTTCTTCAGTTGGGTCTTGTCCAGGGAGGCTGGGAGCGCCATCTTGGTGATGGATGTGGAAAAGCAAAGTGCCATTCTCCAGCCACTGCTGCCTCCAGCGTACCAGAGGAATGTCCTCTGTGTTTCCTGAGATCTCTAGAGGACAGACACCAAGGGCACAGGTCAGAATTCGGACTGGACCAATCTGAATCTTCTTATTCATCAACTTCCCAGACAATGGTACCCATTAGCCAGTGTCAGATAAAGACAACAAAGGGTTCCAGTGATGGTTAGGGTCAGGTTTCAAATCTCCAGGAAGGGAAGAGGCCCTGAGAAGGAGAGAATTATCTGCCCCCCCCCATCTTTTCCCCATAATCCAGTGAGCTGGACTCTTACCCATTGAGAAAAACACCAAGGTGAAAATTCAAGTTCTCCTCCGTATTTCTATGATCAATAGCATCCTCTACCCAGCACCATCTGAATACCCTGATAATCCCCAGAGGTAAATACAAGGTTGTTTGCCTCTTGTAAATTTGAAAATGTGAATTCCCTAGCAATTGCTTCTAGACACCAGCGAATCTACAAAGGAGAGAGTTGGTAATTACTGTGCAGAGAACTGGCACATCTGGAACCATCCTGGGAGGTTACTGCAGAGCCACTGGGGCCAACAGGATATTTCTAAAACCACAATCATTTGCAGCATAGCCCACTGGAGATGTGTAATACTCGCTGTGGCAGGGGTGTTTTAATTCCCTTTAATTTTACTCTCCATTTTTGCAGAGCAGAGGTGGTACACACGGAAAGGGTAGTGAAAAAGTGGGCACTGAGCACAGACGCAGGGCTTGAGATGGAGGCGCCAGACTATCATCAACAATTAATAACAAAATACCAAAAACCTACTATGCATTTCGAACATAGGTGCTAGGTGCTAGGCCTCTGGTACAGAAGTATGCTATTATGGGTCTCTTCTGCTAATATTCCTAAGCAAGATTGTATTGAATCTATGAGATAATTCACAACAGAGAGACCTGATTAGCCCAGCCTCTCCTAAACTTCATTTGGCCTCAAAATCATTTCTTCCTTAACAACTATTACCACCCTGGGGAACTAATATTCTGCTGAGCACACTCTGGCAATGCATTGCTTTATAAAAGTTCCTTTTATAAAAGGCATGGCTTCTTCTCCCAAAATTTATCACCTTTGACCAAATAAATAAATAAATAAATAGTTCCATGGACATAAAAAAGATTTAATAAGACACATTTAGAATAGTACTCTCATCAAGTACCATGCCGTAAAGAGGGAAGCAATTTTAAATATTTATGCAGTTTATAAATATCCTTCGCTATTTGTAGGAGGGCACAAATGATGTTCTGCTTTATTTATTTACTTATGTATTTATTCATTAATTGACTTAACAGATACTATTGTGCACCAAGCACTGTTCTAGGCACTGTGATACTAATCTAAATGAGGCCCTCAACAAGGTCTCCAGAGTGACCTAACCTGAACGAATGTGAATGTGGGAGGTGTTACACCGTGTATATAATGAGACCATGTGGAAACATACAATTGAAGAGTGGGCTTGCCTGGGTTGAGGGTGGAAGAGGGGGAGGAAATTTGGAAGAAGATATTGGCCTTGGGCACCAAAGGGTAGTAGACTTCCTTTTAACAGGGAGGGATGTGGAAAGAGGACATTCAGACACTGGCAGGCGAATTAGAAGGAGGACGAGAAAGAAGAACACTGGCTGGTCCTCCCAGGGTAGGTAGGTGAAAAGAATTCGTATGAGCTACAGGTCATCAGCCTGTCCCCAAAAGACACAGAGAGTATTCCCTACCTCTTCCTAACAACTTCCAGACTGGGGAGAAGAGTAAATGGGTGTGTGAGGGATGATGAAGGGGCAGCAAAAACAAGATGATCAGAGCCCCCCTTCATCCTCAGCCTCTCGCTGGGTCACCCGGCGCTCAAGCATCCTACCGGGATGGTGAGCCGCCCGTGCTCTGGAAGTGACCAGCTCAGGCAGCCAAGAAGCTGCAGTGGCAGAGGGTGTAAGAATGGAAGGTCCCCTGCATCTGGGTCTTGGTTTTCTGCAGGCACAGCCCCATTTGTTAAGTGAGGCAGTGGGTGACACGGGACCCCCAAGTTCACCTTTCCTCTGTGGTGGCCCTCCAGACTTACAGGTAAAGAGAAAACCTTGGGTGTGCCTCCCAGCAGTGGCCACACAACACGTCATTGCAAGGGCCCAATCACTAGCTACCGCCCAACCATGGGTCAAGCCCCAGGAAGATTCCTCCTGGGAAGCACATCCCTCTCCCAAGTCCTTTCCCTGCCACCACAAGAGAGACCAAACGGTCTCTCGCCATGGACAAAACTCACAAGCACTAACAGCTTTTAATAGAGCACCCAACACCATAATTCAATCACTCAGAGCAACACACGTTCAGCCTCCTACCCACACCCACTCTAAGCCAGCCTGGGATCAATTCCATACATGCTGGGTGCCACATCAGCCTTTCCTGTAACTCTCTAGAAGGAATCTAGCACCTCATACCTCCAAAGCACTTAAAACAAGATAATTGTTTCCCCGGAGACTCTGATCAACTAGGCCAGGCTCATTACCTCCGTTTTTAGTGTGGAAGCAAGGACAAGTAAACACCCAGATCAAGGTCATGCCAGCCTGATACTGAACAGGTGATGAAACAGATGAAGTCCTATCAGATCCCCTCCATCCCCAACACACACCAGACAGCGTGACCTTCGCACAACCACGGAGAGAGGGAGCAAACATTTGAGTATAGAGTGCAAGTGGTCTCTTAGCAGGTTTTGAGAACCAGTATTTTTATTTATTGTGCAAAGTCTCAGTATTTCAGGATTTCTTTTTTTATTTTATTAAAAAACATTTTTAATGTTTATTTATAGAGACAGAGAGACAGAATGGGAGCAGGGGAGGGGAAGAGAGACAGAGAGAGACACAGAATGGGTTCCAGGCTCTGAGCTGTCAGCACAGAACCCGAGGCGAGGCTCAAACTCATGAACTATGAGATCGTGACCTGAGCTGAAGTCAGATGCTTAACTGACGGAGCCACCAAGGTGCTCCAAATATTCCATGACTTCTTTCAAAATTAAGATAGAATTCCCATACCATAAAATCTGTCCTTTCAAAGTATATAGTTCCATGGTGGTTTGTACATTCACGAAGTTGTGAGACCACCACCACTGTAACTCCAGAACATCTTCATCAACCCAAAGAGACACCTACATGTACTGGCGGCCCAAGACAATTTCTGAGGAGGAAGGCGTTCCACTCCAGCATCCAAGTGATGGTACCAGGAAACGAACAGGTGTGACAGGGATATTGACAAACGCTCCTACAGAGCGGTGAGCTGAAAGCACAGACTCTCTGACCCTGGCTTCCAGGCCAGCCCTCTGAACCCCTTTGTGAGTTATATATGCCCATTCCCAGGGACAGTGATATCTTGATTCTGCCCAGACCAGATGCATAGTAGAGGGCAAAGGGTGTAGCAATGAGAACACCATGCTTGCCCATGAGGGGGCCTGTCATTTTTTAAATTCAAGATGATTACAGAATGATGAGCTTTCTTCTTTGGCTTCTTTCCCTGTCCAGGCAGGATCTGACATGGGAGGGCAAAAACACTGAACCAGGAACTTATTTACTTATGCCATACCTGCCCTGGGTCAGCCAGTGAAAAACCACAGGGCACAGTAAATGCCTTGTGAATTTCATCACCCACGGAGTGGAGATCAGAGCTTGGAACATCAATGTAATCACGCTGGCCTGGATGTTAGCAGAATATCTCAAGAAGAAGAAATGCTCAGAAATTGCTTTACCAATGCAAGCCTTCCCCGAAACTCCCAAGAAGTATGTATGGGAAGTGATAGTTACCCAGGCTCAAAGCCTCCTGGGGGCTGTGAATGAGGCTTACCAGGACAGAAGCCTCCAGAGCCATTTCAAGATACCATGGGGGGAGGGGGGGGCTGAGCACCATTGCTGCCAGCACGCTGTGGGATTGAGATCTCCAGAAAGGTAAGGCTGCCCTTACTCTTCACGTGTCACTTCTTCCCCTCCACAAGCCCCCAAAGCCTCCACAAGCACTTCTCAGAGCCTCCCAAAATTCTGGAGCTGCCTAGAATACACAGAAACCAGGATGCCATTTATTCTTGTGTACAATGAAGATTTTTGGAGCACATTTTGGAGCACATCCACTTGCCACATTCAGCAAACTGCTATACGATCCCTAGCCTGAAAGAGCCTTTGATCTAGAAAGAAACTGAAGACATGGCCACGACTAAGTACTCTAAGCAGTAACAGCCATGCTGAGTGTTGGGGGTTGGCATCTGGCTAGACATAAGCCCCTAGGAAGGGATATAATGGGAAGAGACACTGGAGGCAACTCCTTATGAAGAGAACAATGGGTGCAAAGAAACAGAGGAGGATGCTTGTTTGCAGAAGGGCGGAGTTGGTGGAGACAAGTGGTGGAGGACCCAAGCCAGGAATGCAGATTGAGGTCAGGTATGAAAAGCATTCACATGACAGTTTAAGGAGTTCCGAGCTAATGGAAAGTCATCTCTGGTCTTATTAAGCAGAGAAGGGAATAAGGCCAGGATTTAGAAAGATCAAGAAGACTCAGAAAGAGAGCAGCAAACAGACTAGATTCTACCCCAGTCTCATGGTAACTCGGATCCTGTATTGTGCAGTGATGAAAATACGGAGCTGGAACTCAAGAGACCTGGGTCTGGAGTAGTCTTGACTGTGTTGCCTAGCTTTGAGCTTCTTCATCTGTGTAAGAAAGAGCTGTACACATGGGTTTCAAGGCCATCTTGTAACCTCACATCCCACGATTCTAAGTCCAGAAGAGTGTGCTTCACATGACTGCCTAGAAAGATGGTAATTTCCACGTGTCAAGAATGTCAGCTCTTCTCCCACTCTTCCCTACACTCCACCGTCCCTCTCCTTCTCCCTCTGAGCACAGGGTGGACAGGTTGGGGATGATTTCATCAGAGCCTTTAAGAGCCAGGCCCATTTTTGGACTGGACCCCAGCATGGGGAGAAAGGTTCTTATTCCTGCTGACACAGATATGCGGTCTCGAAGGAAGACATCTTGGGGCTTCTGCATATGCAATAGGAGAGCCAGGAAGATAGGTGAGCAGAGGCAGTCATGCTAGAGAATGATCTGGCATGTGGAAAGGCACAGTGGAGAGTGAGATAAAATCACTTTTATTTTTTTTTAGTTTTATTTTAGAGAAAGAAAGCTCAAGCAGGGGAGAAGCGTAGGGGGGTATGGAGGGAGGAAGAGAGAGAGAAGGAGAGAGGGGACAGTGAGCAAGAGAGAGAGAGAGAGAGAGAGAGAGAGAGAGAGAATCCCAAGCAGGTTCTGCCACACTCAGCACAGAGGCTGATGCGGGGCTCGATCCCACAAATGGTAAGACCACGACCTGAGCCAAAATCAAGAGTTGGACCCTCAACTGACTGCACCACCCAGGCACCCCAAAAATCACTGTTCAATTAACCTTAGTCATTGTTCTAATGTCAGCATGTGCCCTGTGAACTTGTAGCACTGTCTTTTTGGGGGGTTAGCTTAGGATACCCAAAGCTTGCTACAAAAATTCCTTTTCCAAACATAACAACTTCTCCCACCATCCAAGTGCCCTGCCCCTTCCACAGGTGTCCCCTCCCGCTGAGCATCCCTAAACTGAACTGCTAAGACAACACAGCATGTCGGCATCAGAATTTCCCCCAAAAGACAGCTTCACTGAACACCAGATCTATGATGCCCTCTTTCAAAGAATTTGGCAATTTCAAGTCAAATGTGGATTTGAACTGGGAAAATTCTCAAAGACCCTTTAATGCACTGAATAACTTAGAGTGGCTTAGAGCAGTCTTGGCTTTCTGGGCCCCTTTTTCACTCCTGGAAAGGCTGAGTTTCCAGCTAAACCCCGCTGAGTAGTAATGAGGTTGCTCAGGTGGTGAGGTCAAGCCAGGAGGAAGCATTCACTTGTCAACTCTAAGCCTCATGTTGAGGCACCTGATGAACTGATCCTACAGTCTTTCAAGATTGAGTGTGACACCTCAATGATGTGTCCTCAATGGCCACCTGATGGCCATTACTGACTGTTAGAAGACCTTGTTTGGATCAGGATTTTCAAACTTGCTGTTAATCTTAGAAACTCTTCCTCTAAACCAAACCTAATACAGCTTCTGAGGGGGTTTCCGAGAGCAGAGTCAGAAAAGAACTGGATGAATTGGAAAACAAATAAAATGCACTACCACGGAACTCCCCGCTGCTAGGAGACTGTAGGGGGTAATCTATGCATGATCAGTTTTGCTTGGCTGTTTTTTCAATTCTGTTAAGTATGATATTGTGAATAGCCTCATATTCTTCATGAAAAAAATTACAAGGGAAAGGGATCAGCTCTAAAAATGGAATCTAGTCTTCCTTCCACCCTGTGCTACCTCAGTGGCCATTTTGAGTTTCCTGTGTGATGAAGATTAAGCTTAGGACTTTAGCAGCGATAAGCCAACTGTTCAAAACTAAGGATAACAAATAGGTCTTGTCTGCCCATCAGTGATGATCATTAAGGTAACCAAAGGTAAGCCTGTGATATAATTACCCCCTTTTACTTCCATTCTTTTTAAAATTTTCCTTCCCACGCCCCCCACCCCCCCGCCTGATTTCAGAGTTTTGAAAGATATTGATGGTAGGTGTCATTTCCCACATGGTTTCATTATGGTATTCCAACTGAAACTATTAACAGTGGCATTAACTTTCAACACCTTTGGAAGAAAATAACCTGCTTAAGTCAGGGGTTAATAACAGCAGAGGATCACTAATTATCCTGCAAATCTTTACCCTGGTATCAAACGTGACCCAAGTCTTTAATATCCCTGGAACGACAGCCTCTAAAGACCCCAACTTGTTCCATAACATAATGACAGCAGCACAGTAGTGTCCTGGCCATCTGTGAAGAAAGAGAAGGGACAGATGAAGAGCAGACAAAGGAGAAGGATGCAGAAAGAAAGGACAAAGTCAAGAGAAGTAAGAAAAGAAGACTAGCCAGAGAAACGATGTCCCTCGGGCTGAGTTGGCTGGGCCTCTACACCTCTCACTACAGGGACCATCTGGTATGGAGTTCTGAAGTGATACAATCCCACAGCCCAGAGTGAGACACACATAAGATAAGATGCCCTGCTGGGCATGAATTCAACCAGCACAGATGCCAGAAACACCGATGGTTTGCTTGAAGTTTGCACTGATGGAGGCCTGGCTCAGTGAACAACAAAATGGGAGACAGCACGGCCAGGAAATTCTTCTGTAAAGATGTTCATAGTCCCAGTGCGAGTGGGACTCTCAATGTGCTTCCTCTATTCAACTCACTATCTGCCACGGGGCTGTTTTTCTATCATCTCTGGCTTGAGCCATGGTCACAGAACCATGTAAGCAAACACTGTATAGCAAAATGGCTTACAATTTCAAGAATTGCTTTTTCAAGTAACTAGAACCTCCTTGACTTGCAGATCTGGGATACAAAGTTCCACTTGTGATGAGGAGAAGGATAACTGAATTTCTATTTCCTCTGCTTGGTGACCGCTGCTTGGTTTTTTGCTCTCAAAAAACAAGAGTATCTCAAAGCATTAATGATCCAGTGATGAGAAACGGAATGGCAGGCTGAACAGAGCACTGGATGGGGAGTTGGAAGAATAAAGCTGCAGTAATCTCTCCGGAGCTCACTTTTCTCATCTTCAAATGACGGGACCAGGAGGTCTCCAAGGACTCCCAAGCTGTGACCATGGTATTCCATGACACAAAGCCACACATGACACTTGGTTCTAGTTACACCCCAAATCAAGTGAAGGCTGAGTATATTTCTACATCCCAACTGGACGAGTCTCTGTGGGAATTTTTCAAATCAGACTTTCCTCTTTGGAGTATGGAATGCTCTGGCTCAGGCCAGCCTGTCAACTTCTAGAGTAAGCACTGGCTGTACAGAAACTCATGACAGTGACCTCTAGAAACTCCAGTTGGTGGTCCCCAATAATAAATCATCCACATATAGATGCTTCCAAACGGCTTATGTGGACAAGGGTAGTCTCAGTAAGAAAACTTCACCTGATCTCTGTCAGCAGTCCTACCTTCAGGAACTATATTCTAAAAATCCGAGAAGCTCACTTCTTTTAAGGCTAGCCACCCACCCACTTCTCTTTTGACAGCAGAGGTTTAAGACAGTCTAAAATCAACCAACATAGAAAGCAAAAATGATTAGAGAAAGAAATAAAGACTCTTGACGGTTTATGGTATATTGTCTCTGGGGCCAAGTGGGGGCAGAGGATGCAAAAAACAAATAAAAAACAAAAAACATAAAACAAAAACAAACCAAAAAGAAGATAGATTTTAAAATCAGACATGATGGAAAGCAGCAAAGCTTTCTATGGATGCTGCTGGAAGTAGGTCACTCTCTGCTACTCTGTGCTGGCATGAATAGCAATCGAGCAACTACACGAACATTCTATTTACCTAGCCATGGAGATGAAAACATTCCTGTGGCGGAAAAATGCAGCCAAAAGGTTCTGACACAACCAGGGAGATGAGGAGGCATTCAAATGGCTTATGATTTCATCCAAAATGGTTTACTTGTTCCTACTACAGTGTTTCTCTGGGTCTTTTCAAGCCTCTGCAAAGAGTTTATCCACATGATACTCATTAAAGTCTCATTTGAAAGGGGAAAAAAAGAGCCCAAAGCTCTTTGAAAAAGGCAGGGTTATCTGAGCCGCAGATGTACTGGTAAGAAAATTTTTAAATATATCCAGCTCTATTCTCCACTGCCACCCGACTGACCTTTGTAAATTGAGATAACGGCATGCATTTAACAAAATCTGACATCAAGTAAGATGTGTAATAATATTTAAACTCTGTAATGTTAAAATATGTATTTACGGATCATTTCATACATTGTAATGAGAATAAGTCATTTTGAAGCCTGCGGGTTCATGATTGGAATTCTGATTCAAGCTTTGCAAGTCCTTGGGGACCACTTCCCTGCAGTGTGGCATTGGAAGCAATATGGCGGCCTGGGTTTTGGAAAGTCAGGGCACTAGACGGTTACAGGGTGACTGCAAGGAGACTGCTTCTCAGCCCCAGTGAGAGCTCTGCTCCTTCGGAATCCTCTCTTGCGTGCCTTTAAGTCCTTCATTAACAAAGTGTTTAGTATTTGCAATAGTTCTAACCCTGCACTATTTCAATGAGGTTCCCTCTATGGCTCTCACCTTATAAAAGGGATGGGTAGAGAAAATGTTAATGACAAAAAAAAAATCATCTGTAATGACATAAATAGGAGAAAAAACCCACAGCTTGTCCTAAACTGTTTTGACTGATCTCCATTTCTTATTAGTTCTCATCCACTTGTACTTCTGTTCTTATCATCTGTGATTCAACTCAAAAAGTAATGACGTGCCTATTACGTGCTGGCTCTGCTAAGAAGCCTTTTCAACATTCACGAGCTAACTTAATCCTTAATGACCCTTTAGTGTGGGTACTTATATTCCCATTTTATAGATAAGGGGTTCCAGAAATTGACCAAGTTCACCCAGTTAGTAAATACTAATTAGGGGGAAAGATGTCTAGATACTCTGACTTCAAGGCTACTGTTCCTCTTCACTATTTCAATTCCCATTCTCTCGCTTTGTAAATCTCAACCCCAGGATAATATAAGGAAAGTGCTTAGCAGTATCTGACATATGATGAGCACCGATCAACATCAATGTCTTCACTGTCATTGTTAATACGGTTTGTTGTTGTCATTGTTAGAATTATGTACGTAAATTCTAAAACTGACTAATAATCCTTGACAGAGTTAAGCAAATGGTACCTTTAAATGACTCCATCTCCAGGGTGCCTGGGTGGCTTAGTCAGCTGAGCATCTGCCTCCTGATTTCGGCTCAGGTCATGATCCCAGGGGTCGTGGGATAGAGCCTGCTTGGGATTTTCCCTCTCCCTCTCTCCTTGCCCCTCCCTCAAACTCTCTCTCTCTCAGTCTCTCTCAAAATAAATAAATAAATTAAAAAAATAAATGACTCCAGCTGCTTAAGAATCTTTATAAGCCTGGGAACCCTAAGTCCAGGAATGAGCTCAGGTCCAGTGAGGAATGGGGCCAAGTCATTTGTGTGTATTTCTCTAATGCTTGTTAGCAAATTGAACACTCTTTAGATATCGCTCATAAAACCCTACTACATACATACATACCTCTGCTCTAGGACTCTCACCAAACCATAGGGACTCTCACCAAGGGAGGCTATGCTATCCTCGGGCACTTACCAAAAGACTCATGAATTCACACAGGCAGGTCCCCCTGGAGGGATGAGGGAGTGGCGACTGTGGTCAAGGAAGAAGCAAGGACCAAATGGAGGTTGTGTTAAAATAACAGTGGTAAACAGAGTCCCCTCCTGCAGATGAAATCTGTTTAAGTGCTTGTTATCATAAGTGCCAGAGTCATTGCAACTTAAGCACAACTTTCCTTTCTCATCTTCACTCTGGGGAACAAAGCTTTCTAATCTATTCCTACAGACCTGTGAGCTCCCCTTGCTAACCATGAGCACTGCATTCTTGCACATACACAGCTGGGCAAGACAGACATTTCTCTAGGCTCTTCTCTCTGAACCATTTCCTTCTACAGAAAAGGGAGGTGTCAAATGACTTCCCAAGCCTCTTCTCCCTCTAAAATTCTCTGATTTTAGTTTTCGTCTTCCTATGATCTTCACTTGCCAAACTAGGAACTAAACTTTAGGTTCAGAGTGAAGATAAAAAATGGTACGAATCTTCAGTATCTCTGCTGTGTTGTCCAGCCTAAGAAAGGAGAGTGGGAGGGAATTTCTACAGAGACTCAAGCACATGAAAAATTCCTTATTATAATCACTGTGTTACAACTTGCCAAGCCCATCCCTATAAGACCCCCTCCCTTTTAATTCATCAACCCTGTGGTAGGCTCTACAGAAGTAGAGTCGGAAGGCCAAAGACAGTGAGGGACGATCTCAAGGGTTAGCGCTAATGAGCTAGGGATAACAGGGCTCAAATCCAGCCTTCTGACTCAGAGCTCAGTGCTCTTTCCACCAAACTGCGCTGTCTACCAGAACGATGTTTATTTATACTGAGAAATCATGAACCACTGTGCTTGTATTTCAGCTTAATGAATCAGATATACAGAAGATATACATCAGTAGTAAACACTGGCAGGAGTTTGAAGAGTTTGGACTCCTAGGCCCAGGAATGAAATTGAGTTATTAACCAATTCGCACTACTGCACAGATCACATGGCAATCTGATGTGATTTCCCTATGACAGACTCCCTTGGAAGATCAGATCCGAGTCTTCCTCTCTTCTGGTAGAGTGGGAAGACTCTCTCAACACTGCGTTGGGCCCATTTCTGCAGGCTCATTTATGTAAATGCTCATTATAACAGGGTTCAAGATGACCCATAAATGACCTGACAGACAGACTTCCCCAAGGAAGTGTGGATCTAACCATCTAGTCCCAACAACAGGGGTTTAAAGGAATACAATGTCTCTTGATGCTATATATGTTGCTGCTTAAACAGGAATGACAAACACTGACAAGACCAGTTGCTAACATCTTTCCACTTCTCTTTCTTCATCATAGCCCTTTCGGTATTCTTTCTTAATTATAAAGCCATCTCCTCCTGTATAGGCCCTCTACACAAAACACACATCAAGAGGCTGAGAGTGAGAAATAAGGAGTCAGGCCTTCCTCATGAAGGACTTATTTCATTCTTTTTTTTTTTTTCTTCTCTTTTTGAAAAATTTTTAAATTCTTTTTAATTTTTTAAAAATGTTTTATTTATTTCTGAGAGAGAGAGAGAGAGACAGTGTGAGCAGGGGAGGGTCAGAGAGAGAGGGAGATACAGAATCTTAAACAGCCTCCAGGCTCTGAGGGGGCAATCAGCACAGAGCCCAACTCAGGGCTCGAACCCACAAACTGTAAGATCATACCTGAGCTGAAGTCGGACGCTTAACCAACTGAGCCACCCAAGCACCCCAGTGAAGGACTTATTTAAGAAAATAGGTGAAGTCTGTCTGCCATTTTGCATTCATCAATGGCACCATCATTCCGACTTTGATCTGCCCCTTTATTGTGCGGGTGACAGCTTTGTGGGGTGTGTCTGAATCTGTGTGCTTATGTTATCACATATACTTCATGGCACCAGGGAGGTTTTTCCTTTTCCTCCACTCCATCTACAAGATGTTCACGCTTCACAAGGGCCTCGTGTCCACAAAGTACTGGGTGATGTAAACACCAGGCCGAATCTGCCAAAAATGAAGTAGGACAATTGAGAATTATTATTCTTTTTCCCAACAGCTAACACATTGAGCTAAACACATACATGCTCTTTAAGCTCCTGACCAGCCTATAAGGTGGGTACTATTATCATCCCACGATTAGGGAGGTGAGGCCCAAAGGGGCTAGGTAAATGGTCCTATGCCTTTGGCACCATGACTCTAGAGAAGAAACACATTCTTCCTGAAGACTTACACTGCCCACTCACCACGTCTACGTGACAGGTCTAGGGAGGGATCCGTAGCACCCAAGCTGGCAAACGGACTCCACCAGTGACCAAGGAAGAGGCAGCAGACACACTATGGTGAGAAGATCAGTCAGGGAGAATCCTTGGTATTGTTGCCATGGCCAGGTGAATGGTCAGTGGTGAGGCATGAACGGGACCTGAAAATCTATCTATACATTCTCTTCTTTTGACTTGACCAAGTCAAGAATAGGGAACATCAGTCCCCACACGCATACGGTCTTGCAACCTAATTCAGAATAAGGGCTGATGCTCATCAACTATTCACAATATGACAGGCACTATCTAAGGGCTGTTGAATACATTGACTCATTTCACCTTCACAGCCATTGCCTGAGGTGGAGAACAGCTACAGGTGAGAGGGTGAAGGTTCAGAAGGGTTAAGTAGCTTGCCTAGCATCATTCGCTTACTGAGTGGAGGAGATAGGATTCAAACAGGGTATCTGGATCCAGAGTCTGGGTTCTAAACCGCTATACTCCCCTGCCTCTTCCCCATGGGGGTTCTAGTATACACCCCCCATTATAAGACTAATTCCTGGTTAATCTATTTGCTCACTGTGTATTCCTTGCCCCTTTTCTCCTGACTTTCTGTCACAGCCTTGCTACTCTTCTTATATTTTAACTGGGATTACATTTCTTGTAGAGTTTCATTTTTAATTTTCAGCAATGTTCCACACATACTTCCACTGCAAGATGACCTCCCATGGTTAGTTTTCCCTCTTCGCCGGTCCTGGCATATCCTATCAGTACCAAAGTTCAGGAAATTAACAGGTGGAGGTGGCCCTGACATTTTCATTCCCTACTTAGTAGCACTGACCCATTAATTAGAGGCTGTAACTAAAACAATGTTAGATGAGTTTTGCAAAAAAAAAAAAAAAAAAAAAAGTTCTGGGTTTTATGCTTCTCCTGTGTAACAGCATAGTCTAAAGGAATACAGCTATAAATTTCATAATCAAGCCATTAGATTGAGAACACAAATGACGGTGGATGAAATGAGTGCACTGTAAGACTCCAGTCAGAACACAATAACCAGAACTTAGGGACAGCAGATAGCTTCTTCATCTAGTCCTCATTCTATGGCCAGAAAGGTACAGGGCTGGAAGGCAATCCTGTGTCAGGAGGCTCATATCCTCTAGGACATTGGTCTTAACGCTAAGATCAATCCAGGGGTGCCTTCCTGGCTTAGCCAGTAGAACATGCAATTCTTGATTTGGGGGTTGTAAGTTCAAGCCCCACACTGGGTGTAGTGATTACTTAAAAATAAAATCTTAAAAAAAAGCTAAGATCAATTTCAGCTTCTTAGAAACTATGTCTTTTTCATTCATGAAATTTCCAGTATCTTTGTTTGTTTACTACACCTATATTTTCTGATTGTACCACATCTGAGAAATAAATTCTGTATGAATAATACCTTCTGGGTGAAGAAGTACTTCCTCTCATTTGCCCTAAGCTCACCTTCCTTGGGTTTCAAATAGAGCTTTGAATCCTAGCGGTTGAGTATTTGGTGAACAATATCACACATTGGTGAACAAGGTGATGAAAATCACTCTAAGGGTTCACGTTTGTATCAGCAGACTCATTCATATGTCTTTCACCCATATTTGGCTGTTGAGTCTAATATGTCAGGCTTTTTATTCTGCCTTCATAGAACTGTACTCACTTCCTCCTGACCATTGCACCTGTCCTTCCCATACTTCTGCAGGGTTCATTAAATGTGCTCCCCAGAGAGGAGCACGCAGCATAGCAGAGACAGGAAGGATCCTAGTATCAGAAAACCCTAAGTCTGAGACAAAGTTCCTGAACCTATTACCTCTGCAATCTTTATGTCTCAGTTTCTCTATCTTTCAAACCCTGGAAATCATACCAACATCTACCTTACAGGTGGATAAAGTGAAAATGCAAATGGAAGTGGTTCAAAATATGAGAAATAGGAGTTGTAGTTATTAATATTAATATGATCCTTAAAGATCAGTGACAAGAATAACTTATTTTATTCCTGGTAGAAAAAATCAACTGGTTCGACCTAAGTGTATAGAGTACTGTTGGGTTTCCCATGCACTTCATGATGACATTCTGTTCCTCCTTTTTAGTCAGGAGAGCATACTGGCTCCGTGTTTTCAGTGAATGATTCTAATGAATTCTAGATTATTTTTCTGAATCATTAATGGTGTGACAGCCTTTTATTTTATAACTGTAACAAGACTCTGTATTCAGGAGGGCACTGCCTTGATGTTGATGGCATGAAAATCACCTCCCTCTGTTCCGTCCCCTGACATGGATTCTAATGACCTCCTTGCAGTCTGTCTCCATCAACTTGACTTTTAGTATATATACATATATTTAAAGTTTAGTATCATCTAAATCATGTGCAAAGACTGTCAGTTATACCTGTTTCATAACGGAGTTTCCATCACCATCAAATATGGTGGTAAGTGACCTTTAAAAAATATTTTTATTTATTTATTTATTTATTTATTTATTTATTTATATTTCAGAGAGAGAACCAGCAGAGGAAAGGGACAGAGGGGGAGAGAGAGAGAGACAGACAAAGAGAATCTTAAACAGGCTCCACATTCAGCACGGAGCCCAAAGCAGGGGGAAGAGAGGGCTTGATTCCACGACCCTGGGATCATGACCTGAGTCGGACATTCAACCAACTGAGCCACACAGGTGCCCCGAAAAAAATCAATTTTAAAGGTAGAACCTGGTAAAGCTCTTTGAAAATCTAAGTAGATCCCCTTGATGCATATGTATTGTACACCCTTATAACAGAGACACTTAGACTTGATTCCCTTTACAGACTCCCAGTGTTACCATGCCCCACAACGTTTCTGCCCTCCCACCCCTAACGCTCAAGCTAAGTTCAATTCACACTGAAGTATTTACAGATCTCATCCATCATTACCAACTTTGGTGGTTGGCCCCCAGTAAAGGCTGAATCCTTACAAACAGGAAGAGTCTGTCAGATGAGGGTGAATCAGATACTTCCACACCATTTTCCCCAACTTCATCTCTTAAATTCTTCAGGATTCATGGCTGTATCTTTGGCCACATCCGTAACTTACCTATTCCTGTTACCTGGCTTGGGGTTTCCTTAGTACAAATGACCCTTAAACAACGTGGGTTAGAACTGCATGGATCCACTCACATGTGAATTTTTTTCTGATAAATACAATACAGTACTGTAAATGTATGTTTTCTTCTTTATGATTTCCAGAATAACGTTTTCTTTTTTCTAGCTTACTTCATTATAAAAATACAGTCTCTAATACATATAACAAACAGAATACATGTCAATCAACTGTTTATGTTATTGGTATGGCTTCTGTACCAATAGTATGGAAAAACAATAGTAATGAACTTTGGGGGAGGGAGTCAAAAGTTGTACAGAGATTTTTGACTGTACAGGGGGTCAGTGCCCCAACATCCATGGTATTCTAGGTCACCAGTTCTCACTGTTACTTGGTTTACTACTTAAACTTCAGAAAGTAAGATGTTTATTAAAATTTCACAAAGTCTTCAGTAACAACTGAGGAAAGTCATTCCATCAGTTACTTTTCTCATCTCCCCCAGCCCCCCCGACACACACACACAATCCTGAAAGGATTTCTGACCGGCACCATTTTGTTATAACTTGTGGGGATCTCTTAAGTCCCTGATGGTTGCCAAAAATATACTTTTTGTCAATTAATTTCTATTTAACACACATTATTTCATGTGTAGTCACTTAAAAATCTATTCATGATCCCCAAATCCTTGTGGGTTAATTATTTCCTAAATTTAAAATGGTCCATTGGTACAAAATATATACTAGATAGCTCTGCTTTCTTTGCTATAGGTTTCCTCAATAACGTAAGGAACCTATGATATCCCACTTAATGTTATCTTTGGTTTTGCATGAAAAGCCAAACCTGGATTTGGTGGGGAAAAAAACTTCCAGTATAAAGATGGCTTTTCGTTTTGTGGGCAGACTTTTCCATCTTAAGGGAGAGATCCCCCCAACTGCAACAGAAACCCCTGAACACATCCACGATCCCCTCAGGAGCAAACCAGAAAGCCTACCCTGACTGGCCTCGGCAAGAAGATGGATGGAGAGGACATGCGGCCTTTGCCAAGAGGGAGGGCCAGTCATCTGGGGAAGGGACAGGAGAAGGAAAGATGTTTCCCGTCTAGAGTTTCTAAGATTGTATTATAGATGATAAAACTAAGATGAAGGGACTTTAAAAAGTAGCTGGCTCTGCCTCTTTAATTACCCTGTCTAGAAAGAAAGTCTGTCATCAGGGCTGGAGTCTGGGTCTGTTCAAGAGATTGATTGGAGGAAGACACTTTTTTTCGTACAGTCTCGATTGCTTCAGTTTTACTGGAATTGAGGCAGGCCATAAACCTATCAGTGACTCAAGAAAATTGAAGCGATTAAGTCTGCAGGTGTGCACATTTGTAATATTAATGATGGGTCTGTGTTAATACCAGTCACAGGAGGCTGCCATGTGGCACATTCGCGTCTGTTGGGAGTGAGATGACCTCAGGCATGGGTATCCACAGTGCCGACACCAGCGAGTTTTGCTTGGTAAGGAGAGACCTTCCCAGCATCAACTCCCCACGCTGCTCCCCTCCATTGCAGTCCTGGCTTAGGATGCCTCCCCATCACGGCTCCAACTCCAAACATAGACGCTTCATGTGACTCGGGCCAAGAAAATGCCAGTTAAAGATACCTAGTTATGATATGGAAGGAGTAGAATTTGCTGGCATAATTTTGGAGTCTGACAGACTCTGCTTGCATATGAACCGTCCTCCTTAATACTGGTTTGCCTTGAACAGGTTATTTAAGCCCCAGAAGGATTATATCTATTTTATAAAGTTGTTGTGAGCAGGAAATGAAGTAATAAATGTAACGCTCTTAATACGATGTCTTGTAGCAACGGTCACTTTCATGATTTCTCCTTTTCTGACCTTGAAAATATTTTAGCTCCTAGAAATAATTCCTTACAGGCTGGCAGACTACTTGAGGTTGAGCAGCGGTCTTAGGAAGATTTATGAAGAGAAGGGCAGGCAAATGGACAAGCGGCCCCCTTCCGTAGGCACTTCTTTCCACCTGACCCTCTCAGGGTGAGCATGTCACCAAAGGCAGCCTGTCTACAGACCGGGGAGTGACCCATGACATGGCTCAGCACTAGATGAGCTCATCAGAGTCTTATTCTTAGGAATCTCAACGGGGGAATATGGAACGAGTCAGGCATAAATCAGCAGAAGCAAGAGCTCAGAGAGAGGCACAGTGAAACCCACAGATGGGGAGTCTGCTCCATCAGGGTCACTTCAAGCTGGAGAAGTGAGGAAATACAAAAACCATGAGTAAGCAGAGCTCTGAGGTAGAGAAAAGACATGAGGCAAAGAAGGAAAATGCGAGGCAAGATGACAGAGGGATAAGAAAAGCAGATGTGTGGCGGGACGACATAGGCAACAGCCCGAAGCCCTCTGCAGAGCCCAGAGAGTATCCCGGAGCCAAGTCCACCTGCCTCCAGGAGGAGCATGTGCCCTGCTCCCTCATTCCTGCGAGGCCACTGCCTCCTGCTGACACGTGTGTGTCCTGACAAGGATTGCCCCCTCACTGGGGAGCTGAGTCCCTGCTCCTTGTAATCACAGGAGCCTCCTTCAAGGAGATGTGAATGTCCTTCAGAAGATCCGAAATGCTCACTGAATTCTGAACTCTGGCCACTCCCTGGATGACTTTGACCATGGCACACAGCACAAGCCTCCTCCGATCCTTCTGGCCCAGCTTACAGCAGACTCTTCCCGCCCTCCAGAACAACACGTAAATAAACAGACATCACTCTTTGTGAGAGAAGTCATAAACAATGTTTTAGTCAAAAGAGCAAATTAGACCCAGGATTCTTCAGAACTGTATCTTTTCCAGTCAAGGTATGGTCCTGAACGTCTCTTCCTAATTTTTTCCCATCTGTAAAATGGGAGTCACAATAGCACAAACAACGTCGAACTACAATATGTTGCACCTGTAAGGTCACAAAACACGCAGGTAGATAATGATGCTGGAAAGGCGATGCATTCTTCTTTATTATAAAAGAAAAGATTTTCCTTTGCCAACCCACCTAACTTAATAGTCAGCAATAATGAGAATGGAAACAAAAAAAAAAAGCACAGTACATGACAGCTAAAATCAGAATTTGATAAAATATTCTACCTCTAAAGGGATCCTGTCAAGTAAAAAAAAAAATCAATTTGAGTAGGGGAAAAAAATCTGGTTTGTTTATTAGTTTTGCTCCTAATGCCACCAAATGGACCTCAATCTGAAATGGCTTTTGAAATCAAATTTGCTGTTCTCCAATTCTGCAACTTACTCTTTATGCTAATTTGTCTGCACCTGCAGGGACAAAGACACTGGCAGCGCTGAACATGAGAGCCAGGAAGAAAAAGCAGCACAAAGATTCAGGAAATTAAACCAGGACTAAATCATATTAGGTGTATAAAGGTTGAACTTCTTATAAAACAAGAAAAGAGTGGATTGAATCTCTGAGGGCGTATTCCGACTGGCAAAATGACAGACCCTTGGCGAATGAGATAGTGTCTTTCCCAGGTCCCAGAAGAATGGTGGCATGCAGGGGGGGTGGGGTGTGCAATCTGTAAGGCTCAGTGTCGGGGCCAAACTAGGTTTCTCCCAGCCCCATGCCTCTTAATCTAAATAGGGGTTACTATAAGAATGTCTCAAGGAGTTTCATCCTGGAGGAATTTAGTCTCTTGAAGCTGGGGTTAATTTTTCCTTGCAATCTAAAAATCTATGTATTTAGGTCTTATTTTGAAAGAAGTGCCAGGATTTTAAGGAAACACTCAGCAACCATTTGTTTTCCCACTGTTTCCCATTATCCGCACCCTCATACATTTCCTTTCTGCTCACCTGCTGCTATTTCAAAAGGCATGCTCTAAAGGTGGCTGGAGGCCAAGTTCAGGATCACAGCCACTACAAAACCAAAGGACAGATGTGTTATGAAGGAACTTAAAAATACTGTCCTTGCCTGGGTGGCTCAGTTGGTTGAGGGTCCGCAACTTTTGATTTTGGCTCAGGTCATGATCCCAGGGTCGTGGAATCGAGCCACATAACTTAAAAATACTGTCCTTGCCTGGGTGGCTCAGTTGGTTGAGGGTCCGCAACTTTTGATTTTGGCTCAGGTCATGATCCCAGGGTCGTGGAATCGAGCCACATAACAGGCTCTGCGTTGAGTGTGCAGTCTGCCTGAGATTCTCTCTCTCTTCCCCCATCTGCTCCTCCCCTCAACTCATGCTCTCTTTCTTTAAAAAAAGAAAAGGAAGAAAAAGAAAAAGATACTGTTCTCATCTTACCAGTGTCCAACCCTTCAACAGCAGAAACTCCACACCCTTCTTTAAAATATAACAAAAGCTCAGAGAGTTAAATATTTTGCCCAAGGTCACACGGAGCATTAGCTCATAAGAAATCCAGAGAAATCGTCTCAGACTGAGGCTCTTTCTGTTATACTGCTTCTCAGAATCCAGAAAAAGATTGAAAACATAATTTCCATATTGTAAAATGTTTCTGCTTTGAATATTTTCTCTATTGCTCTGTCCGGTATATTTAATCTTAGACTCCACACTGTCAACATTCAAGTTCTGTCAACAGCCAGTAACTGTTGAGGTCCAATGAGAGCTGTGAATGTTATGTATTTAATGCTCACAGAAAAATATCCATTTCCACCGTGGAGTTATTAGACCTAGGGAAAAAAATCAATTCGGGATGTAAAACGTTCAACAGCTAACTGTCCTTCCTCTTCGTCCTCCTAAAAGTCTCTCCATTCTTCCATTTTTTGCCCTATCACCAGGCATAAAAGAATACAGGCGTCACACACCTCTAAAAAGATGTTATGGGGCGCCTGGCTCAGTCGGTAGAGCATCCGACTCTTGATCTCAGGATTGTGAGTTCAAGCACCATGTTGGGTGTGGAGGCTACTTTAAAAAAATTTTTTTAATTAATTTCAAAGAAAAAAAGATGTTATATAAAATGAAAGAAAAAGGGAATCCATTTTGGATCCACAGCCTAATATTTCATTAGATCAGCTGTCTTATTTCTTCAGATCAATGCTAATTTCTTATAGAAATAAGGTCCCTTTTATGGTTAGTAATTCAGCAGAAGCATTTCTGTAACAAACAGCACAAACTAATTTATGAGGTAACTCTTTTTCGTTAATTGATTGAGGAAACTCTGTTTCCTCTGTTTCCCATCTGAATATCCCATGTTTGTGAATTTAAGGAGATGGAAAACAAGAGGTTAATTGACTCTTGAAATCATGTCATGCAACAGGATTAGAGTTAGGGTTCACAGCGCCTGCCTCTTCAGTCCGACTTGTTATTGGAGTCACAGAGGAATGTCTTTTAGTGAAACTTCTTGAGATTTTTATGTCCCTAATTCTGTTCTGTTTCCCTAGGGAGGAAGTGTAGTGAAGGGGAAAGAGAATGGACTTTAGAATTAGACAGACGTGGTTAGACTCCCAACTCTGACATTTGCTGGTCAGAGGATCCAGGCAAGTTACATAACCTCAGAGCCCCTGTGTCTTCATTTGTAAAATGTACGTAATAATAATCACTTTAAAGGTTGTGTGTGGATTAAATGAGACCGTGTGTGAAGTGTGTAGCAGGCACTCGATACATGCATGTATCTTTCCCATCTGTATTTTCTTCCTTGGACAATTAAAATATAATTGAGCCACAAGAGAGATAACAAACCAGAAATTAGAGACCCGTCTTCATTTACTTCCAATTAGCCGGTGAGTTCTAACGCTTCAGTTTGAAAATAAGATAAATTGTCTGGAGAAAACACACTGATAGTACCATTCTACTTTTTTATTTTTATTTTTTTAAGTTTATTTATTTAATCTCTACACCCAACAGGGGGCTTGAGCTCACGACGCCCAGATCAAGCATTGCATGCTCTTCTGACTGAGCCAGCCAGACGCCCTTGATGGTACCATTTTAAATGCCAGGGTCTTCTCACTGGATAACATGAAGCAGGGAAAACATGAACCAGAAGAAGGAAAACCAAGGATTTCCTGCTTGACTGGCCACTGGTGGACTGTGTAAACTTTCACTCACCCATTCACTCATCTCTTTAAAAGTATTCTCTTGAGTCCTAGCTTCATGCCAAACACTAAAGGTCACAGACATGAATGAGCTGGTCCATAAGTTTGCATTCTAGAATGGGCAGGGTGAAAAAACAACAATTACGAATGCCATAAAGGAGCTCAGGAGAGGTATCCACAGGACGAGGGTATAGTCCATTTTCAAAAAATTTTTTGACCACTTTCACATCTTCATTTTAATCACCCAGCAACACCCAACATTTTGGTTTATTCCTCCCTGAACTTTTTTTTAACTGGAGTATAGTCAACATGTTAGGTGAGTTTCAGGTGTACAACACAGCAACTGGACAAGTGCGCACACTGTGCCATGTTCACTGCAGGTGGGCCATCCGTCACCACGCAGCACTATTACAGTTCCACCGACCATTCTGACCCAAATCTGATGTTTTCTCAGAAATTTTAATTGAAGTAGTGCTGACATGTAATATTAAATTAATTAAAATTATTAAATATCAAATTAGTTATAAATTGGTTTCAGGTGTACAACACAGTGATTCGACAATTACATACATTACAAAATGCTCGCCGTGGTGAGCATATTGCAGTATTACTGACGGTATCCCCTACGCTGTACTCTCCACCCCCATGATTTCTTTGTTTTATAACTGGAAGTCTGTACCTCTTAATCCCCTTCGTTCATTCCGCCCATTCCCCCACCTCTCCTCCCCTTTGGCAACCACGTTTGTTCTCTGAAGGGGAGAGAATCAAGAAGGTTTAAAGGAAGAGGGGATATTTGCACTAGGGTTGCAGATAAGTGTGGGTATCTGAGCAGAGTGCGTGTGGCAAAGGGAGACACCGGCCACGCTGCTGGCTAGAAAATGGAACCACGTAATAATAGCAGGGCACTCTCCGAGAACATCGAGACGGCACTTGGCAGGCTGTAGCTGGAGAGCCCACTGGAGGCCAAGTTACAGAGGACACCATGTGACATGCTGAAGGATTCGAGCTTTATTCTCTGACAAAAGGGAGTAAAACACAAGGCCTGATTTGTGCCTTTAAACAGGTAGCTGTGGAATATAAAGACCCGAAGAGCTGAGGTCAGAAGCAGAGAGATCAGCTATGAAAAAAGTGGAGTGAAGAGGGGCTTGTACTCTGGACAGGAGAAGAGAGAAAAGGCAGAAGCGACAGAAGGGCATGGAAATTAAGAGTGAGTCATTGCTCAGGGCTGGGGATGATGGGAAGGGAAGGCATGTGCAGAACCCCGAAAAGCTAGTGGGAAGCCCACCCACAGAAGACACACAGGATGGGGAGCAGGTGTGGGGGAGGGAGTGGAGCTTCCCCTGTGCTGCTTCTCCAGGCGGGAGCACCTATGGGTATGTAAATGCACACGTCGTGGGAAAATCCTCCTCCCTGGTCGGGTGTGTGAAATGGTAAGTTGGAGCCACAGGAATGGATGATTCATCTAGAAGTGTGCGGCGTGTAAAGGTTTGGGGTCAAGGACGACCCCAGGACAACACTGTCCTGTAAGGAATAGGCTTCTCTACGCCTCGGTTTTCCTCTTCTGTTAAGTGAGGGGGACGGGTTTCTGTGCTCTCTTAGGTTACTTTCTCTTCCACAATGTCTCATTTCATGCTTTTTATTTGGCTCAGGCTTTCACTCGCAACCAGCTCTCCTTTCTTTCTTCCACCTTTGTTATTTTTGGAAAAGGCTGTTTGAAGCTTAAGCTCCTCTGAAGTGGCCCCTTGATCCTTCTGTCGTGAGGGCATGCATACAAAGAGTACAGCAGGGAGACTTTACAGAAGAAGAAAAGGCAGGCGAGAATCAGGGCAGGTCTCCATGCCAGGACATGGCCCTCCTCATGCCTTCAAAGATGCCACAATAGAATGGATTTCCCTCCCACTCCCGTTGTTCGGGGGAGGTGTTTTTGATACACACCAGAAAATAACACCAGCACCCCACATTAAATACTCCTGGCTTCCCTCAATACTCTCTCTCCTGCTGCTGAAGGGAGCTCCACCACTACGAATTGTGCCTAAGGTACTGGTACCTCATTACTTACTAGTAGAATTGGACCTTGAGGGTGTTATGCTGAGCGAAATAAGTCAGGCAGAGAAGGACAAATATCATATGTTTGCACGTATAGGAGGATTAGGAGGAACTTGACGGAGGAACAAGGGGGAGAAGAAGGGCAGAAATGGTGGGGGAAAGGGAGAGAGGCAAACCATGAGAGACTCTTGAATGCTGACAAAAACTGAGGACTGATGGATGTGGGGGGAGGGGGGATGGGCATGGAGGAGGACACTTGTGGGGATGAGCACTGAGTGTTATGTGGAAACTAATTTGACAATAAACTATTTGTAAAAAATAAAATAAAATAAAATAAAATAAAATAAAATAATAAACTGTAGGGGCGCCTGGATGGCTCAGTCAGTTAAGCATCTGACTTCGGTTCAGGTCATGATCTCATATTTGATGGGTTCGAGCCCCACATTGGGCTTGGTGCTGACAGCAAGCTCAGAGCCTGGAGCCTGCTTCAGATTCTGTATCTCCCTCTCTCTCTGACCCTCCCCTGCTCACGCTGTCTCTCTCTGTCTCTCAAAAATAAATAAAACATTAAAAAATAATTAAAAATAGAATAAAATAATAAAACCGTATAAATTGGAAAAAAAAAGAATTATTAGTCCCATAAAATTCTCATTGGTCATATCCCCATTTATGATTTTACCCACTCTTCCTCTATTTCCCACTTTTCTACATCACATCTGCATGGGCTACATGTAGACACTATGTGGAAAAGACACCCAAATTCCTCTTAAATCCAAGATAAAGAGGAGGAAATTCAATCTATTTTTTGTATACCGCCCATTTCTCATTAGCCTTGACTTCTTAAGCCCTTAGGTTATGGGCCAGTGCTTATTTTCATGGCTGCATTACTAGATTTTATTACATTTGCACCGAGAGGCAAGATAGTCTCATTTTATATCTGAAGAAATAGGTTTAGTGACCTGATGACAACAATTGGCCACAGATCAGTATATTTTCCCTATCATGGGAGTCCAGAGCCATATGGTTTTGGTTGTCTGGACAGAGTATAAAACGTATCGCTCATCACGTATGAATCCAACCCTAGTGATCGCCTGCCCTCTTTCTGGCCCCACCCTTTAACAGGAGATAACAGACTGCAGGATTTTCTATGATTCTCATAGGAAATTTGCAGGTACAAAGGCATCATCCTTTGCTCTGTGCCAAATCGGGTCAGGTGTCATTGAGGAGGAAAAAAATGTCATCTCTCCTTGCTCACAATAAAAATTGTTTTTAGGTATTGGAAATGAGGAATTCCAAGTATAAAGGCCAGAAATGAAAGATGCAGTAAGTGAGGCTTTCCCTATACAAAACTGGGATTAAGGATTAGGTTTCTGGCCCTGGAATAAAAGACTTGCCTCTTGCAGAGGCCCATTGCATACCAGGGAAGCAATGGAAGAGTTCTCCTAACTACCCCCTCCAATGCCCTGTGTGTGCGTGTGCATGTGTGTGTGTCTGTGTAACCTCTTCCCCAAATCCTCAATTGTCAACACAGTCTCCCGAGTGGACCACTTCCAGCCATAAGCACCTGGGGTCCGAATACCAGGATTATAAATTAAATGTCACTCTGTAAGGGAGTCTTAATACCACCTGGACCAAACCCCCTTGGAAGTTCTTGGGCAGCGCAGGTGTCCAGACAAATAAGGGCCTGGAGGTCTCCAGGGACAGATGCTCTACAGCCTCCTTTAAATCCTCAACCACAGCATATGTATCTTTTATCAGAGTAAATTCTCCCTTGCTGTCATTTAAGCCTGCTCCTTTTAGCTTAGTCATCTGTGGAGGCAGGAAGTAACTACTCTGAAGCCTCCTTATAATAACTGCAAAAATGTGACCACTGCCCTTTGGATGCCTCTGACTGCAAAGCTCCGCGCTGTTCTCATTCCCCATCACGGGTGGGAAGTAAGTTCTCACAGTCATACTTCAGAAACCATCAGGGGGTGAATGGTTGGCAGGGTCATGATTTCCACTCAGGAGGAAAGAAAGGCAAATGACTGCACAGACCAAAGACAGGAGAACCATCTAGTAGTGCTTTGCCACAATCCCAGGCCCTACCTGCCTCCCACTGAAGGCAGAGGCTGCTGGGTGAGTGCCCAGGGTTAGTGTAACTAACTTCCCAATTGCAGAGGTGACAAAAGGATATGTCCCTCCCCAAATGGAAACCTCCAGCGTGGGTACCTTCTGAGACTAATTCCTGTTTTCATAACTCGAACCTACTACCCCCAGCCCAATCTACCCATAGGAAAACTGAGCTCTGTTAACTCTCTTGCCTATCACTGATTTTCCGTATCTTCTCTTTTCCTTAAATATCCTATCCATCTTAGAGGGACAGCTTCTTTTCTTCCCAAAGTTCAACCCCGCCACTTGGGCTCTTCATTCTCTCCATCACTCGCTAGCTCTCAAGACTGGCTCTACTATTTTGTCTCTTGTACCTTCACTCTGTCTTTCCAGTATCTCTTCTTCCTCTTTGGTCTAAAATAATGCTCACAGTCATTCTCACCTCCATATCTTCCAAAAAAAAATTGATCTTGGTTTTGATTTCTCTCAGGGCCTTTTTTTACTCTCATTCATTGCCCAACCCTTCAAAACACTGAGCTTATGAATTGAGTTTCTCTACTTATTCTTCCATTTACTGCTAAACCCACTCTACTAAATGATATAGAGCATGGGCAGAAGAGCACTGGTGTAAGATATTACAAAATTCTAACTGGACCAAGAGCTTCTTGAAAACATGGCTTGGGCCCAGCAAGTGAATGCTGAAGGAATGAAGACCAGAGAGGGACGGAATCACAGAGGATAAACATAAGATATGCCCCGGACTGGTACTAACCTGTGCTAGACATTGTGTTATGTGTTGCTAATACTTGTCCATTTGATCACAGATGATTTTGGTTCCTACCTCAGGTTAATCATCTAAATGATACTGAACAAGTCAGTTACCTTGTTCTGAACCCTAGTTTTTTCTCTATAAGACAAAATGATTGGATGATTGGACTAATCATCCCTTCCTCATACTCCTTGACCCGTAAAAGCTACAAAGGAAGAACATTTGGCTGTATATGCTAGAGTAGAACGTAGAGATGAAATAGTCCCAGATTTATAAGGCATCTTCTTTTTTTTTTTTTTAATTTTATCTGATGGGGAACCTTGTTCATCTTGCTTCCTGTTTACCAATTTTATGTGTTCTATAATAATTTTTTTCTCTTTTTCTTCAAAGATATGTTTGACTGGGGCCATATGGCCCAGTGCCAAGATCATGGTTTTTGAAGCCAGGAAGTATGAGTGTAAATCCCACTTTGCCACTTATGAGCATATGGCCCTGGACAGGCTACTGAACTGATCTGAGCCTCAGATCCCTCACCAGTAAAATGCAGCGAAGCCACTAAAGTGCACTTGCCACATCACTGCCTCCCAGGACTGTCATGAGAGGTGGCTGAGATTAAGAGCCTGGTTCACACAACACTTGGTGCAGAGAAGGCACTGGATAAATCTGAGCTTCCATTCAATAGCAAGGGCAGAGTTTCTCCCCAGCCCCTAACAAACACTGCAGGTACCACACAGACACCATTCCGTCCCTCAACAACTCCCAGGAGGGCTGGTGTCCTTCAGGGGAAATGACTGACTTAGTGGGACCCCTTTATTATTCAACAAAATGAGAGTTTTGCCACAAGTTCATGGGGTTAGTTAGTGGCAAGGTCAAAGTCAGTAACCAGATTGTTTTATTATTCATGTGATACTTCTTGAAGCTACATGGTCAATTTTGTGTTCCTCTGACAGGGAATATCATCCCAAACTCAATGATGATGGTGGGATACAAGGACTCCTGTCTGTTAACTGGGGCTGTCAGATGCCCTTGTCTTTTAGGATAGCAGAGAAACCCTCCCCACCCACTTGGCCAGCACCCACCTTCCCCTAGTGTTCTTCCTTCCCCCATATCTCTAGTCATACCTTCTCTGTAGCCTCTTGTGTCCATTCAAGCAATTCTTTTCTTCCCATTCAGCTTTCTTAGGTCAACTAGTTTTAGACACACACACAAATTTTCAAGAAGGGAAAAAACAGCCATAGCCCTGACACTAAACAAATAAACCAAACAACAACATCAACAAGGAAACCTTAAAGGTACTGTATACATGTGGTAGAAAAAGAATCGTTCCATAAATGTTCCCCTTGGAATTGAACTTGCAGACACTGGGATCCATCTAGATGCTCAGCACTTGAAGAAGGGATGGATAAATGGTGGTATGGACCTAGGATGGAATATTAACACTAAATGCCTTGAACCATCATATGTTTCAAAGAACATTTAATGACATGGCAAGCCACTTATAACATAAGGTCAAATAATTGTCTTAACTTTTTAAAAAAATAGGAACTCAATTTTCTACAAAGAAACACCAGATGAATAGAAAATTGGCAAAAGATGCAACTCATGTTTACAGTTCATCTCTGGGGAGTAGGATTAAAATTTTAAATTTCTTGTTGGGGCATCTGGGTGGCTCAGTTGGTTAAGCGACTGACTTCAGCTCAGGTCATAATCCCGTGGTTTACAGGTTCGAGCCCTGAGTTGGGCTCTGTGCTGACAGCACAGAGCCTGGAGCCTGTTTCAGATTCTGTGTCTCCCTCTCTCTGTCCCTTCCCAGCTCATGTTCTGTCTCTCAAAAAATGAATAAACGTTAAAAAGGATCTAAATTTCTTCTTTATTTTTTTGTGTTTCTTCTAATTTTTCTAGGATCAATGGATAGCTTTTAATGAAAAGAAAATAATAGTTTTTATTTTGATACCATGGATTGTTGAGTGTCTTGGAGGGTAACTAATATGCATACTCTGGTGTTTTGTTTGTAAAACTGCCAAAGCTATTTGCAGGGCATAGACTATTATAGGCTAGAGGGAACCAGAAAATAGCATCTATTATCAAAGTTGTTTTTTTTTTTTTAACAGCAAAACTCTTTCTTCAAAAAAAACCTTAAGGAGATGCTTACTCTGTCAACAAAGATAAAAGAAGAATGCTCTCATCCCAGCAGGGATAATGGGCCCAGAGCCTCCATCATCCCCGTCCTCCTCCCGCTCTCCTCTCCGTCCTCCCTCCTGTTGGCAGCAGATGCAGATGCATGTTAATGAAATGCTTTGAAACGTAATTTGTAAAGATCCTGATCTGGTGCAGCCTCTCCAAGCCACAGATGAAGAATCGGGCATGAAGATGGACAGTGACTTGCATAGAGTCATCCCATTTCCTGACCGGGGCAAACAGAAAACCCGGACTTCCAGCCTCCGAAACCTTTAGCCTCACCTGAAAGAGGAGAGCATTCTTTCTGATGTTCTCAGGATCCAAGACAGAACCCGGGCCCCACGATGCTGACCATGAAGAGTCAGCCATCCTCAACCGCGTGCTCAGCAAGCCAGGGGCGGGATTCTGCACGTTCAGCAGGAGCCCGGACATTATTTATTATTTGCAGGTGACCATGGCCGCTTTTGCAACCTTCGTACTCTGTGTATCTCCTCCAATCCTCCCTCCACCTTCGGGCTGCCTAAGTTTCGCAAGAAATACTAGTAAATCCCGTCCCCTGGTTGCGATGAATCAATGTCCCTGTCGTCTGCTAGTCCTTAACCATGTTTCAAACAGAGCCAACTTTCAGGTGGAGGCATAAAACCCCAAATCTTGCTGAAGCCATTCAGGGAGCCCAAGGTGCCTGTAGGAGCTGGGGAGTGCTAATCCCCACTTGCCAGGCCAGCTCCACTGGTAATTACATTTCGCCTCAGAAAAGCATTCCTGCTGCTGCTGTTAGATGCAGGCTTCATTTTCACCTCACCAAGTGGAGTCTTGAGTTAAGGTCTCTCGGAGGGTGTCTCGCTGACCCCCCCGAGATGGCTTCATTCAGGGTCTGGCTGTATTTCAGCACCTG
The DNA here is from genome assembly GCF_003009895.1 of Hyaena hyaena. Classification (NCBI taxonomy): domain Eukaryota; kingdom Metazoa; phylum Chordata; class Mammalia; order Carnivora; family Hyaenidae; genus Hyaena; species Hyaena hyaena. The sequence continues at coordinate 742,204 of NW_024081426.1, forward strand.
CTGGGCTGGGCTCTTGGTCCTGGGGTTCGCCCAGCTCCTTGCAAAGAGCTTTGGCTTAAAGAAGTTGTATACCTGCAAGGTATTATTATCACCTAATCTTTTTCTATCTTCAACTCCTGTAATAGTGATGGGGAACTAAGCTCATGTGCCTCAGAGTTGCAGTTTAGTACAAGCCTGGAGGCTTAGATGCTGAAAATGTATCTGAACCCCCCAGATGTGACAGAATTGGACTGGAAATCTACTGAAGTACCTCAGGAGAATGGAAGGCTTCCTACTGCTGCACATGGAGACACCTGCCTGCGTGCCTGGCAGCCACCACGAGCAGACAGAGTTCCAATGCCGGAGACGAATCATATTCATGAAGTGTCTGGCCATGCTTTCTGGGTGTTCCCCGTTTCACAAGGGGGGGATGTGGAGGCAGCTCCGTTGGGCCTGAGAATCAGGCCAGTAAGCCAAAGACATAGAGAGGCCTCTACAGCTGCAACGTTCACCATGTGCCTGCCTGGCTACCTTGCTAACTGTGGCCAGCGTGGCCATCGGTAAAATCCAGAAGGTAGGCAGGACAGTCACAAGGGAAAAAACCATGTTTTTCAGAGCTATCAACAAACCAAAAGATGCGATTTCAATTTTTTTAAAAATCCTATACTCTATTGATATTACACTAGTTGAAAAATTATTTTAAACATTTCTATTTTAAAATAGAACAGGTGAGGTGTTAGATGGCACAGTCGGTTAAGTGTCCAACTTCAGCTCAGGTCATGATCTCACAGGTTCGTGGGTTCGAGCCCCGTGTTGGGCTCTGTGCTCACAGCTCAGAGCCTGGAGCCTGCTGTGGATTCTGTCTCCCTTTTTCTCTCTGCCCCTCCCACACTTTCTCTCTCTCTTTCTCTCTCAAAAATAAATAAACAGTTAAAAAAATTAGGAAAAAAAACCAGTAATGAATATTCGCTAGGAACCACTTCACCTGACCCAGAGTCAGAACTACTCCACTTGTTTCTTCTCCCTTTTCTGCTACCACACTCGCCTGCCCTTCGTGGGAAGGGCGATGGGCAGACACACGGGTAGTGAGCAAGGAAGGAGTATAGGTTGGTGATTTTCTTGGTTTATGTAACTAGCCACAACCAGCCCCTTTCCTGAAAATCAGAAGAGGTGACCCAGGAGCCCATGCCCTAATCTCATCAATTTAGAGGCAGGGAGCTCCCCCACCTCTGATTTGTCTGGTACCAAAAGCCCTCCTGCTCAGTGGAAAACTCATACCACCACTGGTCCTTGAAGGTCCCATGAGAGATTCTAGATTGTTTCTAAATGCGACCAGATGTGACCTTTCCAATAACAAAAGTTCTTATGGAGGAAAAATTAAAGCCATTTGTTATCTTTTGGTAAATGTGTTCATCTTTGATCCACAGCTATGATGGGAAGGAGATGGAGAAATAATGAAAGAGAGAGAGAGGCACCATACCCTGAAAATGTCTGAGACAAATAACACCAACCAATATGAGTACTCGTCAAGTCTCAGGGTCTTGTTCATAAAACAATGGAATCTAATCTGATGCCCTCAGGATACGTACCTACACACTTACACCAACCTCTCCCCCACCCACTCACTACTCATCAGTAACACAGGCAGAAAGGCTTGCTCTGCTGTTACTCTCACTCACCCTCTGGCCCTCTCCCAGTACGGTCCACACACTGGGCCCTCAGGGATTCTTCCACACCCTACAATATCCCATCAAAATTGACCCTCACTCAACAAAGGGCTTGAAATCAGACACTAAAATAAAAATTAGATGTCACTGAAAATGGTCACCTTTCCTAGGGTGTTAATCAGCTAGTGGTTGAGTGAAGCTTTTACTTTGTTTAATACAAATAGGGCATCCTCATTTGCAACAACGTGGGTGAAACTAGAGTGTATTATGCTAAGCAAAATTGGTCAGTCAGGGAAAGACAAAAAAGAAAAAAAAACAAAAAACCAAATAGGGCATCCTCTTCACTTCTGACACCAAAACCATTAGCTGCTCATATATTATTTTAGCCTTGCCTATGTGAGCATAAATATACATGCTTGTAAAAAAACATACACATAGCACACCCCTCAATCTTACCACTACCCAGTGCATCACAACACAAAGGCCCCAGGCTTATGACTTATACACAGCTAAAGTGACCGTTTTCATTTTTATCGTAGAAGTCAACCATTAGCATGTGACAATGTCCTAGATGGAGCGACTTCACAGTCCCAACAATCGGTAGCCCACACAACAGCACACTGTTTGTGTGCTATACATATATATCACACAGTATATTCACTTAACTTTCTTGTCTTCCTAATTTGAAAGTTCACTAGCATTAATGGACTACACACTAACGTGAGGCAAAGACATTACTTTACAAGAATGATGTCACTTAATCCTCAAAATAACTCCAAGGCGCTGGTATTCTTCTTTTCAGGCTGCGAGCTTCCGCAAGGACAGGATCCATATACCAGTCATCTGTTTCCAGTCCCTGCTGAAGAGTCTCATAGATAAACTGGCAGGGGGTGCTGGGCAGACAGTTAGCATCGTGATGAAATCCTAAAACTCGAAGACATTACCAAGATCGTCTACATTGTATACACATCTGAGTATAAATTCCACCTAAACGGTCATTGGCTCATGTCAATGAAACTCAACCTACACTCCACCTTTGAATAGAAACCGCCCAGCCACAGGGAGCTCATTTGAAACGTTCTCTACATTGAATCAAAGCGTCTCCTCTGAAGTCTTAAGTCATTCATCCCTGGCTGTATCGTTTTTTCCCACATCTGCATGAAAGACCTTCAAATATTTAAGGTCCACTCCCACAGTCTTTTTCTGATCAAACATAACTAATTCGTTCAATTGTTCCTTATCCTTTTAACATATCTTAGGACCCCTCTGTCATTGTTTTTACTTGTCTTTGTTTTTGAGCTTGGGTAGAGAAGGGGTCTAAACTCAAACATTAGTAACACAAAGGGGGGTAGCATACATGGGTCAGCCTGGCCCTGCCTAAAGGCAACGAAGGAGGGATAGGGCTGGCAGTGAGGGTGGAGGCCTTTCTTACCGAAATATCTTCAAGAGAGAAAACAGACTGTGTGAAAGCCAAATACAGTGTGTATTTGCTCTAGATTCACCCACTGAGCTAGATGCTTCCTGAAACACAGCAGCCAGAACTGACGTCAAAAGTCTAGGCGCCATTTGACTGGGTCTCAAAAAAAAAAATAATAATGTTAATTCCTCACTGGAGTAACGATACTCTTATTAATGCTGCAAATGTTACATTAACCTTTTGGGAATGTGACATTCTGTTGACTCACATCAGGCTCCCTGCGAACTACAGCCTGGAATAATTTTTATAGGGTTGTTATTAGTTGTTTTTCTTGAATGCAGTTTTCGGATTCTCTGTTTGTTTCTACTAAATTTCACCTTGTCAGAATCAGCCCAGCTGTCCAATCTGTCAAGGTTTGTCTGAGTGCTGACTTTGTTGCCTTTGCCCAATGCAAATAGTCCCTTTGCTAGTTTCATATAACCTATAATTATGATAAGCATGTCTTTTTTATTGATAGATGACTCAAGTACTAATTCACTCTTTTAAATTGTACAAGCAGTGATTTTTAATATACTCACAAAGTTGTGCAACCATCACTACTATCTAATTCCAGAAAATTTTTATCATGCCAAAAACGAACTATACCCATTTGCTGTCTCCATCCCTCCTCCTCCCCTCCTCTGGCAACTACTAATTTACTTTCTGTCTCTATGGATTTGTCTATTCTGGACAGCCTGTAGGAATGGACCCACACAGTATGTGGCCTTTCCTGTCTGCTTTCCTTCACTTAGCATATATAATGTTTTTAAGATTCATACATGTTGTAGCACACAGCAGTACCTCATTCATTTTATGGCCAAATAATAGCATATTGTATGGATAGAGCACATTTTGTTTATTCATTCACCAATTGATGTACACTTAAATGTTTCCATTTTTTGAATATTATGAATCATGCTGCTATAAACATTCATAAGTAAGTTTTTGCACAGAGCAATGTTTTCAATTCTCTTGAGTATATACCTCAAAGTGGAATGTCTGGGTCATGTAGAAACTGTATGCTTAATTTTTTGAAGAAATGCCAAGTTGCTTTTCACATCAGCTGAACCATTTTACATTCCCGCCAGCAATGTAGGAGAGTTCCAATTTCCCTACATCCTTGTTAGCATATAGTCTTCTTTGTCTTTCTGATTATAGCCATTCTAGTGGCTATGAAATGGTATTTTATTGTGATTTTTATTGGTAGCTACCTAATGACTAATGATGTTGAGCACCTTTTCATGGTCTTATTGGCCATTTGTCTCTCTTCTTAGGAGAAATGTCTACTTAAATCTTTCCTAATATTTAGTTGGATCATCTTTTTTATTGGGCTGAATTATAAGATCTTTTTAAATATATTGTGGATGCAAATCCTTTATCAGATCTATGATTTCTAAATATTTACTATTATTATGTGGGTTATATTTTCACTTTCCTGACGGTATTCTTTGAAACATGGAAGTTTCAAATTCTGATGAAACCCAATGTATCTATTTTTCCCTTTGTTGCTTGTGCCTTTGCTGTCATGTTTAATTAAGACCCATTGCCTAATCTAAGATCACAAAGACTTATATCTACGTTTTCATCTAAGGTTTTATAGTTTTAGCCCTTACATTGAGATGTTAGATCCACTTTAGTTAATTTTTGTACATGGTAGGAGGGAAGGGTCCAACTTCATTCTCTTGCATGTGCTGTAAAGGAAACCTCAGGCCCCAAATGGATTCCCTTTATGTTGCCCCACCCCAACAAACCAACACTTAACTCGTTCAACTACCCCAACCCCAGCCCCAGGAATGTAACTTTTAATCAGCAGAGGTGGAATCTTCTGGTCAGCACTATGAAGTCATCTGCTGATAGACCCCTTCTTGTCCCCTTAGGAGGTTGACCTTTCCTAAAACAATGCATTCCTGGCTAACAATTTCCTTTTTTCCCCACTCCCTCTCCGCCTCTAAAAAGCCTTTCCTTTTCTGCAGCTCCACATTCTGGATGCAATGCTGTTCAATTCACGAGTCATTTAATAATTAGATCTTTACATTTATAACGTTGGATTTCGGTTTTTAACACAAGGGATACGGTGTTTTGCACCACCTCAGACCCATTTTCCACCACTGGACTGTCTTGGACACTTGTCAAAAATGAATTGTCTCTAAATATAAGGGTTTATTTCTGGACTCTCAATTCTATTCCATGTCTATATGCCTATCCTTCTGCCAGTGCCACGCTGTCTTTGTGACATTGGCTTTGCAGGACAAATGTGCCTTTGAACGTTACAGAAGCTGGTTATGGAAATGCGGAGCGAAGTGGAACTGAAGAGCCCCGTGGCATGACACTAGAGTATAAGCTCCGTGAAGGCAGAGCCTGGTCTCCTGTGGTCTCTGTTGTGTCCCCAGTGTCTAGAACAGGGTCTGACACACGGTAAAGCTCTGAATCAATCTGTGTTACCATGAATGAATGACTGGGTAAAAAATATGATCAGAACCCACTCTCAAATTTCAGCCACGTATGAATCGACTTTGTTGGACCAGTGTTCTGCCTTCTCTTCCTGTTGTGTCTGGAAAGCTCATGTGGAAGACCTTAACACATGCCTTGCTGATGCTTAAAGAACATTTATTTGAACCCTCAGCACAGGATATCGTATGTGATACCCATCGCCTTAGGATCCCCAAAAGAACAATGACTTTGACCATTCCTGGCACAGGAGGTTGCTGCTTGGTAATTTAAGACCAAAACCTTCTATGACTTATCCCCCTAAAACCATGGTTACCAATTTAGAAGAACTGCAAAATCCTAGGGCCACCACAATCCTATCATTCGGCTGCTCAAGAGAAAAAGGAGAACTTCCATCTGGCGAGCTAATACTCGAGCGGTCACATTTGACCTCTGGGGGAGAGCAAGTCCAGGAAACAACAATGGAAAACAAGTAAAAGATGCCCCTGCACACACCCGCCAGATCCGTTCTTCCTGCCTCTGAACAGGACCTGGGTGGCCGCAAAATGACACAGGGGCAGATCTCATCAGAAGCTGAAGGAAAAATCAAGAGAGAAGATTGAAAGATTTCATTCGTTTCCTGTAGACAAGTGACTAACAGAGTTTTGCTTCTTCAAAGTGCAGTTTTTTTCTTAATAGCATGTGATGGCTGACTTTTCAGCTGTGAATTTTGTACATGTGATTGTTAGGTCTCTAAATTCAATTAAAAATTTATGTACTGGGGTTTATGTTTGGAGTGCAGATCTACAGAAAAATACTGGTACTGACATTGGCTCCCAGGAGAGTCTGCCTTGTAGAAATATCCTTGCCTGAAATTTCAGGAACTTTCAAGCAACTCCTGTCATCCAATCACTCCAGCCTCGTGTACCAGTGCTGCCTCTGCATTAATAAACAGCCATCACCATTTTCACTTGCAATTGCTACACAAATGATCGCGTTTAATCTTCTCAATTGAGATAGATAGATAGTGATCTCTGCCGTACAGAGAACAGCAAGGCTCAGAGAAGTTAAAAATTTTTTCAATTCAAATACAACACTGTACGTTAACTCTACTGGAATAAAAATTAAAATTAAAGGGACATGGGGAGCCTGGGTGGCTCATTCGATTGAGCATTCGACTTCGGCTCAGGTCATGATCTTGTGATTCATGGGTTCAAGCCCTGCTTCGGGCTCTGTGCTGACTGCCAGCTCAGAGCCTGGAGCCTGTTTCGGATTCTATATCTCCCTCTCTCTCTGATCCTCCCCTGCTCGTGCTGTCTCTCTCTTTCTCAGAAATAAATAAAAAGCATTAAAAAAAGTTTTTTTAATTAAAGGTGCACCTGGGTGGCTCACTTGGTTGAGCGTCCAACTCTTGATTTCAGCTGAGGCTGTGATCTCAGATTTGTGGGATCGATCCCCATGTCAGGCTCCACACTGAACATGGAGCCTACTTAAGATTCCCTCTCTCTCTCTCTCTCTCTCTCTCTCCTCTCTCTCTCTCTCCTTCCCTCAGCCCCTTTCCAGTGTAAAATAAAAAAATAAATAAATTTTTTTAAAAAAGAAAAATTTTCAATTCATAATCAGAGGAGCCAAGACTCAAACCCAGGTCTGTCTGATACCAAACTTCATGCCCTTAGCCAGCGTACACCCTGCCTCTCGGGAGATGACATGATGCACCATAAATGTCCATGAAGAGAGGCTGCCTGTGCACGTGATTGTTTCCTGAGTATAATCCAAGTGCCCCTCTTCCTCCAGTCCGTTGCCCTAGACTTCGCCAGCTCAAAGGTACATCATAATCTCAAGCCCATTGCCTCACTTTCTTTTCATCTTTCTCACATCCTTGATGTGTACTTTTATTTTCAATGTGTATCTGTGTGTGTGTGTGCCTGTGTGTGTGTGTGTGTGTGTGGTAAAAGAATACATGACGTGAAATCTACCCTCCTGACAAATATTTAAGAGTACAGTATAGGGGCACCTGGGTGGCTCAGTCGGTTAAGCGGCCGACTTTGGCTCAGGTCATGATCTTGCGGTTCGTTGAGTTCGAGCCCTGCATCTGGCTCTGTGCTGACAGCTCAGAGCCTGGAGCCTGCTTCAGATTTTGTGTCTCCTTCTCTCTATGCCCTTCTCCCACTCCTGCTCTCTCTCTCTCTAAAAATTAAATGAATATTAAAAAATTTTAAAAAAGAGAGTACAGTATAGTATCCTTAACTAAACACACATCGTTGCACAGCAAAGCTCGAGAACGTTTTCATCTTGTGTGACTGAAACTCTCTACTCTTCGAACAGCAACTTCCCATTTCCTCCCCCTCCCTATCCCACCCAGGCCCCTGGAAACCATCATTCTATTTTCTGCTTCAAGGAGTTTTACTTTGGATACGTCATATAAATAGAATCGTGCACTATTTGTCTTTCTGTGGTGATTTATGTCATTTAACATAATGTCCTCAAGGTTCATACTTGTAGCATTTGACTGGATTTTCTTCTTTTTTAAGGCTGAATGATATATATACATATATTTTTTTTTCTTTACCCATTCATTTGTCAGTGAGTATTTAGATTATTCCCATATCTTGGCTATTGTTAACAATGCCACAATGAACACAGAAATGCAAATATCTCTTTGAGATCCTGTTTTGTAGTTTGTTTTTGAGGGGGGAACCCAGAAGTGAGACTGGGGGACCATACAGTAGTTCTACTTTTAAATTTTTGAGAAAACTTCATGTTTCCACAGTGGCTACATGCATTTTTACTGCCCCACCAACAATGTACAAAGGTTCTAACTGCTCCATAGCCTTGCCAACACTGGTTATTTATTTTTTAAAATGTCCATACTAACAGTTATGAGGTTATATCTCATTGTAATTTGCACTTCCCTGATGATTAGTTATATCGAGCATCTTTCATATACCTGATGGCCATTTATTTGTATGTCTTCTTTGGAGAAATGTCTATTCAAGTCCTAAGCTCATTTAAAAACCTTTGTTTTAAATGGTCGTTTATTCTTTGAGAGACGAAGAGAGACAGACAGACAGAGAGACAGAGCACAAGCAGAGTAGGGGCAGAGAGAGAAAGACACACAGAATCCAAAGCAGACTCCAGGATCTGAGTTGTCAGTGCAGAGACTGATGCAGGGCTCAAACTCATGAACTGTGACTGAGCTCACCCAGGTGCCCCTAAGCTCATTTTTAAAAACAAGTTATTTGCTTTTTACTATTGAGTTACTAGAGTCTCGTATATTTTGGATATTGTCCCTTTATCAGATGGCTTACAAGTATTTCTTTCCCATTCTGTAGTTTGTCTTTTCATTGCTGATTGCTTCCTTTACTATATGCAAAAGCTTTTCAGTTTGATGTAGTCCTACTTACCTATTTTTCATTTTGTGGCCTGTGCTCTTTATGTCATATCCAAGAAATAATTGCCAGGACCAATGTTATAAAATATTTCCCCTGTGTTTTCTTCCACAAGTTTTATGGTTTCAGGTCTTACATTTAAGTCTTTAACCCATTTTGAGTTGATTTTTGTGTGTGCTATAAGATAAGGATCCAAATTCATTATTTCCCAACACCATTTCTTGAGGAAACTCTTCCCCATTGTGTTGTCTTGACAGCTGTCAAAGATCATTTGACCATGTATGCTTGAGCTTCTTTCTTTCTTTATTTTATTTGAGAGAGAGAGAGAGAGCACACATGCAAGCAGGGGAGAGAGGGAGAGAGAGAGAGAGAAAGAGGGAGAGAATCTCAAGCAGACTCCATGCTGAATGTGGAGTCTGACAGGGGGCTCAATCCCACGACTCTGGGATCATGACCTGAGCCAGTATCAAGAGTCAGATGCTCTCTCTCTCTCTGACCCTCCCCTGCTCACGCTGTCTCTGTCTCTCTCTCTCAGAAAGAAATAAAACATTAAAACAATTTTTAAAAAGGGGACACCTGGGTGGCTCAGGCAGTTAAGTGTCCGACGTCGGCTCAGGTCATGACCTCATGGTTCATGGGTTTGAGCCCCACGTCGGATTCTGTGCTGACAGCTAGCTCAGAGCCTGGAAGCTGCTTCGGATTCTGTGTCTCCCTCTCTCTCTGACCCTCCCTTGTTTACGCTGTCTCTCTCTCTCTCTCTTTCTCTCTCCCAGAAATAAATAAAACATTAAAAAGTTAAAAAAAGAGTCAGATGCTCAACCGACTGAGCCACCCAGTCGCCCCTGCTTGAGTCTATTTCTGAGCTCCATTTGGTTCCATTGGTCTGTGTGTCTGATCACACCATACTGTTTTGGTTACCATGGCTTTGATGTATCATAGCTTTGTAATACGTTTTGGAGTTAAAATGGAAACACGTCCCCTGTGCAGACTGAAAGACTTAATATTATTATTATTTTTAAATGTTTTATTTATTTCTAGGAGAGAGAGAGAGACAGAGTGAGCAGGGGAGGGTCAGAGAGAGAGGTTGTCACAGACAGAAACAGGCTCCAGGCTCTGAGCGGGCAGTCAGCACAGAGCCCGACGCGGGGCTCGAACCCACGAACCGCGAGATCATGACCTAAGCGAAAGTCGGACGCTTAACCGACTAAGCCACCCAGGCGCCCCAAAAGACTTAATATTATTAAACATTCACACTACCTACTACAGATTCAATGAATTTCCTATGAGAATCCCAATAGCACATTTGGAGGAAACAGAAAAACAATCCTAACTCACATGGAACCACAAAGGATTCTGGATCGGCACAACTATCTTGAGAAAGAAGATGACTGCTCTTACTCCTGTTGCTTCTTACAGATCAGCCCTTTAACAAGATCGTAGCAGGAATTTGTGCCAGTCTATGACCCCCTCTCACTCTGGATATTAGCTCTCAGAGGAAACTTGGAGGTCATTCAGAGGTAGGAATCTCAGACAACCAAAGTCTGTGTGAACGCCTCAGGTCCAATACAGCTAACTTTCAAGAGGAAATCCAGTTTTGAACCACTCATACAGAGATCTTAAACGGTATCCTCAGTTCTCCCCAGTCTTAACAAAACTCCCATCATTTTTACTTATCACCATCATTTTTCCAGTGATCGCCGTGCTACACTGGGAAAATGCTGCAGTATTTTCAGAGAAAAGTCCCGTTATTATTTTTCCCCCAACTGCCAAATACCTTTATCTTATTTCACATAGAAATCTCTGCATATAGGTTCAGCCTGATAAGTGCAATACTCACAAACACAGTCTTTGGGGTTAGAACCTGCTTCACAGCCTAGCGCCATCTTTTGCCAGCTGGATGACTTTTCACAACTCCTTACTAAATCCAAGCCTCAACTGCCTCATCTGAGGCTGGCTATAAAAATGCCTATATCGAAAGTCTGTCATAAAGATGAAATTTAAAAAACACAGTGCCCGATACCGAGCAAAGCCCATACGGTATCTATTCTTGATTATCATTATCTCTGCTCTGGACCACCTGGATCAGTCACTCTGCTCTGCCTCAATCTCTCTCTGTACAGTAATAATGGGACTTTTCCTTACACGGCATTAGGTGCCGGGGGGTGGCGATTAAGGACACAGAGGAGGAGTGGTTTCTAAAAATCATTGTTTATAATCTCTTGTGATAAACTGATCTCCATTCTCTCTCTCCATCGGCCCCAGGATAAAGAAGTGAATATGGTCTACTCATCCCTGATCTCTTAAATGACCCAGGCTATAATTTAGGTTCCCAGGGGTCATGAAGGAACCCAGATCACATTCTATTAATGTGAAATGAGCCTGTAAGTGCACTTCGGGCAGCAAATCAAAACCACTGTTGGTAGCTACTCCAACTTAGGAGGTTCCTGTATCTTAAAGGACCAGCTGCCCTTTCATGAAAGACCATTTTTTTCTATGAATAATACATATATACTAGGAAAGAATATATATTCCCATTAAGCAATATCAATTCTAAACACACTGGATATAATCTCTTGTATGGCTATAATTAAAAATTAAATGCGAAGTATTATGCTGAAGAAACTCCAAAGCTGATTTTTATGTACTCTCTTTTTCCTCCAAAAACATCATTCTTTCCAGCTTCTCAATATAATTATATTCCAGGGAAAACAGGCAGGTATAAAAGAATAAATCAACACATAATCTTTCTTTAAAGTCCAAGCTTCTATTTTATGATCGGTACAGACTATTAAAAAAAATCAGGTCTGAAGTTTCCTCCAATGAACATATACTATCTTCCATTTCTTTTTATTTTAAAAAGGAACATCACATAAAATACCATATCGGTTGTGTTTTTTAGACACAAGAGACTTTCACTGGCTGGGCAGCTTTCATTGTCTATGTGGGTTTCTGTGAACCAATCTTGAAATTCTAACTCCCTAACATGTAGTTGGTCCTTGATGGATATTCTCTGAAATAAATTTTAATATTTAATAAATACATATTAACATCAATATTGAACATTTCATAAATATTATTAAAAATAAAAGCTAAGAAGGGATTTGAGATTGGGACAATTCAAGGTTTGGCCAATATGGCTGCCTCTTGGATTTTCCCCTTCTCTGCTCCACTTCCCCCTTTGCTAAATAAAAAGCAATCTCAAGTCTGGAAAGTACCACTAGGAGGTGGGAGGGTCCTCATTATTGGCCTTAATACACTCAGGAGAAGCATTCTCATCTTAAAAAGTCTGTTAGAAAGATCCCTGATCTCACTGAGGTGTAGGTATTTATCTTCTTAAACTATGAAGATTTTTTTTTAAGCCATCTACTTCATTAAAAGGAAAATTTAGTTACATGTATTTGATCAATGTATCCAAATTGCTTGAAATTCAAACTGTGGCTTTGATAAAGCTGGAAAGATTCTTATATAACATGGAATCTAAACCCTCCTTTTTAAAATCGTGGAAGTAAGGTGAAGAAGAAGCAAAGGGATTAATCCCAAAAAAACACCTCGCAACTAGTAAATGTCAGACAGACTTGTTCCCAGGCACCTGATTCCAATCCCAACACGTGTTTCATTTCACCGCACTTGACTATAAATCCCTTAGTCCTTTATGGACAGATAACAAAGTTAGTTAATGCAGATGATGACAATAATGAAACTTCACTGTGCTGGAAATAGGGAAATGAGGTCAGTTAGCTGGCATTTGGTAATGCTTTTGTTGAAGCAGAACATCTTATTTTCTATCTCTCTTTGCACTTAAAAAAAAAACCTCTATGTACTTGGCTAAAAAAAAAAAAAAGCCATAGGCAACTAAATATCATTCATTAAAACATTTAAGGTACGTGACAGCTCCTAGTAATACATTTCCAGCACAGAACAAGGAGGGTAAGGACAGCTTAGAAACTGCATACACACAGAATTTTTCTACTGACACCCTAATCCCCTGCTGGCCAATTTTAAAAAGTGGGCTTTTATTGTACCATAAAAATGAACAAGCTGAGGTTTCCACATCCAGAGAAAGGCTTGTACCTCCATGGAAAATGTTTTGCCTACCAGAGTTCAGGATGAGAGGAAACCATTACCATAGGGTAAAGACAGCTAACTACTAACTACTGTAACAGAACCTGGGTGCTGAAACTCCACTTGTGAGCAGCACCTAATCTACAACTTGAGAAAGATGATTCCATTTCCGAGCATAAGATCAGCTGATTACCAAGTTGAGCCTGGTTTGGGGGTCCTTTCCCCATCGTTTCAAAAATATGAACTTGTCTTTTAAAAACCAAAGATCTAGCTTTGGAGGACTGTCAACAGCTATGAAAGCTAAGCACCAGCATCCACTATAAGCCAGAAATTTCACTCATAGACATATACCTAAAACACATTTATACATCAATCAGAAGACATGCACAGCAGCCCTATTATTTAAATTATCCCGAACTGGGGAAACTACCCAAATGGCCATCAATAGTAGGATGGACAAATACATTGTGATAGATTCACCCAACAGAATACTATTTTGCAGTGATAATGAGTGGACCATCGCTACTCTAATAACATGAAGAAAACTTTCACCCAAAAATCATGTAGGACCAAAGGAACCACATATGCAAAAAGTCTGCACTGTATGATCTTGTATATAAAACTTGAACGTGATAAGATTAACATATGCTATTGCCAATCAAGTTGGGATTTCCCCAAGTGTGGTGGGGTGAATGGAAGGGAACAAGGGGGATTGTTTTGCGGGGGGCAGGGGGATACTATTTTGTGTCTTGATCAGGGTCTGGGGTATACAGGTTGCTATCTTTGTTCAAATGCACTAACCTATCTGCTTATACGTCATTAAAAAAAAATCTGAAGTCCTAAAACTTTTCCAATGAAAACATGATAAGGCAAGAATGACAAATTAGTAGAAGAGATGTTCTGTCAATAAGATAAGGAGAGACTGTCCCCACAGGCAGCCTTTCCTCCCTTGCCCCACTCTTCCTTCATCACTGCTTATGAAACTGGTCACCAGCCTGCAAATGAGGAACACAAATGTAGAAATGTCACATTCTTATGCAGCAACCAAGGTACTCACTTCTTTCTGCCCCAAGGCAAGACCGGGTCTCAGTTTTCATATACTAAAAATGGACCTATTAGGATAATGAGTGAGTTCACACCTGTCATTTCGAGTTGATTGCTGGCAGTCTGTGGTACCTGAAATGTGTCCCACTAATTACAAAGAGAAGTCAGGTACCTTTGGGGAACACACATCAGTTGGGGATATGGACTAATTGGACATTTGTCCTCTGTGCTCCATCTGTAAGGCCTGTTGAGGGAGCACAGAGGTCTGTCCTCTGGCTATAATAAAGAAAGGAAGGTGGGGATAAACTGTGAAGTACCTAACACGAGTCAACGCAGTGTTAAGTGTTTATGTAATCCTCACAACAGCTTTCAAAGCGAGGTACTACTGGCACTCATTTTACAGAGGAGGAAACAAAGTCAGAGGGGACGAAGCTTATGCTAGTTGTATTGCTACTACATGAGGGAAGAAAGATTCAGATGTGGAACCACTGACTCATCAGGTTCCTTCTATATCACCTAGCTTCCACAGAGGTCAATGGCCCTTTGTCAAAATGTATGCATTCCCTAAAGGAAAGAACCAAAAGGGTTCTTTTCAACTCTGTGTCAATTCTTTCCTAATATCATGGTTTATTCCAAGTGCAAGGGAAAACACAACCACTCTTCTTCCTGAAAAAAAAGCTGGGATAGTGAGGGTACAAGATTATAACAGCTGTCATCACTGGTCTGACCACTTTCTCAATCCAGCCTAATATTCTTACATACACGATGGTATCCAAGGGGCGCTCTGTGAGACACCTCCCAAAAGGCAGGTCTCAAAAGAATGAATGTCCACGTTTTTTGCATCTAACTCCCCTTAGACTCCAGAAGGAATCGTTCCTAGTGCTGCAGAAGTGACCAATGCCCAAAGATGAAAATCCCAACAATGTCAACCCAAAAGCCTTTGGGGAAACCCAATACCTGTTTCAGGATATCAGACTCACACTGGCCACCCGGGAAAACTATTTCCTGACCACCACGACTGCTGCAATGACCTAGAAGCATCTGACCCTCACGCCTAAGTTTCCCCGCACTGCAAAAGGATCATAACAGTTCCTACCAGCCCTTGAAGGTATTAAAAGACCGAGCTAATGTGTGCAGAAAGCAGCACCATGTAAGTGCCAAGAGTCCCATGACCACCAGTGCTGGGAGCTTTGGGCAATGCAGCCTGGTGTCGGTCCTACACAGATGCACGTGTTCTCAGCTCCCAGCAAAGGTTTGAGAGCAACTTCCTAATTCATAATGAGACGCTAAGGCAAACAGATGATGTGAAATTATATTTGGGGACTGCATGGATCAAAAAGCCAGGAAAAAAAATCAGAGTGAAATCTGCTAGATTTCTACTAGAACTAGGCTAGAGTTCTACAGTTAAGCCCTGCCCTTTTCCTACAAAATCACAAGCTGGCCCATTGGTTCTCTGCACTCTCTCCAGCAGAATCAGCAGGACTGGGCACTGGAAGGGGGGTCAGGAGAGAACAGCCACAGAGACTAGGAACTACGACTGAATGATGGTGTGAACAGAGAAGAGGATGCACTGAGCTATAGAGACAGGGCGGCAGATCCTCCATGGTCACGCAAAAACAGCAAAACAATAGATAAATCGAACTTAATAGCCAGCTCATGATCAGGGGACTCTCCCCTAAGGCTTCCTTCCATCTGGTGGCAAGCAGAGTGACTAATAACACCTCCCAGGTCCTGAGTTAGGTCGTTTTACATGTTTATCACAGAGCCCTCACACCAGCCCCTGAAAAGTGGGTACTGTCATTTTTTAAGAAATGAGGGTCAAAGTGACAACGTAACTTGCCTAAGATGGTGAAGCCATCACTAAAATATAGGTCTGGCTGACACAAGAGCCCTTGCTCATTAAACGGGGACCTCCTGTGTCTGATCGCAGTTATTCACAGCATATACGAGCTCTGAGCAGATCCCTAAGCCACCTCAGTAAGAAATGCAAACCACAGGATGGCTCTGGAGGTAAAGGGCATGGCCTGGAGCGCAGTAACTCATCCAACAAGCATTCAGAGAGGGCCTACGCTGGGCCAGGCTCATGCTAGATGTGGACGATACACTCCCTGGCCTTGGCAATGCCCACTGGCATCCAACAAGCCATTCTGGGCAAGTTCTCCGCAGCACAAAACCTCAGCCACAGCTGGCATGACACATGTGCCACCAGAGGTCAGGGCCCCCTTAAACGCCATTCTCAAGGACCCCCTCAGCACACAGAGCATTTACTTTTGTCCAGGCTTTGACAGTTCTTTATTAATCTCCTGGGGATTATGGCTAAAAACTGCTGCACATTCCTTTACTTTTAATTACAGTCTTATGGAAGGTTTGCTTAAAAAAAAAAAAAGTAGTAAAATTACTGCAGAAGGAAAAAAAAAGAGCGCCTAATAATTTATTCATAATGCCATTAAGACAAAGTCATGTTTTATTGGGCTACGCCTGTTTATGTTGTGACGCAGAAGTCAATAAGGGGGAGTTGTAGTAACATATAATATCCATTAATATTCCCCACATATGTTCACCAAACCGCAGCGTCTCAGCATCAATAAATGATTTCAATAATTAAAAAGTGTGATTTTCCCAGTCTAACTAGTTCCTACTGAAAGAATGCCACAGACGCTTATCCTCACAGCCGTTCATTCGCAGCTAAAGCAACTGTCTTTTGTGAAGAAAGTGAGAGCGGAGAATGAATGGTTAGTCCAGGAAGGCGGTCCTGTCTCCACACCGACAGGAGCTGCAAGCGACCGTGAGGTCTAGACCCTTCCTTCTTCATCTGTCAGATGGAAAGACGGAGATGGGATGATGCCCACATCTCCTCAGCTTCACAACCGTGAAACAGCACTCTTCTGGGCCTTATCTTTACCCCTTCTTGATCACCGCTATCTGTCGTCAAGTGTCATTTTGAAATGAGTTTCCGTTTTCCCCATCTGGGCATCCCCCTTCGACTACTTTGCCTGGCTCACAGAGCTGACAGGCAGAATGGGGACCCATGGCTCTGGAGTCAAGCCATGGCTCTCTCCCTGACTTGCCGTGTGCCCTTGAATAGGAGGTCATTTGGGAATTCTAGGCACATCACTTCCTCACTGATGGGGGATTATGTGATGGTACTTAGCTTCCACCAAAGAGAGAGAGGGGATTAAATAATATGCTTGGATGGGACTTAGCCAATACTCGATGCTATACTGGGTACTTGGTGGTAATTACATTTTGAGTCTCACAGAACTCACCTGAAATTCCTTACGAATTCAAGGGCTAAACGCTTCCTTAAGAGAGTTTCGTTCCTTATTATTCCCCCTTCCCAAAAGTGGTGCCAAAAACTGAGAGCTGTGACAGACTGCTGCAAGCACGATTTCCTTCACCTTAGCTCCTACGAATCAGTAAAGAATCATGACCACCGGGCTTCACGATCTCAGATCATTTCCCCCCATATTCCTTTCTAGATAGAGGCTTATTGTGCTTTATCCAAAAAGGGAAAATGTCTCGTGGGTATCTCAACACGATTAAGACTTCCCCTCCACCATGACTAACTCGCTCATCCCACTATACACTGCGTTTTCACCAAGCTGGAAGAGACAATATGGCTTCATGGAAAGAACTCCCATTTAGGCAGGAACTTGAACTTGATTACATGATAATAATAATTATTGCCAGCATTGATTGAGAAATCAGTCTCTGCCGGCATTGTTCTCAGTAATTTTCATTTATCAAGTCCTTTATTTTTCAAGACAACCCTATGAGATTGTTGCTATTTTCATGTCCATTTCACTGTGAAAAGAACACGCAGCACAGGGAGGTTAAAAGCTTCATAATGCCACATTTCCAGGAACTGGTGCACACCAGATTTAAATCCAGGAAATTTAGAGTCTGGGCCCTTAATCAGGCTACTCTTCAGAGTTGGCAAGATGATCTGAAAGAAAATGTGTAGCCATATTGGTTTGTTTGTTTGTTTATTGAAAGCGAAAACAAGACCGAGAGAGAGGATGTAGGCGCGCGCGTGCACACACACACACACACACACACACACACACACACACGAGTTGGGGAGGAGGGGCAGAGAGAGAGGAAGGGAAAGAATCTCAAGCAGGCTCCCAGCTGTCAGCATAAAGCCTAATGTGGGGCTCGATCCCACAAACCATGAAATCATGACCTGAGCCAAAAATCAAGAGTTGGGTGCTTAACCAACTAAGCCACCCAGGAGCCCCATGTGTAGCTGTATTGTTACCATGCAGTATTTTTATTTCATTTAGGTCAAAACTGTTTTCTTAAGTGTTGTTGATGTTCCCAATTAAGACATAATTCATCCTTTACATTTCTCTACCTTAACCTGCCATATTTTTTACTCCGCTGGCCCTGCTACTGTCTCAGCCCGTGGACACAATACCCAGTGGCATCCACAGTCATCCCAAAGTGAATCTCCATTGTATCCCACCTTGTGATTTCCCTAGGTCCTGGCTTTCGGAATTCTGCTTGCTGATATAGCAGCTTCCTGTCTGAAACAAAATTCAGAGGAAAAAGCCCCTCCCCGCTCCCCTATTTGTAGAGCCTCAGCCACTGATGAGGTGGGCACTTATTTTAGAACTGCTGTTTACGAGTTCTGCTGAAATTCCTTTGAACAGTGGGGCCAGGGAGATGCTAATATACCCTCACATTTTAGTCTGTGATATCTTGTCCTGTTAAAGGGAAGCTCCAAGGATTACAGCCTCCTCATGTCCTGCAACACACTGATCCAATCACCAAAAACATAGCGTGTTTGGCTCAGGTAAGCACCATGCTGCATGGTGTTCAAATCAACAGCAGCAACGTGAGGCAGATAACAGGATTTCTAAGACACCATTCCCAGAAGATAATACATAGCCATTTGCAGGCATCATTCTCTCACAGGCCCAGGAAGAAGAGCAGCCCTCAATCCCATAAAGGCAGAAATGTTGAGGCTAAGGAAGTACAGGGGACCCCTGAACCCTGGGAACCAGTGGCAAAGCCAAGAAATAATGAAGTAGCAGATGGCAGGCCATTGGCAGAAAGGTGGACCCTCCCACGGCCTCACCTAGCTAATTAGGGGCAGCTGGCAGTTTGTCTGGAGATCATTTTCAAATTGTGCAGTGCCTTGCTCTTCCAAAGTGCCTGGCCGGTACACCAGCTGCGTGGGCGTCACTTGGGAACCTGCTAGAAAGGACGGCTCTCCGTCCCTTCCCCAGCCATCCTGAATCAGAATCTGTGTTTGGAGCTGACTGTTCCCAAGTGCACTATCCACTGGGAGGTTCTGGTAAAGGGTTCCTAGCTCAGGTGAAGACTGGCACGCCTGACCTAGCTATAAGCACATGTGACCTTACAAAAGCAAAATCAGTTAAGGGAAACATTGTTTTAGAAAAACTGTACTGGAGATAAACGCGGTGACACCAGAGCAGAGATGGCAAAAGATCTACATGGAAACCCAACAGGGACGTTCCAGTCACTGCTCTGATCTGCCCTCCACTTGCCTTCCTCTTCTCTGTGCCCAGGCAAGTGGACCTGAATGAGATCAGAGAGATACAGAGGCGTGAGACTCCCCCTGGGCTGGCCACAGGCTGGCTGAGTCCCCCTGTGTGTGTGTTGGGTGGGGGGGGGGGTCACAGTTCTCTCCAAAGAGCCCTCACCGTCTCTGGGTCCCAGGAACGGCCCCTTCTCCTCCCCCTCCGGCCTAAGGCTGGTGACCACACTTTGCTGTCATTAGCCTCTGCATACCTTCACTATCCCTTCCTATACCGCTTTGGTAATCCCTCGGTAAATTCTAGAAAACTCGGTTGGAATATATAACCTGTTTTCGACTGGGATGTTGGTTGAGGGATATAGACAGAAACTACTGGTTCAAAGAAAGAAGGGAGGATATAAAGCAACAACCTATTGTGGGGAGGAGATTTCAAACAAAGAATGATCTGGGGAGGGAAAGAAGCTGCAGCCAATTTAACCATGGGCTGACGCCCATCACACTTGCATGTAAAACACAGGCACCTGATCAGAACGTGTTTAAGAAGCTTACCCTCCACCTGTTAAGAAATCCTAATTCTCAGAATGGGATTTGCCGCATTTCAACAGATTCCCTACTTATCCAATGTGTACTGGCTGTATCCTGTGACAGCAATGTACCTGAGGTGCTCTTCTGGCATGTGTCCACGTCCACGAAATGGCCTAAGAAGATAAGGCACCTCCTGCATATGTCCCCTCCCCCACCTTCTCCTTAAAGTACAAAGTTGATCGGATACGTCGCTGGCTTCCAAGACCTACCCTTTCACAATCATCATAGCCAGAGTCCACTCAGACTCTGCATTCCTTTGTAAAGCATGACCCCTCTTTTCCAGAAGCTTCCAGAATTAGGTCTGACCACATTTCTATCTGACCTCCTTGTATCACAGAATGCCAAGTGTGTACATGCATTAGCCTATCTTCAAAACAGGACGTGACTCCGAGTGGAATATGGCATGTGCCACTCTATCAGGCCCACTTCTACCAGAAGTTGGTACCAGCAGACTGGTCACATAACAAGCCTTCCCGGCAGCTGCCCCTGTCCACCCATCCTCCTCCATCCATCATCGCCACTCATTCACCAAGCCTCTTTCCACCACATCCTCATGCTGTCCCTCTATCTAGAATCTTATCTCCAACCACCACTTCTCAAGAAACTCTGCATCACCACCCAGCTTTTCAGGCCATTCCTTTCAGGCCCACCTTTTTTGTAAGTCTTCCTTGCAACTTTAAAACATAAAATGTCACCCTTATCCAACTCTTCTGGGGCTTTTTGCTTCTGAGTCAGAAGCAGGGGATTTTCTGGGAGCAGAGTGCATGTGCAAACACACAGGGGTGGATACATGGGGCAAGAGGAGTGGAGCATGACCTCCAGGCTCCTGACTTAAGAGCCTAGGTGGAGGGTGGTGTTATTTACTAATTTTTTTTAAAGTTTATTTATTTCGAGGAAGACAGAGACAGAGCTGGAGAGAGGCAGAAAGAGAGAGGGAGAGAGAGAATCCCACACAGACACAGTGCTGTCAGCACGAAGCCCAATGTGGGGCCCGAACTCACAAAACCGAGATCGTGACCTGAGCTGAAACCAAGAGTCGGACACTCAACTGATTGAGCCATCTAGGCACTCCTATTTACTCATTTTTAAAATTAATTAATTAATTTCTGTCTCTTAGGCCTCCTGTCTGTAACAGTCCCTTCCTCTTCCTCCGCAAGAGAAACGTGGCCTACAGCGTAAACCTAAAATATATTCCACATTCTGGACTTGGCTGACTGGTCTCTGTGGTGTCTTTTCCCATGTTCCCTTACTTTCTTTGTGTTTTAAAAATCATGCTAAGATACACACCATGAAATTTACCATCATAACTTTTTTGAAGTGGACAGTTCAATGGCATTAAGTACATTCACAATGGTGCGTGATCATCAACACTGTCCATCTCCAGAACCTTTTTCATCCTCCCCAACCGTACCTCTGTACCCATAAAATAGTAACTCCCCATACCTGTTCCCCTCTTCCCCTTAACCCTTGCCAGCCACCACTTTACCTTCTGCCTTTATGGTCAGACTATTCTAGGTGCCACACACTAAGTGGAATCACACAGCATTTGTCCTTGTGTGTCTGGCTTATTTTACTTAGCATAATGTTCTCAGGGTTCATCCATGTTGTATCGAATTTCCTTCCCTTTTTAAAGAGGAATACCATTCCGTTGGATGCAGATAGCACATTTTGTTTCTCCATTCATCTACTGATGGACCCTGGGCTATTGTGAGTAATGGGTGGTATCATTTATTGTGGTTGGGGAAGCAGAAGGAAGAGGCATGGGAGGTAAAGGGGGAAATGCAGATCCAGTTTGGGTCATGTGACCTTTCAGCACCTGGGAGATATACACATGTTCATTTTCAGTATACAGATAATACATACAGCTCTTGAGCTCAGGAAACCATCTGGGCTGGAGGTATAGCCTTACCAGTTGTAGGCATTGAAGCTGCAATGGAAATCAAGAGAATGAATAAGATCACCGATGGAGATAAAAGCAGAGCACACAGCAAAAGGCACGGGCTCAGTCCTGAAGAACTCCAATTTTGTGTTGAGGTAGGGGAGGATGAGCTAGAAAATCAGACAGAATGACACGCAGAAAAGATAGAAGGAAATTCAACAGAGCATGTGGTTATTTGATTCTGAAGAACTTCTGGAATAGATGGAGAAAGTCAGGCCTCATCAGTTTGGTAAAAACTAAGACTGAGAATAGATAAAATTGGAATTCATTAAATTATGAATATTGATTTTTCAAATATGGTATGGTACATTTAAAACTATCTACTTGAAGCTTGCAGAAAATGAGTCGTAAATCTAAGAAAGTCATTTGTTCAAGAAATAGTAGAGGAAAATAAATACTAGGAAGTTGTGTATAAAATCACTGATGTTACATTTACGACAAACTCTTAAATGCTTGCAATACGCCTTACAGAGCTTTAAAAGTGGTTGTAACAAAAAGAAATCCTGTCCCCCCACTCACACACACACACACACACACACACACACACACACAATCCCAAAAGACTGGCAACTTTACTGCATCAGATGTGCAAATGCCCTAGGATAGCATTTTAAAAACCCCAGCCCTTGGCAATACATGATCTATAAAAATCATTGTTAAGCAAGAAACAGGAGGTGGAAGTTAGATTTCAGGACAAGCTCTCTGTGACTGGAAATTGTTACAAACATTCAAAATTGTTAGATGTTGAATGCGATTGAGGGACCATGGAATATCTTTTCCTAGCATTGTTTAAAAGCAAAAAATGGGTTCTCATCTGTCTGGAACTAAGTGTGAACATGCCTCAAGATAAAGAAGAAAGACTGGAAGATCCCTTATGGGTCCTTCCTTTCATAATGTTATATGATTCTCTCCACTGTTTCACTGCTTTGGGTACAAGAGCTTTCATCTTTCAATTTCTAGTCTACTAGAATAGATAGCCCAGCCAAGTTTCTCAGACTCACTGACTTTTCCACTTCCTTGAAAAGCTCAGCTGAAGGCATCTTTCATCTTTAATTACACCTCTGAATATTTTCCTCTTAAACTACTTATTACCCATCACTTATTTGCCCTCCCTTCTCCATCTTTCCCTACCTTATTTATCTACCTATGAAACACATTAATATTCAATTCTTCCTCACTGAAATACAGTATTTTGAGAACTCAACATTGGTGGGTACAGATGAACCTTGTATGTGCGAAAGTGATTAGTAGAGATTTTACAAGGTCAGAATTTTATAGCTTTTGGCCAAAGGCCATCACAAAGCTCATAGAGGAAAGATGACTTACAAAGAGACCTTTTGAATAAGTTAGAAAGATCAAATGAGGACTGAGTTAGGATGAGTTTCTAAGTGTAAAAATAGGTAACATTTCAAAGTTAATTTATTAAAACGAGTCATAAGACCAATGCATCGCTATACCATTTGGACTGTGGTGTCTGAGATAACATTAGCTCTGATGTTAAAGTGGCCAGTGGGTAAAAGGATAAAAAATGATGCAGGTGTCCCAGACATTCAAACCTCCCTTTTCCACTGATGTTCTAGATAAATGTTAGTTTAATCATCCCCCAAAATGCTTGGAGTTATTTCTAGATACAAAAGAGAAGGAAATGGGTGTCTATGGGACACCTACTATGTGCTATCATATGACTTTTCACTTACTCTTCACAATGATCCTACAAGACACAGACTCATCAGCTCCATTTTCTACATAAACAAACAAAGGTTCACAGGGATGTGACAGCTTCCCTAGGTCACATTGCGATAAACGGCAGGGCTAGAGTCTGGACCCAAGACTGCTGAAGCCCAAAGCCTGAGCAGTTACACCGCAGTCCACTTCAGAGAAAAGGAAATGTGAAAGGTAGCAGATTCCTGGTTCTAATACAGGCTCAACAGACCAGGAAATAAGCCAATGTCTGCCTTTAATTATGAAGTAGACATGATTTAGAAAAAGATTGCTATGAAAGCTTGGCTGAGTTTAAGAGAAGTAAGATCGATCAGGCAAAGTGAAATTCTTTGTAACCATCTTAGAACACTTGAGAACACCCGTTTCTATAAAAGCTCACCTTTTAGGGACAGGGGGTAAGATGTTTTGTTTAAAGTCCCTTTAAGGAAAAGACAAGGCAGCAGGGAGAGTGCTGGTTAATCCATTCTCATTGTCAGGCACTTGATACACATTAACTCACTGAGCTGCCACAACCATCTCCTGTGATATTACACAGGAGAAGCTGAGTCTCAGAGAAGTTCAGTATCTTTTTTAAATGTTTATTTATTTATATGGGGGGAGGGGCAGAGAGAGAGGAGAGAGAATCTCAGGCAGGCTCCGCACTGTCGGCGCAGAGCCCAATGTGGGGCTTGATCTCATGAACTGTGAAATCATGACCTGAGCCGAAATCGAGAATCCCACTTAACAGACTGAGCCAACCAGGTGCCCCAACAGTTTCTTGATCAATATCATTAGGTAATGGAGCTAAAGTATGGATCTAAGGCTAATTCCAGGACAAAGCTGCTCCACAGTTATGCCTTTGTGAGAAGCAGCACTGAAAACATCTAAGGTAGTACCTCTCAGACTTCAACATGCACCTGAATCACCTGGGATCTTGTTAAAATACATGTCTGGTTCACGCGGTCTGGGGTAGAGCCTTATATTCTGCATTTCTAACAAGCTCCCAGGTGCTGCTGACAGCTGCTGGTTTGAAGACCACTGTTCAGAGGAGAATGATCTAAGTATTTATACAGCAAACCCCGCAAGCGTGTGCCTAAGCATGGTACCCTTCTGCTAGATGGCTTCAGTGGAGGCTCTGCTCTCTACAATATTCGGAGATTGCTCTACATGATGGGATGGTAATTTGCTACAGCTGCTAAGCTAGGGAGTAAGGGCGTGTTAAGAGACTGGGACCGGGGTAGCGAGTGGGGGGTTAGGTTACCATGTGCATATTACCCGGAGCCCTTGGCTCAGTTCTGCAAACATCTGGATCTCTGCTTGGCAAAGGAAGGATTCTACAGCAGTAGTAAGCAGTCCCCACTTGGGAATGAGAATTCTGGCATGTCTCCTATGATCTTGGAGGCTGCCACAGTTCTCAAACGGTCACGATGCTTCCCACAGGCCCACATCCCTAGGGGTGACAGCATTTGGCCAGGGGAGGAACTTGGAGGTGTTTGGCACAAAGTTGTTTTGCACCTTTTGCCATGTTCCACTGCTCTTCTTTGCATTTCACTCCCCCCACCCCAACTCCCGGCCCTCTGTCTCCCTCCAAGGGTTCAGCTCTCCTTACAGAGCTGAAGGGTAAGGGACCCTCCCCCATGCCTGCAATCTGGAGTCAAGGCTGACATCCATAGAATGTTTTGCTATTTCAGTGGAAGCCAATGTAACAGCAAATTGCTCTGGTTACCACGGGGGTCACTTAGGTGTTTGCAGTCTGTAGTAATTGCTTTATTTCAGCAGGAAAAAAAAATACTTATTACCACCTTCTTGCAGCTGACAGTGGCTTTTGTGTACGGAATCTTTCAGATCAAAGGAAGAGGAAATACATTGTAGCACCATTGGGGAGGAAAAATTTTCCTCTACCCTTCAAGATCTTGTAACTGAAAAGAAGAGTCAAATTGACACAAGACAGATTAACAGGAGAAAAGCAAACAAAATTTAATAAAATGTATACCAACCGTACACATGGGACACCCAGGAAAAATGAATAATTCCTGAAATGACCGAAGCCATCATCTTGAAAACCATCTTTCGCTAAAGACAAAAGAGGATATTGGGGTGGAAAGTCAGTTATGGGAAGTTACCAGGAAAAGCATAGGAAACAAAGGTAATGTTATGCAGATTTAAGCTCACTGCCTTCCCCACTGATAAGAAATTCTAGACACTGACTCAACGCCCCTCTTCCTGGTAGAGGGAGGGAGACACCCTTACAGATGAAGATTTCCCTTATACAAGTAAATGTCTCCTATGGTGATTTCTACTCAGTTTTAAGAGCTTCTATTGTATCTACTGGTTCTTAAAAATAACCAGCTTAAAACAATCAATAGACCAAAGAGACTAATCTTGGGTTGACAACGTTTGCTTCCTTATAGCACTCACACGAGCTGTTTCCAGAACTGCTCACCTTTTCTATGGGCCAGCTAAGGCCCTGCTCACCAGGGACAAGTTCCTAAAGGACACTCTGCATTCAGTTCATGTCCAGCAGGGGAGGGTGCCACCCCAGTGACAATCAGTTTGGGACATTGGCCCTAAGAATGATGTGGGTAATGAGGTCCGATGGGGAAAATGGCTCCAAACTGCACTAGATCAATGCTGAGTAGAATTCACTCCCTCCGAAACAGGCATCTCTAGTCTCTTCATCTCACATCCCTAAGGCTCTTGGGCTTGAGGTTTGGCTTGGGAAGGGGGGTGGAAGAGAAAAGCAGGAGGTGCGGACATACTCTGATCCTAAGAAGATGACCATGTTACCTTTTATCTTTACATTTCACACAGCTTAGCCAATCCCAGGGCGGAATCCTTTTTTCTCTTCTCTTTTTCGAGTCAGTTATCATGCCCAGTGCTCTTTCTCATTAATTTTTTTCCCTAAATCATCTCCTGCTCCTCCCTCTGCAGTGACCTCTCTCCCCTGTGACTGGCTGTGAAGGTTCTCTTTCATTTTCCCTGTAAGGCAATCTTTGCAGAACTAACTTTAACTAGCCAACCAATCCCTCCTCCACCCTGTCCAAAGCATCCCGTGGAAACAGGCAGGCGAGCCCGGACAGAGCTGGCGTGCATGAGGCCAGCAGCCCTCCCCACTCTCTAGCCTTCTCTGCACACGTTCCCAGTGACCACCTGGAAACTGCCTCTTTATCACAAGGAGTTCGGGCCAGAGCAGCACGGGGCAGTCACGCCATAGGAGACAGGAACTCAGAACTCCTGTACTTGCTCCAAACCAGCCCATAAACACCAAAGGTTCTTTCCAGCTTCCATGTGGCTGAAAAGAGGCCATTTCCCCTGGGAACTAACAGAAGTCACATATCATGTTAGGACATTCGAGGGCTAGAGATTAGAGTCTAACAGCAACTCAGAGCAAGGGACAGCTGGGTGGATCCTGCTACTGTCCACTCCCGGAGCTGCCCGTTCCTTGCGGGAAGCATATGTGGCAATTCCAGCTGGGTAAAAAGACTCCTCAGTGGTGTCATCCTCTTGACCTTCGATCTGTTCTCTGCCTCTCCTTCCCCTCGTTTCCTTTGGATGTGCCGGCCCCAGGGTTAGCCTTGTTTGGGTCTCTACTTTGCCTGTCTCTTCCCTTCCAGTGCTCCTACTTGGTTTAAATTCACTTCTTTGCTCTCACCTACAGGGGCTTAACCACGGCCCTGGTCCCAGAAGCTGGGCTCCGCCCTGACATCAGCCTCCAGGCCCTCCCAACCTTGCCACCTTCTCCCAGTTCTGGCTACAGGAGTCATCCGTATTCGATCACATGCCTTGCACCAACAGGTGACCTAGACAAACCCCACCCAATCTCGGTAAATAATCAGTGAGGGTGGGAGGGTGGGGAGGAAGGGAATAAGGGGTTTCCCACAGAAATCTCAGAGAAACAGTTCAATTTAAAAACATATACCTACATAGCAGTGCATAAACCTGACTGATAGTAAAATTGACATAGTAAACTAGAGATAGTAAAACTGGTCATATAAATAAGTGCAGTAGGAATTTAGATAAAGTCACAGGGGAACAGGTCCTAAAGGATCGATGCAAAGAAATGACAGCTGGGAGGAGACAAGACACCCTTACCCCTCTGAGTTAAATACCACTCACGACCAACATGCTCCTTGAGAACACAGAGGGAGTGTCGCTGAGTGACTAAGTGTGCACACTCTGGAGTCACACTACCTGAGTCGTTCCTTACTTTGCAATTCCTAGTTGGGTGAGTGTGGGCAAGTCCCTTTAACTTAGTTGAGCCTCAGTTTCCTTATACATCACATGAGGACAGCAATACCTATCATAAGGTTGATGGGCTGAAAGAGAATAATGCATACCAAGTGCCTAGTTAAAGTGCCTAATACATAATTTTTTAATCAGTACATGCTCAACATCTTTTGTGTTTACCATCAGAGCAGAATCCTGAGCTACAATGGGCCACGGATCTTCACGACATAAATGGCTCACCCACGCTTTTCATTTTTTAATTAAATGTTTATTTTGAGATAAAGACTCACATGCAGTTGTAAAAAAAATAATAATACAGAGAGCTAGCATATGATCTTTACACAGATACCCCAGCGGTAACACTTTGCAAAACTATATAGCACGATATCCAATATCACAGCCAGGATACTGACCCTGACACAATCATGAATCTTATTCAGAATTCTTGTTTCACTTATGCTCATTTGTGTGTATGTAGGCATGTCTTTATCGTATGCAATTTTATGCATGCGCAGGCTCGTGTATCCACCCCCAGAGTCAACATACACAACAGGCCCGTCACCACAAACATTCCTGGGTTCTTAACCCATTTTTAAAACAGCCACATTTAAGTGGCCAAAGTCAAAATGCTCACTTTTGCCTTTCTTCTGGTTCCTGGTGCCTTGTATCAATAACGCCCGTAAACTTTTCCTGAGCCAGCTCTTCAACCCATCAGTGCATGTGGTTCAAGCACGGAAATGGAGCACCTGACCGTTAGGGAAGCAGTGATGATGAAAAGGAAGAGGAGTAGAGAGAGCAGGAGAAGGTAAGCAGGAGGAGGAGGCAGGGGAGGAGTAAGAAGGGCAGAAGACAAGAAGGGTGAGCAGTAGGAAAAGGAAGGGGGAAAGGAGGAGGAGGAGGAGGAGGGCAGAAGAGGGAGAAATAAGAAGGGTAGAGAAGGAAGGGGATGAAAGCGACAATCAGGAGGAGAAGTGGGGGAGAGGAGAAGGAAGGCAGGAGTTATGGCAGCCCTTCCGTGTCCAAAAGACCACGAGTAGCACCACCATCTCCTCGATCTTGGTGCCCACCCTTTTCACCCATGAGGAAACTTCTGGTAAACAGGTCAGTTCTAATTTGCTCTAGTCCAGAGTCTAAACAGAACCTGTTCTGATTCATACTGAGGTTCAGTTGTAAACACGAGCCCACAGGAGTTATTAAATTAGGCCTCCCAAACCCAGACCCCATTCAGATGAAAATTAAACGGAAAGACATATATGAGGAAGCACATGTGCAGTTACGCTTTTGTGATATTTAAGTCTAGGCTCAAATAACTTTTATGATTATAAAAATAAAGTAGACTCATTACATAAAACTTGGCAAGTGCCTACAACTGTAGCAAAGAAAATAATAATCACACATAATCCCATCACCAAAGATGACAACCATTATTATTTCCGGGGTAAAATAATCTCACAGGTCTTTTTTGATGCAAATGTATCTTTATGTGCAACATTTAATTTTATAACATTTGTATCACCCTACATAGAGCTTTGTATCCCAGGTTTTCCCTTGAACATGTTACCGGGTTTCCGCCATGCTTTTGAATAGGCTAAATTGAGGTCCATGATGAATTTAAAGACACACCATGTTTATTCATCCACTTTCCTACCACTGGGGATTTTGTCAGCTTCTATTTCTCAGTGTGGACTCTAGATTCAGCACTGAGGAGGGCCTTGAATACCACTGGGGATTTTGTCAGCTTCTATTTCTCAGTGTGGACTCTAGATTCAGCACTGAGGAGGGCCTTGAAATGTACAGAATCCTCTGCTCACATTTGGGTCAACTTCGTGTTTCTTTAACAGTAATTTTATCCCAGCATTCTGATGACTCAGGACAAGAGCTTCAACTTTCAAGAGAGGGATAAAAAAAAATTACTTGCTTCTATTCGGCTGTATTATTTGGTTAAGAAAAAAAAAGTTTCCCATTTGTTTCTATGCCAAGTCTACTCTCTAAAGAGCCCAACCCCAGGAAGAACAAGCACATGAAATTCTATGAGATCCTTTTCCATATGAACTGATGCCACTACCGCAGTAGGCTGCAGGCACATAAACACTGGGCAGGATATTTTAGTTCATGAGAATCGCCTAGAGGACAAGGCGAAAGATCCACTAACCTTCCAAAGTACCTCAGCCTCTAGGATTCCTAACATTTTCTAGGCCTAGCAGGTTCTCACTCCATCGGACCTGACTGTCAGCTTTTTGGACTACTCAGACATCCCCAGGCCATGGTGGGACAGGCAGACATGGTGACGTCACTATCTCTTCGACCTCCCAGTGTTTACATAAAGCGGCCGTCTCTCTGTAGAAAAAAAATCAAAGACTGCCAAAATGATCGTTATTAGTAAGACTAAACATCATCTTCATGCATCGTGTCTGACATTATTCCATTAAAACTGTGCTCAGATTATTACTTTACATGTAGATGAAAGCACGTCTTCGCTTTTCTCAGAATCACAATCCGTTTCCTGTATTACAGAAAAACCAAGAGTTGATTGCTAAATCTTTACCTAACAGCTTCCTTCTCGCTGCCTCACAAACATACTTCCCTTCATAAAAAATACAATGTCTTTCAGCAACTGATTTCCCCTGGAACTAAACCCCCTTCTTTCTTTTCCTTCACTGCCAAACTTCTTTAAAAAGCTGTCTACATTTGTGCTCCATTTTCTCATCCAACATTTTAATGCCCTGTGGTGTTTTCTGCTTCCACCATTCCACTGAAATTACTAGTACTTTCTTTTGTTTTAATTACAAGTACTCTTGGCTATCCAATCCAACGGGCTTCACCCTGCTTGGTTTTTGACCAAACTGAGTTCTTTGCTCCCATCCTCAGCCAGAAAACACTCTTGTGACTCCTTTGACTCTTTGCTTTCCTAATTTTCATCCTGACTTCTCCACCAATTCTAAAGCTTTCGACTTTGCTGCCCAGTAAATGCAGCTTCCCTTGGATTCTGTCTCCCATCCTTCAGCTCCCTCCACATGAAACTCCGGCCATCACTCCCTGCACTTCACCTAGATCCCAATGACTCCCACACCTTTCACTCCAGTCCGCCAGTCCTACAGTGAGCTCTACAGCCCAAGTGTCCCTTTTAAGCCAGTGTCCACATGAACTTCCCGAGGGCACCTCACACTCAAACTTTCCAAAAACAAAGCCATTATCTCCCTCTTCTCAGCCTCGCCCCAGCCTGACACCCCCTCCCTCACCAAAAGGCAAGACCTACCCGCAGAGGTCTGGGCCTTGGTTCGGTTCATAGCAGTCCTGGCCGGTCACTGATTTTTCAACATACAGAGGATGCATCTGAACCTCAGCCCCCACGTCCAGTTTTCCTTTTTTAGTGACTCTCAACTTCAGCCTCACCGGTATCCTCTCGAGCTTATGGAAAAACTTTCTACTTTGAACTCCTGCTTGAAATCCTTCCCATTTCCTTAATTTCATACCATTTCCAGAAACAAAGCCCTAAAGCTCCAGGAGGATCCTGTTCAAAAAGCATCTCCTGAGCATCCACAGTATGCGAGGCACCGGGTTAGGCCCTTGGGATGTGTGAGTGAGCAAAGCAGACAAGAAGCCTCACCCCGTGGGGCTTCTGTACTTCCTGGGAGCATGCAGACCACAAGCAACAAACCTAACAGCATCAAGTCGCTCCTCACATCCTCACCGCCACTCCTTTCTCATCCTCCCCACCATAAAAATTAAAAAATCCAGACTTTTAAGCACGGTGACGTTGAAGACCCATAATCAAGTGCCTGAATTCCAGGTGTCCCACAGTATCCCCTTCCTCACTGGAACAGTGACATGTGCCTGGCACACAGCATGCTGTCCTACCTCCCAGCCCTGCTCAGGCTGGCTCCTCAACCTACACTGCCCTCCTCCTCTTGATCTACAAAATAGCACTCACTCTTTGGAATTTCTACATAAATGTTACTTCCTCTATAAAGCTTTTCTGTCCTGAAAGCCCTGGACAGTCATCAGAATGAATCATTTCTTCTATGCATCTTTACAGCAAGTTTATTTATCCTATCAATCATTTTACACTTACAAAACATGTGATGTGTGAGGCACAATGCTAGGGTGTATGTGTGTGTGTCTGTGTGTGTGTATAGCAATTGCTCCACTCTGCCGTGTACCGTATTTATTTATATACATTTCCACCCTCCCTCCCACAAACACAGTAAATTGTAAGATTATTGAGAATAGGGCTCATTTTTTTCCTATTTATATCCCCCACCATACTGCCTTGAACATTGCTGTGAATGAATGAATAAAAGACCATATAGTAGGGGCGCCCACGTGGCTCAGTTGGTTGAGTTCACCTGACTCTTGGTCTCAGCTCAGGTCATGATCTCACAGTTTGTGAGTTCAGGCCCCGCATCAGGCTCTACGCTGACAGCGAGGAGCCTGCTTGGGATTCTGTCTCCTTCTCTTTCTGTCCCTCCCCCACTTGATCTCTGTATCTTTCTCAAAATATAAGAATAGGGAACCTGGGTGGCTCAGTCGGTTAAGTGTCTGACTTCAGCTCAGGTCATGATCTCGCGGTTTGTGAGTTCCAGCCCCAAGTCAGGCTCTGTGCTGACAGCTCAGAGCCTGGAGCCTGCTTTGGATTCTGTGTCTCCCTCTCTTTGCTCTTCCCCTGCTTGCGCTCTGTCTCTCAAAAATAAACAAACATTTAAAAAATTTTAAAAATAAATAAGAATAAACTTATAAAATAAAACAAAACAAAACAAAGACTACATATTAGTGATAGTACTGAATGTGATAACGACAATCTGATTATTTTGTGGCTCTAAGTAATAAGAATAATCTAGGTACAAAAGTGCAGTCAGCTGAGGCAATTTTCTTCTTTAAGGATGATGGGTGTTATTTTTCAATTATCACCAATTAATATGCATGGAGTGCTCACAGGATGGCGGGCGCTGATCCTAGGGGGGGCTCTGTGGAACACTACTAATGTGGGCCTTGCTCTCCAGTGCTCTGAAAGAAGTAATTTATCTTTATATTCTTGGTGTTGATATGCAAATTAGTATATCCCTAGGAGCATAAAGTAAAGACCAGTTATGTAGTTCAGAACAGGTGTCTCTCTCTTTAAAAACATCATTACATGGAGACCCAAACTAATGGTGGGGATGTCTTAGGAAGAAAGTATGCTAATCCCCAAACAAAAGATTTTTCAAATATTTAATTACGAGCTTTAAAAATCAACCCTGACCAACCTCTGAGCCCCCCAGGGCATTTGGTTTGTCAGTATTATATTATATTCACCTAGTGTCAGAAATGCATTTGTCTCTTAAGCGAGTGTGTAGGTGAAAACCCCATGAGGTCTTGGATAATACTATCAGTCCACAGACTTTCTTTCTTTTTAAGTTGATTTATTTTGAGAGAGAGACAGTGTAGGGGAGGAGCAGAGAGAGAGGGAGAGAGAGAATCCCAAGCAGGCTCCGCACTGTCAGCGCAGAGCCCGATGTGGGGCTCGAATTCACAAACTGAGAGATCATGACCTGAGCCAAAAGCAAGAGGCAGATGCTTAACCGACTGAGCCACCTGGGCGCCTCAGTCCACAGACTTTAAATCAACTCAGAAGGTCAGAGCCTTCAACAGCTGGTGGGAAAAGCACCAGAAAGAGCAGAATCTACTTCAGGAACAGGTCAAGAAACAAAAGTCATAATCTGCTTTATTTTCCAGTTAACAGATGTTATTCCCATGGGGATTCCCTGTTCCTCACATTCTCCACCTGGAAAACTCCCACTCACTCCCGTTTTCAGTTCTTGAACGTCATCTTCACTGGGAAGCCTTCCCAACTTCCACCAAAGTTAGCTAGCTACACCTCCTCTGCACCAGTGAAACACCCAGCACATAGATGCTCTGTGGCATAGATCCCATGGTGTGGTAACTCCCATCCCCCACAGCCAGCGGCCTGGTCAATGTCAAAGACTATGTCTTATTCACCTCTTGTATCCCTAGTACCTACCCAGTGCTGGTGCACAGTAAACACTAAATAAATGCACAGAATTCACGTTTCAGGTCACAAGGAGGAAAAGCAATGCTGCCACTAAACTCACAGGTTCCCACATATCTCTACATTATCCGGGTAATGCTAATAAGCCAGGGAACAAAACTTCTCCTATGCCATTTTCTGGTTCAGCAACACTAGCTCCAGAATGGGCCATCACAGCTTGCAGGCTGCAAGGGGTTGCCATGGAAACAAGGTTCTGGATGGAGGCTCTGGCTAAAAAGTCCTTTCTCAACTCAAAAGAAGCTACAGAGATACAAAGGGTATTTTGGTTCCCCCTCCTCTCCTTCTTTTCCCCCAAACCTTTCACTCCTTGGGAGCGATGGGGGAACTGACGCAAGCTGAGTGCTGGGAGCCAGTTCTCTTGCGATTCCACAGAGTCCTGGGATGGCCCTGCCCATAAAGAACAATGCGGATTTAGCTCCAGACTATTTTTACTGCCTTCTGTGCCTCCTTTGCCTTTTTCCTTTTGCCTTTTGTTATTATTGCTCTTCCTTCACTCTGTCTCATTCCCAGTATCACACAGAACTGCCCTGAGCAGGTCTGTTCACAACCAGCCTCCTCTTGATGACCGTCAACAAGCAGAAGTCCTAAAACAGCAGGGAAAGAAATAGTGCAGGTACCGGGGAAGGTGTTGAAGGAGCCCTCCTACCCCCACCCCCCAGAGCCAGGTGCCCTGGTGCGTGGCCCACCGGAAAGCCACGGTCAAACACCTCTTAAATGATCCAGGAGACGGCCTCCTCCTCCCCGTTCCGTGTGGCACCAGAATGCAGCGTTTTGTAGAGGGTTATTTGCTGCACTCCACAGACAAGAGCGGGAAAGTAGCCTCTGAGAAGGAACACGGGGCAGCAGAGGGGCCCCCAGCTGATGGCGTGCTGGAGAATCCCCCAGAAGCATGTTTGCTTGATTACTCGATATTTAATTGAAGCACTGACATGCAGAGCTGCAACAATGAGACTCAACTTGAAACATCCTCAACCACGCTGTGGAGCTTTAAACACTAGGACATTTTACACAAAAAGGGTAGAGCCACTGAGCATGGGGAGGCCTGGTGGGTGCCGGAAGCCCTACTGGTTCCAGACTCACCCGCCCGCCGTCTTTTCCAAAGGGCTCTCTCCTCACCTCAGGCATCCCAAAGGAGTTTTCTTGATCTGGATTCGCACAAAGCCAAAAATCCAAGGAAAAAATCCTGACAGAAACTTACTTCTACAATCAAATTGAAAAGACCTTCCTAAGGCTACTTCCCAGGAGCTATTTAATTCTCTCAGCTTCTGGGTTTCTTTCTCCTCTTTCTAAATAAGCTCATTCTTTTGATGCAATATTCATGACTCCCAGACACAGGGAGGGTCCTCCATTGCAAAAAGACAGCACTTTCTTCCATAATGAGTTTCGCCCTTCCTAGCTCACGTACACAGTCTCCATCTCTCGGTTTTTCTGACTAAGGTGGGTTTGCCTCAGCTTTCCTGAAAGTCCGGCCATTAGCAAGAGGGCTTCAGTTGGCTGGATCGTGTGCTCCATCCAGCTGCATGGGGTGAGATGCTGAGATGCCTCCTCAGCACAAGGTCCTGCCTGTGCCCATGGGATCCTGGGCCAGGGCCTCTCTCTCTTCCGAACTGAGCTGGGGACATCTACCACCAAGATGTCCTCTGGTCATCCCCCTGTTCATGCGTTAGGCTGCTATTAGACCGAGGCGCAGAAGTGGAGGTGGCTTGCAAGTGTGGACCTTTTTCATCCCCGAGGAATCTAAAGATGTGGGATTTAAAAACTCCATTTCTGCTTTTGTTTACCTTTGAGGCTGCTGTGTTCTTCAGGTAAGGAGCAGCCTTGCTGTGGCCAGAACATCCAAGGTGACCTTACGCACCATGTAAACAACATGTGAGCTTCACGAGGATAACAGGTTTCCAATTTTTAAAAAATACTTATTTGGGGTGCCTGGGTGGCTTAGTCGGTTAAGCGTCCGACTTTTGCTTAGGTCATGATCTCGTGGTTCGTGGGTTCGAGCCCCGCGTCGGGCTCTGTGCTGACTGCCAGCTCAGAGCCCGGAGCCTGTTTCAGTCTGTGACTCCCTCTCTCTCACACCCTCCCCTGCTCATGCTGTCTCTCTCTCTCTCCTAGAAATAAATAAAAAACACTAAAAAAAATACTAATTTATTTTGAGGAGAGTGCAAGTGGGGGAGGGGCAGAGAGAGGGAGACAGAGGATCCAAAGCAGGCTTTGCGCTGACAGGCTGAGTACAGCAAGCTTGATGAGGGGCTTGAACTCATGAACTGCGAGACGTCACATGTTCAACTGATTGAGCCACCCAGGCGCCCCAAGGCTTCCAGGTTTGACTGGGACTCAGAGATAGGGCCACCAGACATCATCACACGCTTGCAGAGGTGAATAGAGCTCTGGTGCCTTACAAGGACACCAAGTAAAAGCCTGAGAAATAGATGGCCCTAGAAAAAAGGCCAGTGATGTTGGACCATGACACACACTGCATGCTCAGCAGGAAAATGGAAGAATGGCTCATATGGATATCAAGACAGAAAAGGGGCCTTCGTGGTGGCCGGTGGGCCTGGAGAGCAGATGGGCCGGGTGTGAGTTAGCAGTCCTGTCCCTTGGTTGTGTGAGATGGTAGGCAAGTCTCTATTTTCTCTGAGCCTCAAGTTTCTCCTCACCCCGCTCTTACACTCTGTGGGGTTTGGGCTGAAAATGAAGGGAGATAAGTAGCTGGCTATTCTCCACATGGAAAAAGTGACCTGTAAAAGTTAGTTTTTCTACCTCTACCTCCTTCCCTTCTGCCAACTCTTCAGGCTTTTATGAGCTCTCACATTACACGTGACTCACTGATCTAAGAGGCCCTGAGACTGGGAAAAAGACAGGCTTACGGAGTGTCTCCTGTGCCCCCGTCAAGAGCCGAGGTTCATGATAAAGACCTAGACTGGACCCTGAGGGTAGTCTGGATGCATAAGGAGTTCAGCGGGAGGCATACTGGGTGGCAGAACCAGACCAGTGAGCACTCAGTCAGGGATGCTGTCAACAAGGGCAAAACAGACGCAAGCAAAAGAGAAGCCCTCTTGACCCACTTAGCACCGGGCTGGCAGCTACGTTTGTTGGCTTCAGCAGAGGCAGAGACGCCGAGGGAAGGGGGCTACCTGGAATACGTGGGGGTTACTGGGTTAAAAAAGAGATCGATGGGGACCCTATTGTTACCTGCCAAATCCCATTCTCCCCTTGCCAAAGTGGTTTTAAAAGGAGGTGCACCGAGGAGCTCGTGAGGGTAGCCCCATGCTACTGAGGGACAGAGACAAAGCCCAGGGCGTTAACGTGGATGGCCAGAGGCTGGGGGTGCCAGGGAGACAGGACCAGGCGTGACAGAGCCACGCCTCCTCTGCAATTTGAGAGGTGGACACGGTGCAGAATTCGGAGAGTGGAACTGTCTTTGTTTACTGTCAACCCGATTAGTCGTAATATGTGGGGACATATTAGTAGATCAGTGACAGCTCACAAGTCTGTGAGTGGTGCTGGAATGTGGCAGCAGGCCAGGCCCTCGACATGTAAGGCCAAGGAGGCCAGAGAGGAGACTTTCAAGGAGAGAAATGGGGAGGCTCTCATTGCTCTCTTTCCTGCCCCCCCTCCTCCCCATCCCACGGGCCCACATTCAGCTCAGATCCCTGCTGGCAAGGCTAGGCCTGGGCTCACCATCTGCTGATCTGACCACCCATGTCACTGCTCGGAGACCTGCACTTGGCCACCCTACGCTTCTTCCTTCACAGTGGCCAAAGTCCTGTCCAGACATTACCTAACTCATCAGACTCACTGCATTCCCGCAAGGGAGGTGACGGGAACTATCTCCTTATTTCAAAGAACTGGAGGCAGAAATGCCCAGGATGTAAAAGGTCTTCTGAGCCACTTGCAGTAAATTCTGGAAAAGGCCAAGAGAGAAGGTCCCCTGAGATACTGAGCCAGAGCCCAAACACTCATCAGCACAACCTCTTCTGGACTCTTCTTCCCTCTGGGGATTATCATAGTTTGAAGCAACTCCTTGGAGCACCAGTTTCAAGTCCAGGGACCTCTCAACACTCAACAAGGCACCTGCAGCCGGACTTGACCACAGAGCTGGTTACCGGTCAGGAATGAAAAAGTACAATCTTCTGCGAGGTTTCAGACAAGAACAAACCCACACAGTACAGGGTCTGGCTTCATTCCAATGGAAAACACAGAAGGTTAGCACAAATAATGTACAGGCACTTCCAAAGCATTCATGTGAAAGAGGAAAAATAACCAATTAATAATCATTATTGGATTTTAATTTCCAATTATGACAATACCCCCACAATTGCCCAACAGCGTTTATGGTTTACTGAGTTCTTGCAAAATACTCTGGAGTATCTGCTTCTCATCAGAAGCCCATGGATGAAAGAGGGTAGATACCATTTTTCCCTTTTTACAGTTGAGGTGGACAACAGAGGCTCCAAAAACCATAAGGTAACACCCCCAAAATGGCAATCACAGATCACACAATGCAGATCCTTCATTCCTGCCCCACTTCCCACCTTCACCCCACCCCCGTGGGCTCCCCATGGCCCACAGGCTCCTTCTTCCTTTGCATAAGGAGTTCACAGTCCTCAACAGCGGACTTTCTCAGCAGACAGCAGCTATGTATTTCAAGCCATATCCTACCCATCCTGGCTCTGTGAGCTGATTACATCTTGGCCGGTGGTGCAGCAAGCAACTGGCACAGCCAAGCCTCTGGGAGGCCTTGGGATCGACTTGTGAGCTAACCCCAGGCAAGGAGCCGAGTTCAGTGGCTGATCAGTGAGGAGAAGTAAAAGAATTAAGCCCCAGAGTTGCAAGTCTATTTCCATCTTGCCCAGGAAAGGCCAGGTCCGTTGTGTAAAAGGTTTGATGTAAGGGCATTTAATTTTGTTCTCTCCGATGGAGATGTTTTCGAGGAAGCCTTTCAGCTGTGCATCTGATTATGGCAGGGCTTGGGAACCGCTTCCCACCGAGGGCTGGCTTCTCCGCGCCATGCACACCACAGGCCTCTTTCTAAGAAGCGCAGGGCACGGATTGGGCTTTCCCTGCTCTGATGAACGTGTCAGCATAAAGCAGGTAGCAACGGAGCCCCAGTTCCCCTGCCTCGCCTGTGCATTTAGGCTCATTTTATCCTTACGAGAAGCATCTGGACAGAAGTTCAGGAGCATGATCCAGGCCAAATGGTTCAAGTCACTCTTGTCCCAAGTCTTTTTTCTGCCTCCTACTGCTGACGAATTCCCTCCCCTCAAAATTCTCTCAAGGACAGAGAAGACGAAGACCCTTGAGACCCCACCACAAGTCTGGTGAAGGTGGGAGTGGGAGGTGGATGTTGCTTTAGCTAAACTCTGCCCATCGGCTCCAATCTGAGCGTGGAATGTAGCAATGACGGATTTCCGAATCCGATGTAGATGGCCCGAAGCGTTTTTGCCAACAGCTACCACAGAGGCCACTGCCCAGAGGGACAGGTGGACGAAAACAGCGATGGCAAAAACCCTTTTTTAACATCAGGTAGGAGATTAAGTTCTCTTTATTATCAATTAGGAGGTCTTCAGGATTCACCGGCATGTTTTGATAGAGAAGGAGGAGTGGGAGAGAGTTAGCACCACTAAATGGGGCAGTAACTTTTATTGCTCTCAGTGAAAATTAAGGACTGCTTTCATTATCCACAAGCAGCGAGGAAACATTTTCACAGGGGGCTGCGGAGAGATGTGGAGACTCGGGACGGCAGGACATACCTACGTTCCTCTCACCTGACAACCTGTCACTCATCAAGTGTTGGTCCAGCATCAGCCAGGCACCTGGCATTCTGCTGCATGCCAGGGAATCTGTAAGTACTAGGAGATCACACCCCAGGGCTTAAAAGGGCTTAAAATCTAGTTAGAGTGACATGATCTATGTACAAAGTGATTAGCAACCAATACAAGACAGCATAAACCTGAGTATTTATGATAAAGACAATAAATGTCAAATGATTTAAAGCAGGGAAAGACCACAAGGAATGAAGTGGTCAGAAAAAGTTTTATAGAGAAATGGAGA
Organism: Hyaena hyaena; assembly: GCF_003009895.1. NCBI lineage: Eukaryota > Metazoa > Chordata > Mammalia > Carnivora > Hyaenidae > Hyaena > Hyaena hyaena. Next base: position 782,283 of record NW_024081426.1, read on the forward strand.
GTGGCCTAAGCCTTTCAGTGCATGGATTTGGATAAAAAGAGAGTGAAGAAAACCCAAGTACAGAGATTAATTTAGGCAAAGGACCAGAGTTCTGAATGAAGATGAAGAAACGAATGTATCTCATTGTATTTGTGTTTCAAACGACTATGCAAAGAGCAAGTGGAATGACTGCCCACTTAATTCCCCACTGGTTTGGAGAGGAGAATTTAATGCTAACAGACTGGCTACTGACAAAGTCAGAGAAATCCTTCCAGCGAACAAAACCCCCCGACAGGAAGGCAGGATGCTCACCTAGATCTGGAGACAATGCTGTACACCGTCCACCCCTCCCCACACTTGCCTCATGAAAAGGAAAAAAGTGTCTGAAATTACCAGGGATATTAATGATAAAAATAGGCATCTAAAACACTCTATATTGGCTCAGACCAATGATCCATTCAAAGCAGGATTCGGTCACTGAAAATGACACCAAGTATATTAAAGGAAGGACATTACTGTCTTTTGTGATCTCAATCTCAAAAGGTTAGGGTTAGTACCCTAAACACCCTAATTTCCCCCTAGTAGCCGATTATGGCTCCATAAAATATAAACTTGCCTAAATTATTCTTCAACCAATTTGTATTTTCTGACAGTATCACCTCTGTAGATAATGCATTCTGTGTGTTTACTACCCAGTCACTGTATTAAGTAATAATAATACCCCTTTTCATTTCTCCCAAATTAAGTCTCTCCTTCAAGCTTCAAAGGATGCCCCCCAATTCTAATATTCTGAGATGTTGTGAACAAATCTATATTCATTTAATTAGAACATCTCTTGGCCTTCACCTCTTTAAAGAGTGCTGAACCCATTCTTACATTAAAAATTTCCTCATTTGTTGTTGATGCTTGATGACCTCTTCAGGTGCTTTCTTGGCTCCGTTCTTGCTGGCAGTGCTCCTTTAAACTCCTCCTCCTCCTCCTCCCTGCTTCCTCCTCTTCTTTCTCCTTCTATCAGATACAGCCTTTGAGCTTTGTCTGATTGCCTCAGTAGCCTCTGTGACTGATGAATTCATCTAACCCAGCACGGGACTGACCAATGACTGACTGGGAGTGACAGACCTTTCCCCTTGGCTGGGGACATACAACCAGGACAATCAGCTGTACCCCTTGAGTCTTGGCATCACCTGCAACTTCAAGATCAGATGCAGCACCACACCTTAGGGCTGCAGGCCTGACTTGCTGAGTGACGACGGCAGGAGCCAGTTCATGCAATCCAGAAGCAGAGGGGAGTAAACTTCCCCAGTGCAGGCTTTGACCAAGGGGATAAAGGAGAAGGGAAGGAGCCAGGCAGAGAGATGATCTGTCTTTCCCCATTCTACAAACTACTCCAAGGTGTGGTACAACCATGTCCACAGATAGAGGTCCACATTGGCAGGTACCAAGTGACCTGCTGTCTTTTTGCTGGTGTCATGAAGCAAAGGCCATCATCCTAATGCATCACCACATATTTCTTCTTGTCCTTCCCTCTCACTGCTCTGACTCCTCTGTGCTCCATGCCTTGCAAACAAATCATCAAAACTTACTCCTTAGGTCCTAGTTTCTAGGGAACCAGGGCTAAGGTAAGCATCAAGGATACCATTAAAGTTTACTAAGGATCTAATGATACCAGAATGAAAAAGACAATGTGACTGCAGATTCAAGGTATAAATGGAAAAAGGCAAACAACATTTTAAAGTTAACATATGCTCCATGCCAAATAAACATAAACAACAACAAGCAACAAAGGCATGAAGAGGGGTAAATACTCACAGGAAGCACCAGACAAATTTTGTGCAGGTAGACCATAATCATCTGAATGGCAAAGAATGAAATTTTAATTTTTTACAAAAGTTATCTTTCAACTCCCTCATCCAATCTTCTGTGATATTTCTGAAATTTATTTCTATTGGCTTGACATTCCTGTATGTGGAAGACTTTAATGTCGATTGTACACTAAAGAAATTTCATTATGGCCTCTGTCTTCTATAAAAATATTAAAACATTAAATTAAAAATTTTGAAGTAGCAGTTTCTAGAAGACCCCTCGGTTAATGTGTTTTATTCCGAGAAGCACCCATTTATAGCTTTCCTTGACGTCTAGGCCAGTTCTTCACTCATGTTACTGTATCTTCTGCTGTTCTACCCACACCAAGTACCTTCTCCACAACCAAACAGCTGCAGCACTTCTGACCTGCTGTGTCTGTGTCTGAAGCCCAAGGTCCTAACCACGATTTATTCTCCCACTTTGGCTGTGGTTTTGTAGCCTTTCAATGACTCTCTCTTAATAAGTGCTTTGCCAATTTCTTGCGATAGAAGGGTGATATGAGGCCTGTGGTCCCTTCTGCATTTCCCCAGATGTTTCTGACAGCTACACAGGCCTGCCAGCGAATCAGACCACTCCTAGAGGCGCCGTCAGACACATCTGGCCCACGGTTTTACAGTTTCACTCTCAAGTTCTTTCAAAACTGTTGGATGGATGGCATCCCATTTTGATGATTTATTTAAACAGTTTGTCAGGTCAACCACATCCTGTACGCATATGATTCAAAACATAAATGCCTGCTGTCGATGTAATTTTTCATGTCAACTTATGCACCAACAGAAAATGACCTTTATTCCAGAAAGATGCAATTTCTTTACAAATAGTGACTCGCCATGCCCTGGTGAAGCAATCATCAGGTTCCGATAAAAAAAAAAATGACAATAATACAAATGTTAAGTTTCAACTAAACAGCAAACATGGTACAGAGGCCTTCATCATCTCTTAGTTACAATCCTACCTGGGATTTAAGATTATTCACGTAAGTTCTTGTCATTAGATGAATTTGAGAAAAAAATACATTTCTGAAGAGGAATCATAATTTGGGAAGTACTGTATGCAAAAAAAAATAAATAAATAAGCAAGCTTCCATTTCATTCTTCCCACAACTACTGAGGGTCCTTTCTTACCTGTGTAGGCTAGACTCACCCCGAATCTTCTTACTATGCACAAGGATTCTATGCTCAGAACCGGCCTTTCTATGGTGAATTATTCAGAGACAGCAAACCACATTTAAGGTTTGCTTAATTTGATCAAAATTCCAAAAGTCTAACATTATTAGAAAGTTAAAATGTTTACCCTCAGATTCTCCATACATTGCTTTCAAAAGTCAAACAAGTAACTTCTGAAAAAGCCCATAATTTAAAAAATATTCTTCCCCTTAGTTTGGGGGGCTCACAGTACCACTGCTATTTTTGAAGCTGTACATGCCTGTCTGTGCACATATGCACCAAATACGAGATCTATAAGCAACTCCCAAATTGAAATCTAGAAGAAACATCTGTGATAAAATGACTGTTCCCTTCTGTGATTTCAGTTGTGTGTTTATGCTCCTTGGGTATTAGACAAGAATCTAAAAGACGAATCCCCCTTGGGGGCACCTGAGGGAAAGAGTTGGTTTATTTCATAGAATGGATTGAAGAGACAGAGTAAGTTGAACTAGCAACCCAACCCAGCAAAGTCTGGACCAGCCATTGGGTTAGGACACAGCAATCACTTATCTCTGCTCTGAATATGATATGAGTTTGGAACTTCTTATCAGCATGAAATAGGAATATGGTAACTAGTCAAAAAAGAGGTATGCTTTTAAGATTAGAGAATCGGCCTCTGATTGTCAAAGGTGCAAATGTGCTCCAGGGAAAGACGGTGCCATTACTAGGATTACTCAGGCTTTAAGCCCAGGTCAATGTGCTCAACTAGGCCAGTAGATGAAGATGCCAGGTTTCATCAAATGGTGGGATTAATCCTACTGGGGAAGCACAGTGATGAATAAGCTTCAGACAATGTAAAAAATGCCCAGTAAACATATATAAGGGATGAAGGTATAAATTCCAGAGCTGTGTAATCACTGAGTTCCTAGAACAAGTTGATCTGAATTCCAAGAAATTCATGTCCTGGGTGTTAAGGACCAGACATGAATGGTCAAGACAGGAGAGAATCAAGATCAAAGTTAAATCAGACAGGAGAATAGTTAATGCAGAAAAGAGACTCAAAAACAGCTGTTGTAGGACCTGAGAAACACATCGACAAGGAAGCAAGACATAAGATCTATGCTACTACCTGATCTAGAAGCACTGCCAACCCAAATCTTCCTCAGGCTGGGAATCAGAATGTCTCTGTAAGTGCACACCTGAGGGAAAAGGTAAGTAAAGACAAGAACAGGAAAATGATAAGAAGAACCTACCAACCAACAAAGCACTTGCCATTTCTGGAGCCCTAAGGGGGCGCTACAGGCCATGCTCTAATCTCTTCTTCATGCATTCTTTTTTTTTAATGTTCATTTATTTATTTTGGGAGAGAAAGAGCTTGTGCAAGTGCACAGGGAAGGGTAGAAAGAGAGAGAGGGGGAGAGAGAAAGAGAGAGAGAGAGAGAGAGGAGAGAGAGAGAATCCCAAGCAGGCTCTGCCTTGACAGCGATCTCACAAACTATGAGATCATGACCTGAGCCAAAATCAAGAGCCAGACACTCAACCAACTGAGCCACCCAGGCGCCCAGGCACATTCTGTCTTTAATGTTAACAAGAGTCCTACAATGTGAGTACTATTCCCTGATCTCACAGATGAAGGAACAGACTCACAAAGGTTAACTAACTTGTTCCAAGGTCACAGAGCTTGTGAATAGACAACCTTATTCATGGCTAAATCTTACTTTGTAACTTCCTCTACTTTTTCAAAGTCACTTGATCTTTTCTTTTTCTGTTGTTTATTCTCGTTGAAGTTCCTTTCTCAATGCAGTGATCTTACCTCATTTAACAGAGAAGATGGGGGATAAACCTTGCCCAATGTTGGACACGGTGGTGTTATGTAACCCTGGTTATGAGGTTAGGCACATCCCTCCAGAGTAGTTGGCAGGTGGGCACACCCTCCCCTCCCAGCCCTAAGATATGCCAATAAGGAGACTTGTAATGAACAGCATAAAAGCAAAATAAGTCCTAGTCCCCAAGATGATGACTGAGTGGCAGACAAAGTAGCAGGCACCTACATAATGCTGACACTTCTGAAATCGCCCCTGCAGTTCTTACTTCTAATGATTTAGGACCAGGGAAATATTATGTGTCATCTCCCCCCTTAGAAGCACACTCTGCAGGTCACCAGATACTGCTCTGTCACTAGCACTGAGGTCCCTGAGCGGGGAACTGGTATTCTGCTTCCACCAGAGTTAGCCTGGGTAAGGGCCACGCCCTTCAGGTAATGCTCCAAAACCCCAAGATGTAGCTCATTAGGGACTCTGGCTCGTTAAGGCCCATCACACACTGTCAAGGGTAATTAAATCAGGGATTAGTGTCACCCAGAGAGTTTAGCGTGAACCTGGTCCACATTGAAGTGTTTGACACTGAGTGGTGAAGGCAGACAAGGTTACTGTTAGCTCCTGGCATGGTGGCTCCTCTCCAAGGCTTTTGGGGGCTGGCTTTTAGGTCCCTTGAGCAGGAGAAAGCTTTATATTTTAGTTTCCCTAAAAGGTTTTTTTCCTCTACTCTCAGCTCCAGTTTGCACTTAACTGGATTTTTAAATCAAAATACGTGGCACTTTTCACTCTTTAGGGTCCATTAAAAAAACATCTTCCCCTCAGTTCACCCCAAGTTGCTCTTGTCCACACTCCGGATGGATGGAGCCATCCAAGTGGCCCTCAATGTCTGTGTTCCCTCACCATCTGCCTCGGGAACAGGGAAATGTGCCTTTCACATCCTTCTTGTGGAAGAATCCATTAACCCAACCTTTCTGGAAAGTAGTTTGGTGGTAAGTTCCAAGAACTTGAAAAATGCTCATACGTCTTTGACCATGTGTGTAATTATACTTCTGGGAACCTAACAGAAGAAAATAATCAGAAGTTCAAGAGAATTTTGTGATGCCATAGGTGACTGCTGATATATTATGTATATAAAAGCAAACAAACTGAAATGACAGTATTATCAGTAGGACACTGAACATCCACATATGCGAACACTCCTGCTCATTTTAGTCAACAAATACTTGCTAGGCCCTGAGAATTTAAAATTCTTCTCAGAGCTTATAAAATTGTTTTTAGGCTCTGATAATATGGGTATTTATTACATTAAAAATTTAAGTGGAAGCCCAAGATTTTAAATTATATATGCAGAAGTATTTCAAGTAGGTAAAAGCTACGCTTAAAAAGAAGAAAATATACCTACGTGTCAACAGGTTCACCTCTTGTTAGTGGAAATTGAGTGATTTTTTTTCCTTCCTTATACTTCCCTATTTCTTCTGACACAAATGCTGTGAACATGTATTACCCTTATAATTGAAGGAGGTGAGGAAAGTACTGCGCTTCTGAAAACATGTGAACAAATGAACAGAAACACAACCTATCCAACTCCTTTCTCCCGGAGTAGGAGATGTGATTCTTACCTCTGCCAAGACGATCACTTCCTTCAGGTTACCAGTCACTACCTTCCATTTGAGCTTAATAATCACCAAGTAGAGAAGGGGAGAGAGCAAATAAGGTCTCCAAAGAGGAATAAGGAAGGTCTGCCTTCCTGCATCCTGTGCCTTCAACCAGATGGCGTTGCTATCCTGGGGCTGAATCCCAGCATGCCCCCTCCTCACCCCAGCACCTCCTAAACCCACTCACCAGGAGCTAAGTGCAGGTAACTCTCAGCAGTAGGGGCTCAGGTCCTCATGGGGGTCATACGTTCAATAGAACATCCAAAACAGTAGTCAGGAGCCAGGAATCCAGAATCCTGCCAAAGTGTGAGTACAAACCAAGAGGCAGCTGGGTCCCCAGACCCCAAAGGCTCCAGTGGAAAACCAAGCTAATGTAATTCCTCTCTATGACCCTGCATTGGTACATGTTCTAGCACTTGCTTAATAAACTGCCTGTGTTTAACAGATGTAATGTGCTATGACACCAGCAGAATTGTCTGTTGAAGACCCGGAATCATACTTTTGTTTAGGTGAATCCCAAGTAGGATTATGGAACTAGCGGATATTCATGCTCAGAATGAGAAAGGGGTTAGTAGATGAAGGGGGCATGCCAATGTTGCTGTTCTACCCCTCTGTCTCACCTGGCTTGGGTCAGATTCTCCAGAAAAAGAAGCCTTTTAGGTTCATGTGTTCATAAAGCACAACTGATCACACGATATACTTTTAAAGATGGCTTCTAAAGAAGCCCTGGTGTCCTAGAGTTATGAAATAGATGTTGGATCTTGTTCTTATCACACATTCTACCTTAGCTGTCAACGGAGGCATGTGCAAAGATACCTCGAAGCACTGACCTAAATAATCATCAGAATGGGCTAAGTGCTTTGCTGGATCTAGACTTCCCCATGGTCAGAGGAAAACCTATGCTCAGAGAAGCTAAGTAACTGGCTTGCAATCACACACAGACGGAATTCAAAACAGAGGCTGCCTGGATACTAAGCCCAACCTCTTTTCTTTCTACAACATTCTGGTACCTCAAAAATATATTAGGATTTTTTTTTTTTTTTTGGAGACTGAATCAATTCTCCTCTACCTAACAAACACATGGTACAAAATTCCATTTGCCATGTGAGCACAAATGCCTATAGTCCCAAATTCCTCATCCTTGCCTTCTCTTCCCTCTAATTGGTGATGAATAAGGCAAGAATAGAGACAATCAAGACACAATGATGGCAAAGGAATGGGGCTCTATGTTGTAGTTAATATCACTTTCCCACTGAATACTAACAGAGAACAAAGCTAAAGGCCACCATCCTACCCACAGCCCAGCTAATGCAAAGACTGAGACATTCTTTAGTAATTGGTAGGCAAGTATTTCTACTTATCTGAAAGGGAGGGGATGGATGAGTTCACAGGTTAGCCCTGTAAAGGTTGAGTTTGTTTTTATTATTTTTGAGATGGAGAAAGTGAGACACAAGACCATGGCTGATTTGCTACAGACTACTGTCTTCTGAAAGCTGATGAGGGCAAGGAATAGATCTCATTTGCCTTAGTGTACTCATTAACTCATTCAGACATGGACCCATTCAACAAACTTCAGTACCTATCGCGTATCAGATGCTAGAGAGACAGGGACCATGCCATGCCCACTGTAGTCGCCCAGGGTGTGTATGTTGAAAGCACATATTGATTTCAGGTAACGGTGGCAGAAATGACGGCACAATCTCCAGATCCACAAAATCCCAATCTACTGCATGGACATCTATAAAATTCATCATTCCATGTCCGTAGTTGATCTCTGTGCTTCCAAGGGGCACTGGGACCCACAGATTAGTAATGGACTGCAAACACAAGAATGTCATCTCATCAACACTAAATGGGTTACATTTTCATTTCACTGAGTGCCTTCTTGCTTCTGAAACTCAGGCTCGGGAAAGCAGTAGCACCTAAGTGACCTCTCTACCACTCATTACCCACTCCTGCTCCATCTCACAGGCCTAATCAGCTCTTACAGTTCCGATCCTGTCAGAGAACAACGGTCTCCCACCCCTGGCGTCCTGCCTAATATACGACTGGGAACAACCTCACTGGAGTGGAGAATCACAAGGTGTCTGGATTTCAACCAGATAACCTGATTCTATTCTGGAAGTGGGTCCACGTCCCACCAGCCCGCAAGACCGAATTTAGGCCAACGCCGACGTCCCGTGTTTCAGTCTCGCTATTATTCGAAACTGAATGAAAAGGGCTACCTTCCTTAATAATTGAACAGGGATTCAAAGGAGATTTATTGTCTGATGTCCGCAAGAAATCCTCAAATGAAAATCCTGTGAGAAACAATAGATTTTTATTGCTTAAAATATTGATTTTTTTTCCTCAAGTTTTAAAAATGTCTTCACTGGATGCTACAATGGAATGAAGAGAGGAGGTGTTAAGAATGGCTATGGGAAGGAAAGGAAACTTTAGCAATAATAGCCATCCAGGAGAAGAGGTATCTTCGTTATTTTTGAATGAGTTGTGAGGAATGCCTTAGGAATTCCCAGAGGGATGTCCAAAGCTAACGACAGTGGTTAGTTATAACGACGACCTGAAAAGCAACAAGATGCTGGGGCAGACGTTACAGCAGGTGAATAACGAAGGGGTTCAAGGGAACAAAGGCAAAGGCCTCTGTCCTCTCCTTTCTCCTCCTCTCCTTGCAGCCTTCCAGTGCAATACTAAGAGAAGGGCCAGCCCTGGGATTCTAAAAGAGCTCTGGTACCTGTAGAGGGGCGGGCGGATGTGCTTCTTGCCACGGGACGCTGATTCTGCTTTGTGGCTTGCGTCTCAGCAGCAAGGGGTGCCAGTTAACATTAAGCTCTGCGCACCTCATCACATCAGCATGGGGCTCCGAACCAGCCTGATGGGTGCCCGGATTCATTTGCGACCAAGGTGAGAGCCCATCTCAGGGAGGTGCACTGAGCAAATGAAGATGGTGCCTGTGCCCCTTACCAGCACCCTGTCACCATCCCCAGCAATCTTCCATCCACTCGGCAGTGGACGTTCATCCCCCAGAGGCCGCAGGCAACAGGAGAGGAGATATGAGCAGTGGTGATGGTCAGCATCGGAATGACAGAGGCATGGAGGAAATACCAGCACAATTCACAGGGACCAGAGCCCACTTGTTTCTAAGAAGAAAAATCGAGACACGGCACAGCCTGTGGTTTGCCAAAGATTGTGCAGTGAGGCCAGAGTGAGAAAGGAAGTGGGCACTAGGCTGCGCACAGACATCTGGTCCCCACACTGTGCCCTAGAGTCCCCATGTCTCACTTCCATCATCTCACTTCCAAATACAGGCTTGGGCTAAGTGACCTTTCAAATACTCTCCAGCTTTGAACATTCTAAAACTGTGTCATTCCAAGTAGGCGCACGGCCCAGCAGCACCTGTGTCCACATACAGCATCGCCGGCAGCCTGATAAAAATGTGGCATCTTGGGGCCCGTAGGTGGCTCAGTCTTTGGCTCAGGTCATGATCTCACGGTCATGAGATAGAGCTCTGAGCTGGACTCCACGATGGGTGCTGAGCCTGCTAAGGATTCTTTCTTTTTCCTCTCCCTCTGCCCTGCTCATGCTCTTTCTCTCTCTCTCAAAAAAAAGAAAAAAAGAAAAAGAGAACTGTGGCATCTCAGTCCCCACCCCCGAAGTACTTATAGATACTCTGAACTTTAACGATATCTCCAGGTGATTCATATGCACATTAAAGTTTTACAAGCATTGTTCTAGAATATTTTATCACAGGCTTAGAAAGAATCATCAATTCTAACTTGAGGATTACAAAATAAAGCAAAACGAATGCCAGACGAGCCGATCTCTCCTCTTGAAGCAAGCATCACTGCTGCCCATTAAGAAGGACTGACACTGTGTTAAGATTTGTCACCAAGTTAAATCTCATCCTATTCCAGGCTTTCACACACCCGGTTTTGGCTCCCAGCAGGTGCCTGGTGCCTCAGAAGCTACCGCTGCAGTCCTAGTGGCTGCTTTTGAACACAGCTCAACTGGATTGCCTGAGGGCCTTTAGTCTTCCTGCACTTGGTTAAGAATCCCAGCAGAACAGTCTGTAGATGTTTCAAAGTGCTGTAGGAAGTATAAAACTGGTTTTAGAAGGCAGACCTCCCTTCCTGGATGCGCTCGTACGACTGTGGCACCAAGTAATGTGCAAGCACTGGGGCTCTGTTCACCTCCCCGGGGGGGTCTGTTAGTCAAACAAAAATAAATAACACCTCTCTGTCTTGTTGTGTAGCCCCGTACTGCTTTAATGGACATATTTGGTTTCTTCACCTGAGGCCGTAAAAATGATTACACAGGTTTTTTACATATCAGCACTACAGACGTGGTGGGCTTGGCAATTTGCTGGTGTGGGGGCTTCCCTATTAGAAGGTGTTCAGTGACAGCCCAGGCCTGTGCTCACTAGATGTCCATCACAGGCATCTCTCGGCGGTGGCCAATGGAATGTCCCCAGACATGGCCAAATTGTTCCTTAGGGAGGGGGGATAAAATCACTGCTCATTGCAAACCACTGAGTTAGAAAACACTACTGTGGACATCAATCAGGAGAGCATAAGGAAGAAGTCTATGAACATGTGATTCAAAAGAGCCACATCATGAATGCCCAGCACTTATATTCTTGGGTAAAATAAACAAAGAGGTATTAATAACACATGCAAGTCAACGTGCCAGTGAAGACAGGAGGAAGACTCAAGAGAGGCACATGGTTCAGAAAGGAGAAAGCAAGGAGACTAGGCTACCTCTAATTCCAGCAAGAATCTCTTACTGAAGAGCAGAAGTCCCCATCACAACCTGCTTCTCAGCCACAGGCATCATTAACTAAGAGGGAAACCATAGAAGAAGCAAAGAAAAGAGTTCAAGGATTGTCAGACAAGAGGGGTTGTTACAGTATGGAAATCTCACTTGGAAGTATTATTTCTCTGAGGCAGGTCTGCTGCGTACAGATTCATAAAATCTACAGCTGGGATGAGTATAAGATTCACTTACTCCAATGTCATTATTCTATATACAACACAGTGATGTAAATGCACTAATCCAAGGTCACAGTTACCAAGAGGCAGAACTAGAACACAAACCTTCAATGTCTGTGAAGGCTCAGGGTCAGTATTCGCTGTCTTTGGTTGCCCGATGACCAGAGCTGGGCCTGGAGCACTGACGACCAAAGATAAAATGGAACCTGGGTCTCCTACCTCTCGGCCTGATAATCATTCTACCATTCCACTCTGCCTGTTGTGATTTATGAGGATTTGTAGACTGTTGAAAAACTGTTAATGAAATGCTAATTAAAATCACACCTAGGGGCACCTGATTGGCTCAGTCAGTTAAGTGTCCAACTTTGCTCAGGTCATGATCTCACAGTACATGGATTCGAGCCCCGCATCAGGCTCTGTGCTGACAGCTCAGAGTCTGAAGCCTACTTCAGATTCTGTGTCTCCCTCTCTCTGCTCTTCCCATTCCTGCTCTGTCTCTCTCTCTCAAAAATCAATATACATTAAAAAAATTAAAAACATAAAATCACATCTAGTATATTGAAAAATTAAAGTGTGCATCCCTGGGTCTCAGAATAGAAAACAGAAAGTGGACAGGGTTTAGAGTGAGGTTAAGATGTCATCACTCAAGCAAGAGGGGAGCTACTTCCCGGGATACCAATGACCAGGAATAGAATCCTCCAGAAGCTGGATCCAATCCCTCCCAGCCAATAGAATAAGGCTCAGAACCTGGCCCAGTCAACCGTCCACAGGAGAGGAGACCAAGCAATTGGGGAGGAAGAACGATGCTTCCTCTGAGTCAATATCCTGATCACCTTAAAAATGCTAAATTTGTATGTCAAAGGTTGACCTTAGAGCCAGCCGACTACAACTGAAGACTTTTCCTGCGCCAGGAAATCTCTCTGCTCTCTGATGCTGGAGATCAGAGACAAAGTCTCACACCACCAGGGTATCAGGGTAACATACCAGCTGAAACTCATTCTCATTCAACTACAATCAGTTCATCAAAGAGTATTAATTATGTCAGATCACAGTTTCTGTGGCAGAGTGGAGGTAAAGCCACTGAGGAACTGGGTTGCTGAGGAGGGGGATCCGAGGAAGAGCACAGAAAGAAAACAGTGTGAATCCAAATATATTTAAAGCACTTGGCCATTCTGCTGAGCCAACATGGCTCCCCCTTCAACTGGACAGGGAAAAATAGCTCTGTCCTGGGGTGGTTTTGTCATGCTAATGCAGCCAGACGGCTCTGCTTCACAAAATTTAGAGGAGGTTTTTGTGAGTTTGGTTGCACCCAGCTGAGCTTCCTTAGGAAGCTTTCATTAATCAGGTGACCACTGAACAGAACAGGCAGTTGGGAGCTACCTGATTAAATTCAGTGAAGAAGGTGCAGCCTGGGTGGGGTCCAAGGGGGCAGTAAGAAGAGGCACCTCCTTAGTGCCAGCTTCTCCCTGAAAGTGATTTCCTGCACTCCCAGGAGAAAAGTACTATCTTGTCCATGCAGATGAGACGGCCGATGTTTCAGAGCTTTGAATAAAAACTTGGTTGTGGTCATTTAACACGTCAGCGGTGGATTCTCTGACACCAAAGTTCAAGCTTTCCACTCCACCACACAGAAGAGCTAGGAAGAAAAGAGCAGTCCACTGAAAAGCCCTTCAAGGTGTGAGTCAACAAGGGAGCTCAGGATTTAGTCAATCTCAGCAGATGAGGACTCGTGTTTATTCTGTAACAAGGCATTGAGGAGCATCTGTGATGAGCACAGCATTGTTTTGGCCTCTAACAAAGACAAGGGCTCTAATGAAAGACACCAAAGAAATAGTGCTTCCTGGAGCGCCTAGGTGTCTCAGTCTGTTAAACGTCAGACTTTGGCTCAGGTCATGATCTCATGGTTCATGAGTTCGACTCCCGCATCAGGCTGTGTGCAGACAGCTGGGAGACTTCAGCCTGCTTCAGATTCTGTGTCTCCCTCTCTCTCTCTGCCCCTCCCCCACTTGCACTCTGTCTCTCTCTCTCAAATAAATAAACATTAAAAAAAAATAGTGTTTCCGACACAGGAGTTTACCTTCTATCTGGGAGGAAACAAACACAGAGAGAACAGGTAAGTAATGTAAAGTATACAGTTAGATACCAGGAGCTCTGGGACTCTGGACATGGGGAATATCTACATGAGAAACTGCAATTATGGGAAGCCTTTATCAAAGAAAGGGACTCATGCTATTCTCTGCAGAATGACTAGAATTTCAGGAAGTAGAGAAAGGGAAAAGGACGTCCCAAAAGGAAAGGCATGATATGACCCAAACCAGGACTGACATCTCTCCCCAAAACAGAAGCTTCTAGCTCAAGTCAAGAAGGTACTCTGGATGCAGTGATGAGGACAGTTGTGCAGAGATACTGTGGAAATGACCGAGAATCCTGAATGTCAGGGAATCTATTAGAAATGAGGCAAAAACTGAGTGAATTCCTAGGACTTATCTGATAGTGATTATTATTCTAATTTTACAAGTAGAAGACTCAAAGTGGACAGCAACCCAGTGACTATGTCAACAGAGAGCAGCAAGAGGGTAGAGCATAGTCAGGAAAATCTCTACTTGTCCTGGCCTCTCTTCCAGAGACCCCTCTGAGAAAATGTTCCAACAGGAGGAATCAGACCTTGGATCCATCTAAGTATCCCAAGCACTCTCACTGCTTTCTTTTTTTAAGTTTTAATTAGTTATTTTGAGAGAGACAGAGAGACAGAGAGCGCCATGGAGGGGCAGAGAGAGAGAAAGAAAGAGAGAGAATCCCAAGCAGGCTCCTTACTGTCAGCACAGAGCCCAATGAGGGGCTCGAATTCACAAACCCTTGAGATCATGACCGGAGTCAAAATCAAGAGTCAGATGCTTAACCGACTAAGCCACCCAGGCGCCCTACTGCTTTCTCTATCATGGTATTTTTGTCACCTGTAAGATAAATAATTTTAAGAAAGATTTCAATATATGGTTGAAAGACATTTGCACTGACACAGATAAAAGACAATATACCCATAAATAAGTCAAATTTCCCTAACCATCAAGTGAGAGCATCCCTAAAACTCTGCCAGTTTGAGCTCAAAAAAATTTTTTTTCCCAATTGGTTTTCATCAGGGAGAGTCTTGGGAAGTAAATATATGGATTCCTAACCACCTTGAGGCACTAAACTGAATGAATAAATGAATGAATTCTATCAGTGTGGCGATGCTATAAGCAGTTGGGACACAGAAAGGAATATGTATTTGGTCTCTGCCCCTGGTTGCTGACAAAGAGCTCCTAAATGCCCTGGATTTTCCCAGGTGATGGAACATCCTTTGTTCCAATGAGGTGACTCATGCTACGCTTGTGAGTGGGACTTGGCCAATAGAAAGACAACACCACAATTAGATGCTTGGAATGTTCAGCCTCGCCCCATCCTCTGGGAAAGGGAGAAGGTGAGACACTGAGTCAGTCATCGGTGATGCCTACATGATGAAGCCTCCATAAAACATCCCTAAACTACAAAATTCAGAGAGCTTCTGGGCTGGTGAGCACGATCACATGCTAGGAGGGTGGCCCACCTCAACTATGCTCGAGACCCTTCCACACCTCATCCTATGTCCCTTTGCACCCGGCTATTCATTTCCTGTATCATATCCTTTACCACAGACAGGTGAGTGTGTTTCCATGAGTTCTGTGAGCTGTTACAGCAAATTATCAAATCTGAGGAGGGTCTGGTGGGAACCCCAATTTATAGCTGATTGGTCAGAAGTACAAGTGACAACGTGGGTTATGACTGGCATCTAAGTGGGGGGGGGGGTTCAGCCTCATGGAACCAAGTCCTTAACCTGTGGAGTGTGCACGAACTCCAGGTAGTTGGTGTCATAAACTAGAAGACATCCAGCAAGAGTGCAGAGAGTTGCAGAACTGGCTGGTATGAGAAAAAAACCCACATATCTGATATCCACAGTGGTGTGAGTAGAGAAAAACAGTGTTTAATTTTTGGAAGTCAAATCAGTGAAAGTGTGTTTGAGAAGAATGAAAGCCACATCAGGAAAAAATGTCCCTCAAGAATCCATCATAGCTGAGCAGATGTTATACCTTTCCTTTGATGGGGCTCACATGAGCATTATCTGTCCCCCTCCGAGCACCCCCTAATTCAGCCCCAAATCTCCCGGTACAGAAATGACACTGTACATGCATTTCATGGACAAATGGATGAAAGAATCGCCCAAGCACCACGTGACCCAACTGGCCACTTCCTGGGAAGCAAGGCTAACCTCTATCACCCAGCGTGGACCAGCACAAAGATAAAGAACATTTTGAGGGGGCCTGGGTGGCTTAGCCGGTTAAGCATCCAACTCTTGATTTTGGCTCAGGTTATGATCTCATGGTTCGTAAGTTCAAGCCCGATGTCAGGCTCTGGGCTGACAGCATAGAGCCTGCTTGGGATTGGGATTCTCTCCCTCTCTCTCTGTCCCTCTCCCCCCTCCCTATTTCTCTCTCTCAAAATAAATAAACATTAAAAATATTTTGTTTTATAGACCATTTTGAAAAGTGCCCATTCTCCCCATTTAAAAGTGTATATATTTCATCCATATGTGGATTCAGTGGGAATCCATGTGCGTGTCAGCTAAATGTAATTTACAAGTGTTCTTTATGCTATTTGTGATCTATTCATTGTAAGAGTTCTCTCCTCTAAATCAGGAAAACTTGGTAGCTCCCCCATCGGGCATATAGTGAAACCAAGAAAATTGTGTGATGTGGCATTCTGTCCAGATGCACACCAAGGTAAGAAGTAATATGATTGTAAAACATCTGAGGCTTCACAGAACTCTGGTTAAGAGCACAGGCTTTGGAGTAAGGTAGACTAAAGAATGTATTTTGTTCACTCACTTTTAGCTGTGTGGTCCTGAGGACACCACTTGCCTTATGAAGACTTAGTTCTACATTAATACAAAGCCCATCTCGGGATAGCTGTGGTGCGTGAGATCATGGAGGTAGAATACTGAGCAGAGGACCTGGCACACAGTGTATTGGGGGAGGTTGAGAACCTCCTTTCCCCTGGAGACCATGCTGGTCTTCCTGCCCTTGCACGCCCTGCGGGGAGAGGGGAAACAGATCTGAGTGGTGAGTGGAGGAGAAGATCTGAGCTGGCAGGGCTCAGGCCCTCCCCTCCTCTCTGGGTGCTTCTGATGTCTGCGTGCCTGGAGAAAGCGTACCTTCGCTCTGCTCTCTCTACTCAGTTGGGGCTCAGCAGGGCCAGCTCTGTCTCCCAGGAGGCATGGCATTTGGGAATGTAAGTTTGTTTAGTCAACAAGAATGGTAGGCAAGCCTTTGACCGTAACCAAGCCATGTCTCCCAGCTTAGTGTTGTCAGTAACAACAGTAATATGCTCACTTCCAACTGTCTAACTCTTGTCTCTCTGTCTCTCAATTGGTCCTGAACTTGGATGACATTCATTGGGTTCACTCAACCCCAACAGTAAGTATCTCACAAATAGCACCTGCGGGCAAGACCAAAGCACAGCATGCGTTACTGTCTCACGAGACTATAGGAAGTCAAGTTAGTCTGTATGGGTATCAGCGGTTGTTAGCAGGACACGAGTATAGCCACCCCCACCTGCCACATAAGCATAAACATATGAGCCAATTTGCTGGATGCCCTTCGTGTATCCGTGGGGCAGCATTAATGTCTGGTATAACAAGGGCCACCGGGGACTGACTGTGTGCATCATTATACCATGAGCCCTAGCTCTAGTGGATATGCAGACATACTCTGGTGACAGCTCCCTTTGGTCATATTTATTCGGTAGTTATCATCATTTGAAGCAGTAAAAATAATAACTGCACATTGCCAGCAAATTTACAAATTCTAGGCAAGGTAGTCAACATGTGGCTCCATGGCCATGGCTGTTGTATCTTTTAAAATTATGCTTGTAGCGCCAACAATTGTTACATGATAAATAAACGCGGGAAATGAAATAAAATAAAAAAGCAAATTAATAAAAGCCAATGAAAAAATAAAGAAGCACGCTAACTACAGTTCATATGCTTGACATTTAGAAATCAGAATCCTCTCCTGTTATTCAAGAACACCCTAGGACTTGGTATTACTCTGCAATACCAGTTGATATGGAATGGTCTAGAAAGCCAGGCAAATACAAGGAAAAACACAGAAGACTGTCAGCTGTCAGGTAGCACCTATCATTAAATACTATTAAATAGTCTTTGATACATTATTGTTACTCTTCATGTCCATGATTTTATATTTAAAATTTTTTAATGTTTATTTATTTTTGAGAAAGAGAGAGAAACTGAGTGTGAGCAGAGGAGGGGCAGAGAGAAAGGGAGACACAGAATCCAAGATAGGTTTCAGGCTCTGAGCTGTCAGCACAGAGCCCAACACGAGGCTTGATCCCATGAAATATGAGATCATGACCTGAGCCGTAGTCAGACGCTTAGCTGACCGAGCCACCAAGGAGCCCCTATATTTAAAAAAAATATGAATAAGTAAGAGCATCTGAAAGTCACGGGGACTGAGTTTCCTTGAGAAAGACTTAGCTTAAAAAAATTTTAAGTGTATTTGGTAACAAAAAGCACTTTTGCTCTGATGGTCATTAGTTAATCTCACAAATTACTGACTTCTTTGAAGACAATGAAATTGGGGAACCTTAATTTAAACCCTATGTCTCATCAAGTGCTCACTCACTAACAGTGAACACATGCATGGGACATCAGAATTCTTTGAGCTGGGAAAGGTGGGGGGGCAGGGGGGTGGGGGAGAAGAAGAGAAGAAACACAAAAAGGAAGGCTCAGATTGAAGGGTCACAAATTATTTAAAGCGAGTTTGACTCCCAAGGGAGGAAGAAAAACTGAACTTCAGAAGACAGATGTGGTCAGCAAATTCCCTTCCAGATTAAACACAGGTCTTCTTAGCCGTCTGCACACCCCTCATGGCTATCTAAACTCCTCAAATAGCCACCCTGCTCCAGAATTCTTGGTAATCACCTCCGCACAGAATCCGGCAGAATGTAAAACTGCCAGGCAGCCATGTGATTTACATGGTGA
Organism: Hyaena hyaena; assembly: GCF_003009895.1. Taxonomy (NCBI): domain Eukaryota; kingdom Metazoa; phylum Chordata; class Mammalia; order Carnivora; family Hyaenidae; genus Hyaena; species Hyaena hyaena. The sequence continues at coordinate 800,799 of NW_024081426.1, forward strand.
CCTGAAGATGAAAGCGGTTTTTGCATTTATATTGGGGAAAACCCATTAACTGGGTAATTTACATTTCCCTCTCAAGTCTCCCTTTAGTACGCACATTTCCAAGTTTTTGTCAATGTCCAGGCTGAGGAAGAACATTAACTTCCATCATCACCACCATAATCATCAATCTACATTGTAATGTGAGGATTACAGGGAAGTCAACTTTGCTATGGACAGGTGCAGGGACGTCACTGTAGGCTCGGACCGTCATCAATGTGCTGGATGGAGATCGCAAATCATTCAGGAGTGGCACTCCAGAGCAGTAATGCCTGCCCTGGGAAACTGGCATCCAAGCATCACCGAGCCAAGTAGGAAGGAGTAGGAGGTAAATTCTTAAAATCTCCAAATTATGCACTTACTCTGACAGGGATCCCCAAACGTCATTCATTCAAGTGATACCTTCATAATTTCATTTTGCCATGTTCACACACTACCTGAACTTTTACTCTACTTCGAATCAATTTTTGATTAATCTGAAGCTTAGTGCCCCAAATCAATGAAATTAGTTGGGTACACCTATTATTTTCTAATACTCGTATTTTCTAATACTCGTATTTTCTAATATATGTTTAGATCTCATATAGTTTTTTAAATGACAGCTCATGTACTACCTAGAAATATTCTCATACCGATGCTAACTTCTTAGTTCTGGCCATTCATTACATTTGGGCAAAATGTTACTGAGGAGAAGGTAGGGGAAGGGTACAAGAGCATTACTTGCACTATTTTTGCAATGAGTCCATAAGTCTGTTATTTCAAATAATAAGTCACCACTTATTGGGCAATAATATCATTGCACCAGGTCCCACAAGTAAACAAAATGTCAAGTTTCTTTGCCTTCAAGTGTAGCTAGAACTTTATCAAGTCTCTGTGGAAAGTATGGTTATTACATGTTTGCACAGACTAGAACTTGTTGTTGATAATGCCATCAGAAATTCTGGAAGATACTCGGGGCACCTGGGTGGCTCAGTCGGTTAAGTGTCTGACTTCAGCTCAGGTCATGATCTCACAATTTGTCGGATTGAGCCCCGCGTCAGGCTCTGTGCTGGCAGCTGGCTCAGAGCCTGGAGGCTGTTTCAGATTCAGTGTCTCCCTCTCTCTCTGATCCTCCTCTGCTCACGCTGTCTCTCTCTGTCTCAAAGATAAATTAAAAAAAAAAAAAAGAAATTCTGGAAGATACTCTCTATGCAAGATTACTGGACTACATATGTGCTAAGTAAGTACTCTCGGGGCTGAAACCAAAATAGGTCAGAAGCAGGGGTGGAGTCTAATGGGGTGGTATTATCACTGAGCTGGTTTAGCCTACTGGTAACAACCCAGTGGTGTAGGGGCAATGTGGTCCCATATGGAGGTACCACAGTGTTCAGATGCTTGGGAAGGCTGTTTCTAATCTCTCACTGAGCACAAGGACTCCACATAGGATACGATGAGACTCCACTTCCTTCCCAAAAAGACACTTTAAATTAAAAAAGAATTTCCCAGTTGGCATAGCACAGTATACCAGCACACTGCACATGAACTGCAACACACTGCAATGTTCACCTCCAACGCTGGTAGGGTCTGGTATAAGCCACGGTCACCAACGCCATCACCTCCAACCTCGAGAAGACACTCAATATACTCCAGGGAGACCCAAAGAGATTGTCTTTTTAGAGATTTCCTGAGATGAAAACGCTTGGGACGCACTGGCTTTGATGCCTTCAAGAGCATGCTACATCCTCAGATCCCCAAGTTTATAACCCCAGGGTCCCATAGCCCAGAACCAAGATTCGAGAAACTCTGATGATTCATTGAATTCCTTTAACCTATGATCTTGGCAAAGTCAACTTTCAGTTCTGTTCCTCTGGTGAGGTGAAAAGGTAAAAATGACTCAGATTCAGTCTCTGTCTTAGGGTAGCACAAACTCTTCCAAGTGGGTCTAGAACGATAGCCCTACCCCTCACCTTTTATCTCAAACCCCCTAGGAAATAAGCCAAAATTGCTTTAAATGTCATAGTTGTTCGATGGGCCTCCCCCATGACCTTTAAGTAATGATGACAGTGTGCCTTCCAGGCTCACTATAAAGTATATCCAAAGTCTTACAGAACGTGACTTAAAAAAAAAAATAGCACCTCTGTGAGCCAGCACCTTTAAGCACCATGATTCTGAGATTCTTAATCAACCACTTTTTCTTGCTGACTGGTAAAAATTCCCCACGTGGCTGAAGGTCATGGGGGCTAAATACAGCATACCTACTTGGTAGAGGTTATTATCATGTGTGTAATGTAAAGCACTGTCCTCCAGAGGAACCACAGAACATGCATTAAAATTCAGGGACATAAACGAGCTAGAGTAGAATGAGGAGAACAGGTACCTTCATTCATTTGTTCATTCAGGCGTTCTTCTGTCCACTCACCAAATACCCTGTGCCAGAGATGCCCCTGCCCTAGGACCACAGGCCAAGAACAACAGGCGTACAAATGAGTATGTTGCTCTCTGGGAAGTGTTGTTAACACATGCAAGCCAAGTGGCCCCCAACTCACATGGAAGGTAATTACCTCTCCCTGGGACATCAGGAGCAGCTCCTGGCTGAGGTGCCACACGGGCTAGGTCAGCCATTCTCCAGCTTCTTGGCTCAGCAACCATTTCCTTCTTCAAAACTACAGGAACCACAACAAACTTTTGTTGTTCTAAGTGGGCAATGTCTATCAGAGTTTGCTGTATTTATTTGAAGCCAGAACTGAGAAATATTATAATTATTTTTTAATGTTTATTTATTTATTTTGAGAGAGAGAGAGAGAGTACAAGCACACGTGTGCATGCATCAGTGAATGAGGGAGAGGCAGAGAGACAGGGAGAGAGAGAATCCCAAGCAGGATCCACACTCGTGCAGAGCCCAACACAGGGCTCGATCTCATGATCACGACCTGAGCCCATATCAAAAGATGCTTACCTGACTGAGCCATCTAGAAGCCCCCTAATTATTAATTCATTTAAAAACAATAATAAGAAACCCACCACATGTTAACAAAACCACGTACTTTATGGAAAAAACAGTATTTTTATGAAAAAAGAAATAGTGAGAAGAATGACATTATCTTAGATTTTCCAAAGTTCTTTTGCAGCTAAATAAAAGACAACTGGGGGGTGCCTGGGTGGTTCAGTCAGTTAAACGTCTGACTTGGACTCAGGTCATGATTTCATCGTTTGTGATTTCTAGCTCACCCACCAGTTCGTGAGTTCAAGCCCTGCGTCAGGCTCTGTGCTGACAGCTCAGAGCCTGGAGCCTGCTTTGGATTCTGTGTCTCCATCTCTCTCTTCCCCTTCCCCCCACATGCGCTCTGTCTCTCTCTCAAAAATATATAAACATTTAAAAAATTAGAAAAAAAAGACAGTTGAATTCTCATCCCTGCTTCTGCATTAAATACACTACAGAATACTACAACTGAAGTGTATGAAGAAAATCCTGCCTCACAGAGAGATGAATTTAGAAAAGGGAGGAGTCTTTTAATAGCAATTTCAGAAAATTGTGGATATTCTTTTTTGATAATATACCAAAGCTCAGGTAGTAACAACTTCGGAAAGGTGAATGGCAATGTGGAACAGACACCATACATGGAACATAATTGTATTTTCTTTGTTAAAATCCATTATCCATGTTGAAATTTGAATGTACTTTTTTACTCGTACATAGCTTTGTGGGTTTTGGAAGTTTTGTGGAGTTTGTTTGTTTTTTGTTTTTTTAAGAGAGAGAAGGAACATGAGTTAGGAGAGAAAGGACAGAGGGGGAGGGAGACAATCTTGAGCAAGCCCCATACTCAGCCTGGAGCCTGACACAGGGCTTGGTCCCAAAACCCTGGGTCATGACCTGAGCCGAAATCAAGAGTCAGGTGCTCAACTGACTGAGCCACCCAGGCGTCCCTTGTGCACAGTTTTAAAACATCAGGGCAGTGGTCACTTCAAAAATATCAACTCGTGGATTTCCACAGATCTTCCACAGTTCATTATACAACTGCAAAATCTCTCATTCATGAAGAGATTACCGGTCTCATGAGTCAAGTCTAGAAATACTGAAAAGCTGTCACACTCACTGTGACATTCACAAGTTGTTATGATATTTTTTTTTCCTCTCTTGAAAGCTTGGATTTTATCATTCGCTACAAATACTGTCAGTTATTTTCCAAGCTCACTTTGTTCATTTTCAAGAAAATGTCGGCCAAGTTCCCAAGTCTGAATAAACACGGCCCGTTTGTTCCGTCGGGGCACAAACTGTGGTGCGTGACAAGAGCAGATAGTTTACCTTGCAACTCAAACACCCACACTTGAGCTTATGCAGCAGAAGTCGTAGGTGTTCTTCCCATTCTGTAGATGAGAACAGGAAGAGGACACCTGCTCAAGGGCCTAAATCTAATAAATTAATCATTTGCATCGCTTCGTTCTAGGATATCCCCAAGCAAAAGTGGGTTCGTGGAATGAGCGGGAGCAGAATGAAACGCTGAATGGCTAGCAGTGCAGTTTGCTGTACCCATGAGCATTCCTGCTAAGACACCTGCAGTTTTTTCCACCATGGCTTTTGCATCAGTGCAAGTATCAACTCCGTGAAAAAGATGATCTTGATATTATGAAGAAAACAGTTTTCACTTCAAAGAGCCTGTGAAAGGGGGTCTCATTGATCTATGGAAATGTTGGTGGGACACTTTAAGAACCACTGAGCTCAGGGTGCCTGGGTGGCTCAGTCGGTTGAGCATCCAACTTTGGCTCAGGTCATGATCTCATGGTTTGTGAGTTTAAGCCCCATGTTGGGCTCTGACAGCTCAGAGCCTGAAGCCTGCTTTGGATTCTGTGTCTCCCTCTCTCAGTGTTCCTTGCCTTCTCGCAGCACTCTGTCTCTCTGTCTCTTAAAAATCAATAAATCACTAAAAAATTTTAAATGGCTTGAATATGAAGGCCATCTCTAAATAAACAAACCAACAAACAAATACATAAGGAAGCACTGAGCTGAACACCAAAGCTCCTCAGGAGTGAGCCTGGTGAAGGTCAATGGGATATGCAAATGAGGAAGAAGATAATTTCAGCCTGACAGAGTATTACTAGGGAGGTATGTGTGGAGTGCTATGACAACCTAGAAGGCAAACAACCCTCAGAAGAGGAGGCTGTATCTACGATGTACATGGAAGAACAAAAGGAACTGAGGCAGGGACGTGGGGGGGTTGGTAGAAGTAAAAGAAAGAATAACAGGTCAGCATTTGTAACATATGAAGTGGAAGAGACTGAAAGGACTCCCCCCATGCAGCCCAGGAGTACGACCTCGGCTCCAAGAATGGGCCCTGAATGGTCCAAGCTGAGCAGTTATCGCATCCCTCTCGGCCCAAAGATTGGTCCATGGATGGGCAGTCCTAATTCAACACACACCAATGAATTAAGAAGCAGGGACCTGCAGGGGGCTGTGGGGAGGGAGACCCTTCCTCCTCTTGGGTGAGCTCTCAAAAGCGATCCTGACTCTTCCTCTGGACATACTCCACATGGATGTGGTTGGTGCCTGCAACTGCAATCTCTGTATTACTACCTAAGGATGCATACCACACACCTGGGAGGCCAAGGCCATGAGAACTGAAGACACACAAAGCTGGAGCCTGGATAAAAGTGTGCCTGATTACCACTTTCACAGACCAGAGCCTATGAATCCCCTGTATCGATTATGTCAGTTCAGGTTCAGTTTTTTCTTACTTATAGTAGAAAAATTCCAAACTAATATGAGCTTGATCTGACATGGTCCTGACAGGTATGAACCAAATCCTTGAGTACCTTTCACACCTTGCTAAGCATCATGAGCATTCTTCAGCAGGTCCAGGAAGTCAATATAGTAGTATAAACGGGAAAACAATAAAGCCTCTGAAAGTGCCACCAGCTGATTTGGGGAGGATGCTTTCATTTTTATGTTCTGGCCACACTGGCTTTCTTTTAGGTTTACAAGGTACCTTCCTACCTATAAATAGGTTCTGTGTTACCCAAGGAAAGGAGGGGACAATTTCAAGGAAGGTCAGCCGTTTCATTGCAACCAAGGGCCACTAAGATGAGGACAGACAAGTGCTCCCTGTATTTCACATGCTGTCTCAGTGCAGTGAAGCAGTCAGTAAGCTAAAAGGCATTCGAAACAGGGAGAGGGACTGATCAGGTGACTTTCTAAGAGGGTATATTGGGAGATGGACAATTTTTTTTATAGATTGAAGAAAGAGATCTAGGAAAAGGAACAGGCAAGATCAAGTAAAGATCTAGAAGAGAGGAATGATAGATCCAGTGAGGTTCCGGAAGAGGAAGAACTCTTTGTTCTGTGAATACAGAATTGTCTTTTTTAGTTTGTATCCTGAGAGCCTAGTATCATCGCCAATACTTAGCAGCTGCTTGAAAAAATATTGGCAGATGGAAATGAGAAGCTAAGAATGAATGTGGAAGTATGGCTACAAGTTTGAGAGTAGGGGGTGTACAGAAACTATACCTGATAATCAGCCTCAATTTTTAGGCAAAGTATGAGGCAAAGCCATATGCTAAGTGTAAAGATATAGAATTTGGGTTGTGAGCTTAACTATCTACCAAAGATTGTGAAATAGACACTTAAGGTAATGAGAAGAGAGGTTGATCAAGGACAATAAAAAATTAATAAGCAATGTTAAGGATCAAATCGAGATTAGACTCCAGGTATTTATGGAACCACCAATCCAGACAAATGGGAGAATTTATATACAGATCTTGGCATTCAGTCTGGGGCTCAAAGTAAAGTGTGTGGATGTGCGGAAATTGATCCAAATTTAGACATTTACCAGTAGATGCTATACAACGACAAGAAGCAATAAAATTGAAGATTCTAATAAAAAAAGGTACCTCAGGAAAAGGAAGAGTTATCCGACGTATTCTAACAAACATGCGGAAAACAAAGGATCGATGCAATGGTGAATTTCAAGGGCCAAATATCAGTCAGAGTGAAAGGGACAGCAGGAAAGTGCTGGAAACAAGGATCTGCGGTAGGAGCAGACCAGTTTCAGAGCCACAGGGCATTCAGGGGCAAGGGGTTGTGACCACTATTACACAATGGAGTTCTAAAGGTCAATGAAGTGCTGGGAGGCAAGGAATTTACATAGTAGGAAAGGGGGTATGTTGTCCACACCTGGTGGTTGGCAACCTCTGACATATGAGCCACTTTCCTAGTTTTGAAAATGAAGTTTTGACAGAACAACCACATCCATTCATTTTTGTACTGTCTGCAGCTGCTTTTCTGTTACAAAGATATAGTTAGGTAGTTGCACCAGAGACCATATGGGCTGAAAAACCCAAAGTATTGCTATCTTGCTCTTTAATAATAGGTTTGTTGATGAGGTCTATCTAGTTAAGGAAATGTTCTTGGGTAAAGGCAGGAGAGGAGATAGAGAGAAAGAAAACAGAGTGGCAGTACCAAAAATGAAGGACAAGGAGGGGCAGGAGGTGACAAGCTAATGATGCATACTTCCAAAACGGAGGTGTCTTCTGGAAGGACAGCAGAATTGTATAGGTCTAGAAGGATGGGTCTTTACTTTTTTGAATTCCCTGTGACAGAGACTGCTGTTTTTCCAAAAAAGCTATTCTCTTTCCCTGCTTTGAATTTAAGTTGAGCGAGTGGCCACCCAGCTAAGAATGTATTTCCCAACACCATTTGCCTGGACTCAGGGCATGGGACCAAGTTCTCACAAGGGCATGAGAGGAGGTGGGATATGCACAATGTGTGTCTCACTTGCTTCAACAAAAAGAATATTGTCATCCTGTACTTCTGCCCTCTTCCTTCCTACAAGTAGCAACATATGCTGGTAAACCTGCTTGTCCATGAGGAAGAGGATGACGACCTACCTGGTGGGGAGGCAGAGCAGCAAGATGAAAGGACCCTGGATTGCTGAAAAGTGTGTGGAATGGAGCTGCTCTTCCAAATCGCACCACTTCCCTTGGAACAGTCATCTGAGAGAGAATCAACTTTTCTTCATTAAGTTATTTTTAGAGGGCTCATTGTTCCAGAAGATTAACCTCTTTCCTACTTACAGGACCCCTTTAAAAATCTGATTAAGCTAAGGGCTCTCTTTCCAGGAAACCGCACTTAGACACAAATCTTCTACTTAATGGACTCAGGAGCCCATGCATGATGCCGAGGCTAAGAACACTTGGTATGGAAGCATCAGTGAAGAAACAGGGAATGGCCATCCCTCCTACGTGCTTAGAGAACATTCTGAGAAAGTGTTTAGAGGACACTTCTCAATAAAGTAGCCCGCTCTTTACCTCTGCACCCTTCCAGTTTATATTCTGGTTAGGGCTAGACTGAAAAGAGCCATCCAGAGGACACCGGGAAACACAAGAGGGGGAACATGAGAAACAGAGTTAGTCCAAGGCACAGGGTGAGATTATAATGGGAAAAAATGAGCAAGAGAATTTTAATTCCCCAAAATTGGGAAAAAAGTAGATACATAGGGGAGAACAGGACAATCTGAAGCCATCAGTCAAGGCCATTAGATGTGGCCAGACTTGTACTGCTCCTCTCCAGAGGATGCTCTATGTGCACAGGTTTTACTGGGAATGCTGCCTCATGAAGTTACATGGTGTGGCATAGTCACTAAAAGTATTCTGTCGCTATTTAGAGTTACAAAAGCCACCTTGAAACTGGCAGCAGTAAAAGCGATTCTCTGGGCACTTCCCCAGTATATATCCTTAGCTTCACGCCCACTCAACCAAAGGCTGTCAACTTCTCTCAAAGATCCCAAAGAGGGCACCTAAATATTTCTAAACTGCACTTCTTCTCACTGGTTTTGGTTTTTCACACTTTCTACTTCCTGTTCCCTGATGCTAGAGCTTATAATTTCTAAAAATTTCGAACCCTCGTGGTTGCCAGATTAAATCCCACTATCCCTTAACCTCAATTTAGAACATTTTCTCTGGAAAGAATTTCTTAATATCCTGTCTGATTTAGCTGTTCATTGCTGACTAACAAGGCAACCAGTCCGTAACTCAGTCATTACATTTACCACACTGTTCACGGCAGTGGCTAAGCCTATAGGCTTCACAGATCATTTTAATAATATATAAATTGCTCCAGAGCAAATAAAGAAGGAAAATTTAAAAATTATTTTCTACAGTAAATGTAAAATTGATAACAAACCTGGGCAAAGAATACACAGGCAAAGAAAATGTGAGGCTAACTTCACTTAGGAATACTAATGCTAAAAATCCTTAATAAATATTAGCAAACAGACTCCAATAACATATTAAAAGAATAAATCAGGGGCGCTTGGGTGGCTCAGTCGGTTAAGTGTCCGACTTCGGCTCAGGTCATGATCTCACGGTTCATGGGTTCAAGCACCACATTGAGCTCTGTGCTGACAGCTAGCTCAGAGCCTGGAGCCTGTTTCAGATTCTGTGTCTCCCTCTCTCTCTGACCTTCCCCTGTTCATGCTGTCTCTCTCTCTCTCTCAGAAACAAATAAATCATAAAGAATAAAATTAAAAATAAAATTAAAAAAAGAACAAATCACTCTATTTACCAAGTGATGGTTGTTTCAAGAATGCAAGGATGGTTCAATATTAGAAAATCCACTTATATAATTCATCCTTTTAATACATCTAAGGAGAAAAGTCACATGATTATATTATGATTATATATTATTATAAATACTAAAAACATTTTAATATTTTTAAAAAATCATTCTCCACAAAAAAAGAAACACTCAATTCCTCCTTAATATGATAATGTTAATCTATCTTAACATAAAAGCAATGATCATAATGGCAAGACAGTACAGTTGCCACCACTAAAGCCAGGAAAAGACAAATCATGTTATCATATTTTTATCTGACATTGTATTGTAGTTACTACCAGTGCAATTAGACAAGAAAATGAAACCAAAGAAATAAAAATTTGAGGGGACAATACAAAATGGTCAATAGTTGCCTATATGCCTACCTACCTAACTAAAATACCCAAGAGAACCAACTGAAACACAAGAATAGCCAAAGAATTTAGTAAGGTAGTGGTAGTTGAAAATTAACACATGAATACCAGTATCTTTGATATACACAAACTGTAATCATTTACAATATATATACATATATGAACAAAACATTAATACATCTGCTTTGTAGGTATATATAAAATACTCCTTTTACAAGAGTACGGAAAGACAAAATACCTATAAGTAAATCTAGTGAGAAATGTATAAGAACTTTATGACAAGAAAGAAAAACCTTTAAAACCCTACTAAGGGGCAGACCAGAAGACTCAACCAAATGCAAACACACCCAGTTCTTAAATAGAAAAACTCAACATCGTAAGGATTTAAACTCCCTAAATAAGTTAGTTAACAATTTTAGCAAGATTTTAAACAAAAATACCTAACTTTTATTTTTCCTGTTTTTTTTTTTTCAAGAACTGAACAAAGCTTCTTTGAAAGTGTCTGTCTGTCTGCTTGTTTGTTTTAGATAGACTTCATATCCAGCATGGAGCCCAATGCAGGGCTCAAACTCACAACCCTGAGATCAGGAGCTGAGCTGAGATGAAGAGTTGGACGCTCAACCAACTGAGCCACCCAGACACCCCTGAAAGTTTATGAGAAAAAATGGCTAGGAAAACTCTGAAAAAGAATAGTAGCAGAGGGTGACTAGTCCTACAGAACATTAAAACATACTACAATATACTGTAAAGCTTCAGCAATTAAAACAATGTGGATAGGCACATGAATATATACATATATATAGTAACAGAACAGAAGTTCACATAGACCTAAATATATTAAGGGATTCAGCATGTGATAAAGATGACACCTCTAATGAAAGGGGAAATCACAAACTATTTAATAAATGGTACTGAGGCATCTGAGTAACCATCTGGAGAGCTAAATTTGGTACTTCCCACAGTACATCTGGATAAGGTTATGTCTCATCAAATATGTTAGAATGTTCAAAATATATGAAATATTTAAATGCAAGGAATGAAACCATTAGAATATAAGAAGAAAAATGATGAATCCTTTTATTATCTTAAAGTGAGGAAGAACTTCCCAACTGAGACTTAAGGTGTGAAAGCCAAAAATAAATAATAACTTAGAGAAAATGCAAAAGCTACTGGAAAACCAACCAACTAAACAAAAACATGGCCAAAATCAGAAACATACAGTAATCTGAGGAAAAGTTTTATTCGCAACTCCTGTTACAAAAGGATAATCTCCTTAGTATTTAAAGTGCTTCTAAAAATATGAAGTAACGATGAGATATCACTTTACACTTAGCAAACTGACAAATTTGAGAACACTGGATAAAGACTAGTGTTGGTGGGGGTAAGGAGGTGGAGTGGCTCTCAAATACTACTGATGAGTGTGTAGACTGGTGCAGCCATTTCTGAGCACAATTTAATTTGACAGTATTTAGTCAAATTAAATATACATAATCTTTATGAGTCAGTAATTCCACTCCTGCTTATATATCCCAGAGAAATTTTAACAATAGTCCTTGAGGGAATATGCACAATGATGACACCTGCAGCGTTATTTATAGCAATGAGGAGCTAGAGGTGATCCGGTGTCCATCACTGAGAGGACTGGCAAAATGTGATATCCAGTCTGCAGCAATGAGAACCAATGGGCTACACCTGTACTTCCAATGAACCTTTCTGCAATGACGATGGAAATGTTCTATATACATACTACACTATAGGTAGAATTATATATATACATACATATACATATTATATATACATATATACACACATTATATACACTATACAATATACTACACGTGTATATTATATAGTATATATAAAATAGATATACTATATACACCATATGTACTATATATACTATAATGAGTATGTACTATAATGTGCTATAAATGTACTATTCAATATGGTAGCCACCAGTCATGTGAAGCTATTCAAATGAAAATTCATTAAAATGCTTTATTTTATTTTTTTTTATTTCTAGGAGAGAGAGAGAGAGAAACAGCGTTAGCAGGGGAGGGTCAGAGAGAGAGGGAGACACAGACTCTGAAATAGGCTCCAGGCTCTGAGCTGGCAGTCAGCACAGAGCCCGACGCGGGGCTCGAACCCACGAACCGCGAGATCATGACCTAAGCGAAAGTTGGACGTTTAACCGACTAAACCACCCAGGCGCCCCAAAATGCTTTAAAAAGTAAAACATTCAACTGCTCAGTTGCACCAGCTACATTTCAGGTGCTGAAGAGCCACGTGTGGCTAGGGCTTACCACGCCGCATAAGACACATGTGCCACATTATCATTATTACGGAAAGCTTACTGTCAGTTGGACAGTGTCGGGCTCTATCTGCGCCTAAGCACATGAGCAGTGCTGACTGAAAAGAGTAAGAATCGGAATGTTATTATATTAAATCACCATTTAATACATGAGCATAAAACAACTACTCACATTTCGCAGTAAGACCCTCCCTCCCCAAAAAAGATAAACATTAGGAAAATTAGAGTGCTTGCCTGTGGGGAAGGGTAGGTGGGAACTGGGAACAGGGATAAAGAGAAATGAAGAGCCCAGTATGTGAACCATTGGAAAAAGGAGGGTTTTCATAGGCCTATGATAAAACATATTGTGAACTGAGGAGTATGATTAACTCAAACCTCCACACTGAAATTACAAAAACAAAAAGAGAACACACAAAAATGCCTATGCTAATATTTACAGCGCTTGTATTCATAACTGCCCAAGGCTAGAAGCAACCAAATATTCTTCAACAGGTAAATGGATACAAACTGTGGGATATTCCTACAATGGAATATTATTCAGCAATAACAATGAATGAGCTATCAAGCCAAAAAAAAAAAGATTTGGATGAATCTTAAATGGAGAATGCTAAATGAAAAGAGGCAAGTCTGAAAAGGGTATGTACTGCAGGATTCTAATTCTATAACATTTTGAAAAAGACAGAACCATAATGACAGCAAAGATCTGTGGCTGCCAGAGTTTGGACATAATGGAGGGTTGAATAGGTGAAGGGCGGAGACTGTGTCTTGCATTAAAACTATTACACGTGATGCTAGGTATTTGAAACTATGCATTTTGTTTGTTAAAAACTCACAAAACTTTAGAGCACAAACAGCCAATCTTAATGTGTGCAAATTAAAAAGAAAAACCATTTAGAAGGCTGGGTGTGAGACAAAACACTAATTCTATCAAGAATACATGAAACAATCTCACAGAGGAGGTTGGGGGTCCTGACTTCCATGCCTTCAGTTGGTCTTTTAAGACTAAAGACAAAAGATGCTGTATGTAAGGATTGTACTCGATTTGATCAAGTTTGTCCCCACTGGGGTACGAGTAAACAATTCTGATATGCGACAGATGCACAGTGAAAGTGGACAATTAAATAAATGATGGAAGGCAGAACCAGATTTCTCACTGCTGGAGTGGGCTGAAGAAAGGCAAGAGGCTAGAATGATCCATGGATTACATAATGCATTAAAGCCAGACACATCGGCATGAACTCATGCTTAGCTTAATAAGATACAGATGGCTACTTATAGAAATATTTATAAATATGTGTGCACATAGGAGTTACTATATACACGTTATTTCCTTGCTATGTCAGCTGAGAGATCGTAGAAGCTAAAACACCCCAGAATAAATAAATAAACACAGTGCCTAGATGTTGGTTTTTAATATTAATCTCCAATGAAAAGAATCAGGGCTAAGTAGAGAAAGAGCTGATTCTAGAACTCTGGGGGCAGGGGCTGGGGCGGGGGGGGGGCGGGGAGTAGTAGGCATATACAAAATGAGCAGGAGCAGAAAGAGATAGAAAGTAACAAAGTACTCACAAAACAAAAAGCAAATCCCCACACTGATGAGGGTATGTCAAAGGGACACACCAGCCAACCGAAAGAGCTCCCATTAGCCAAAGCTGGAACAATTTCAGCAATGAAATCAATAAAGTAGTATTGGATTATAACCCAAAGTATAAAATAAGTATTTGTGAGTCCATATGATATAAATAAATGATTAAGTAAATACACTAATGAGGGATAAGAGACCATTCTCTCATGTACAATAATTCACAATAATTTATGTAGATACTCAGCTCTCAAAATGGTGGGCCACAACTCCCCGACTTCTTGGTGTACTATACTAACTATACACCGTGAATTCCTTCAAAGAGTACAGCACGGAAGGGGGGGAGGGGGAAAGAGAGTAACTTACAGTAGAGAAATCTGACAAATTCTACTTCAGCCAGGTGATCGAGGTCAAAAGGAACAATGTTAAGTCATATTGACAGAACGTGCCCCTGACACAATGTGATGAAAATGGCTTCCTCCCCTAAACACAGAGTTCGGGTCTCATCCTGAGGAAAACAAACAAATCCTAGTTGAGTGACATCCTGCAAACTACCTGACTAACATTCCTCATCAAAACTGTTAACGTCATCAAAAACAAGGCTGAGAAACTGCCACAGCCAAGAAGAGTATAAAGAGACTTGATGCCTCAATGTAATGTGCTATCCTGGGTAAGATCTTAGAAAACAAAAAAAAAGGATATGAGGTAAAAACTAAGGAAATCTAATTAAAGGATGGACTTTAGTTAATAGTCATATATCAATATTGGTTCTTTAACTGTAATAAATGTACCAAACCAACATAAGATGTTAAAAACTGGAGAAAATGGATGTGGGGTATGAGAACTCTCTGTACTATCTTTGTAATTTTTCTGTAAATCTAAAACTGTTAAAAAAGAATTAACTTCAGGGCTGCCTGGGTGGCTCTGTCTGTTAAGTGTCAACTCTTCATTTCAGCTCACGTCCTGATTTCATGGTTTTTGAGATCGAGCCCCACATCTGCATTCAGTGCAGGACTTGCTTGTGATTCTTTCTCTCCCCCTCTCTCTCTCTTTCTGTCCTCCCTTGCCTGCTCATACTCATTCTCTCAAAAAAAAAAAATAAGCACTAAAAAATCTTATTTTTAAAAAAGGAATAAAAACAAAAATGAAATACTGCCAGAATGTCTGAAGCTCCTCTTCTTTCTCTCCCCCTTCACATTATCTTCCCTTTCCACCAGAGGTAACACCCAACTTTTATTTTGTGGTTTTTGTTTCTTTGCTTTTCATAAAAAATTTATATCCTTATGTATCCTCAAATAGTGTGTTATTATTTTGAATTTTATATAAATGAAACTGTGCTGTACATATTTGTTTTTAGTTTATTTATTTATCTTGAGAGAGAGAGAGAGCAGAGGAGGGGCGGAGAGAGTGAGAGAGAGAGCTAATTCTAAGCAGGTGCTGAGCTGTCAGCGCAGAGCGCAATGTAGGGCTCGAACCCACGAACTGTGAGATCATGACCTGAGCCAAGACCAAGTGTTAGACACATAATCCACTAAGGCACACAGGTATTCCAATATGCTGTATGAATTTTTTAGCTAGTTGCTTATTTAACTTAACATTACAATTGTAAGATGCATCCATATTGATATATGTGGCTGCAATTCATTTATTTTAATGGCTGGATGGCATTGCATTGGGTGACTGTTATACCTCCCATAGTTCTAGCCTCCTGGTAATGGACACAGTTGCTTCCAGACTTCGCTATGACCAACAAAGGCTATACAAATATTCCTGTGTATTGTGAAAATTAATAAAAGCAATCCTCAATGAAGCGACCTGGGAAGCCTAGTTGGGGGGGGGGCGTCCCCTCAATGTCAATCACAAGAAGAACTGTTAGTTACAAACCCTAATAGCAGAATTGTCCATAGGAAGGAAAGATCAGTTTACAAGGCCCAACAGGAAAAGATGTACTGAATCTTCTACAAGAAGTCCACTAGCTTTGCAACTGAGACAATGAGAAACCATCATTGCCCTGAATTCTTGCTCTTCTCCAACGGCCTGTCATTCAAAACAACCCCTCCCAACTTCCTCTGTCTTCTCCATAAAATAATGTTCTTCTCCTTTGTTAGATCTGCCTATGGTTCTGCCATAGCCTCCGTGTCCTTATTTGGAATTCTCTGCCATTCCCAAATGAAGCCATTCTTGGTGGTAAAAGAACTTTTTTTGGTTTGTTTACTTAAATTTGAGAGACAGAGACAGAGCATGAGCAGGGGAGGGGCAGAGAAAGAGAGGGAGACACAGAATCCAAAGCAGGCTCCAGGCTCCGAGCTGTCAGCACAGAGCCCGACGCGGGGCTCCAACTCCCAAACCAGGAGATCATGACCTGAACTGAGAATGAGAGTCAGACGCTTAACTGACTGAGCCACCCAGGTGCCCCAAGAACTTCTATTTTTAAGGTTAATGATATGCATAGAAAAATTCCTCTGTAGCAAACACCTGGAAGCAGAAATGTTGGGTTGTGAGACATGCATCTTCTCAACTTAACCCATGTAATACCAAACTGTTTTATAAAAGTCGTCACATATCAATTTAGACAACCATCAGCAACAATTTCATTTATACAAATTTTGTTCCTTGGAAACCCAGGCATCAGTACAGACATGTCATGTGTTCTCAACATTTTAAATGATATGTAATTAAAAAATGAAATAACAACTATTACATATTTATAATAAATTGAATGATGATAAATGCCAAGTTGTGGTACATTAGAAATTACCAGAGGCCTTAATTTGTCCTGAGAGATTAACTTGCTCAAAATAGAGTTTTCTGCCATCTGTGTGCATATATTTGAACACGGTGTGAAAGTGGAGAAATAAAGACAGGGGATGTCCCCACTGAAAGGAAGCCAAGTTCTGTTCCCATAAACTGACCTTAATCTGAGAAACTATGAGCCTTTTGGGTTTAACTGCATCTTCTCCTCAAAAACCCCAAATATATATATATGTATTATATATATATATATAATATATATATGCTCTCTTTCTCTCTCTCTCTCTATATATATATATATGCTCTATAAAAAAAGATCTCAATCTCTACTCCAAAAAATATAAAGAAATTAAGCTTGCATCTTATTTTCCCTTCAAAAACTCCAATGACTTGAATTCAAACCTATCAGTATATCTACAGGAACATCTGAAGTGTTGTAAAATTCATCACCCTGGCATTCAAAATGCCTTTGATGTAAAAATCTACATTTCTGTAGACAAACTGTAAATAATAAACCTCTCAATACTGTAAATTAGTGCACTCTGCTGCTTTGAGTTATGTAAGTATAGGACACTCTACTTTCAGATTGCTGCCATTCGTCCTCATGGTGTCTTTGATGGGCTGCCACTCTGTATAAATTTGTTTACTGTTAACCTAAGCAGTTCACTGTAGCAGTGAGTAAAAGGAAGGACAAGAAATTTTAAAGTTTCTTCTCAAATGGGGAGATGGACAGACAAGTGGAAAAAACGCAGTGTTGTTTCCTATCAGGCAAAAGCTCACCTTTTGCAGAAAGGTAGAAAATTATGCCCAGTATCACAATGGAAGCCAAGTAAAAAGCTCAGTAACTGGGAGCCAAGCAGCTCCACTGGGCTCTGATAGTATATTCAAAGCATAAGGCTACTTAATACAAAAGGGAGTGGCCTTGAACAAGGAGCTAAAATCTTCTGGATGGCTCCATTTATCAGTGGAGACATCTCTCTGGGATTCCAAGTTTGCATTTCTGTGGGGTCTTTTCAAGAAGAGCACCGGAAATGTTATCTTCATCCCTATGTATCCTACATTGTTCATCATGACAGTGAGTGGCGTGACACACCATGAACATGGCCACCCAAAGCTGGATACTATACATGAAATAAGAATCCCCATATACTCAGGCAAATATTTCTTGATGAAGTCGACTCTCTTCCGCATTAAGGCTTGGGTGAGAAATCACTCAATGGGCAAGGATATTCAAAAGGTATTTACATAGAGATCATGAAGGAGTCTTCGGTACAAAATAGGTTAACATACTTTCCCCATCCTAAACCATTGCCAAGGCTTCTTTTACCCAATCATGAGAAAGAACAGATTTTGAAAAATTTTAAGGCATAAAATTGTAAGAGAAAGGTTTAAATGTCATATCGACCTGAGTTCAAGTGAGGGATCCATCAATTGTAAGCTATGTGACCCTGAGTGAGTTATTTAACCTCTCTGATCCTTACTTTTCTCCACTGTTGGAAGAAGTGAAAAGCCAGGAGTTGACACCAGATCTGTCTTCAAAGCTTGTTCTTTTAACCACCACACTGGACTGCTCCAGACAATTTAAACTTCACCTTGCACGTGGGAACGCACTACATCTCTGCAGGCTGATTGATTTATCTTCAGGAGTACCTTCTTCTATCAAAAGCCATGGCAGCTAAAACTAAACACCAAGGCTCAGGAGAAACAGCCTTCTTCACTAAGTTTCACACATGCACGAGCTCAATCGTTGGGTCTGAAACAGAGGAGGATCCCTTCCAAACAGTAGTGAGACTGATAAATCTGTTCTGTTCCCAGCACAGAAAACCACACTTCAATGCAGGTTAACCAATTGTCTCAAAATCAAAGGTGCCTCCAAAGCAAGAAGCAAGCTCGGATGCAAAATTTTTGTTGATATATGAAATTTTCATAATTTTATATTCTTCTGAGAGAGCAATAAGGTTTTTTAAAGACATTTCCAAAGTGAAATCAACATTGCTAAGAGAGTCTATTCAAAACAGGGTGGGGTGGGTACTGAGGGAGCCATGCCCAGGCACCTTGGTTTAAATTCTCTAGAACACCATGAACTTTTGAGTTCATCAACTGCAACCTGTCCATTGCAACTGGACCACCCCCTGGAACACATCTTTCTACTTTGGACTGAAATCCAATGTAACACCTGTTAGCTAAATAGCCAATGTAGTCTCCGGTTTAACTGTGTCAGCACCAATCATAACTTTTTCAAAACAAGTTCTGTAGCCTTGTGGTTTTTGCTTTTACAAACCTGTACTCTCTGCTTGCAATTTGAGCACACCTTCTTTTTCCACCGACTCTGCATCTCCTGGATTGCAATCCCTGAGACCCACACCCCTCAAAAAAAAAAAAAAAAAAAAAAAGCCTATGATTACTTATTTATAGCCTCTTCTTTTTGGTCCACAGGTCTATGTATCCAAATATCTTAAACTGGCAATTGTCTTTACTTTGAAATGTTACAGTTTTACAACACTTCTGAAAGTAGGTTTAGACTGCCTGGCTTAGAGTTGCTAGATAAATACCAGAAAGGAAAGGGAAGTATGACAATCTAGAGATGGCAGGCCTTGACTGAAAACATTCAGATTCAAAGCATTTTAAAATCACAAGCACAACTGAAAGTTACATGGGGCGCTTGCACCACCGTTTGCAAACTCGCTGAAGAGAACAGGAGAGCCCGCTACCCCTCCCCCCACCCCCGCGCCCCACAGCATTACCCATCCTACAGGTGAAACTGGCAGCACAGATGCCTGAGGTAGCTGCTGGGAGTCAGGCTTCAGGACTTTCTGTGTCAAGTCAGCCCTGCACTGCCTGGCTTCAAATTGGAGAACCGCACTCCACTCTCCAGAGCCACACACCGTCCTGACGACTCTCCTCCCACAAGGGCAATCCCTGTCCTGCACCACACACGTGCCATCCCGTATTGACTGTCATCACCACCCACTACTTCATCTTCCCTAGGCCAAGCCAAATTGAATCTGTCTTTAATCTTGTTCGTTTGTGTTTTGACGTTTTAAATCCACACAGAGAGCACGGAAGTGGGATACTCATGTGCCTTGGGGGATGGGTAAGGCTTCCTAGAGAGGTGACAGGTGTGCACGGTTTAAAAGGAAGCATAGAGAGGGGAGAAGGGGGAAAGAGCATTCCAGGTAGAGGGAACAGCATATGCAAAGTCTTGCAGGGATGTGAGGCTGGAGAAGTTGGTTGGAGTCAGGATAAGACTCGTTTGCCTCACTGAAAAAACAGGACTTGACCCAGGAGACAAAAGGAAATCAAAGGACCTGGTTTGGGTCAAAGTCCCTAATGAAGCCCATGCCATCCATGGAGTCTGCTCTTACCATGCAAGTAGTCCCTTCCCCAGCATTCCTATACCCCTTAACACCCCTTAATACCCATACCACATGATCAGGTGTTATTACCTCCAATTCTTACAGGTATTTCTGCCCTGTCTCCCCTAACTAGAGAGAACCTGAGGCAGGGGCCTCTTGTTTTTTTCCCTTGTCTATCCTAATAGCGCCTATGAGTGCTGAGCAAGTGAACAATCAATAATTTCCCAGGACTAGCGAATTCATATTCGTCCAGGAGACGGCTTAAGCAAACCAAGTTCCAGAGATAAGAGTAGGGAGAGTTCAAAACCAAAGTCATTACAGCCCTGACTACTGGCCATGAGCGACAGAATCTGGAACCACAACACTTAACTTCAAGGGCAACTATACACTTGAGTCTTTCCTCCACAACGTGGACTAACTCTGCTCCCTTACACAAGCTGATAGTGCTCCTATTCCCCTGGGAAAACTGGGCCAGTAGGGAGAGGTTCTGGACATGCCCCCCTGACAAGGGGGGAGGGGAACACAATCAATGCATTTAGGAAATGCATCTGGCCATGAAGTGAGAGTGTGTCTGTTCCTGTATGTAAATGCCAAGTTGCAGGAGGTTACCATAGCAACTCCAGCAGGGTGCTGCAGTGGGCAGCTTTGCAGAGAGGTGCAGAAACCCCGTTCTTTAACATCTGGTCTTGTGCTGTGCACACTGGATCGATCCTAGCAGGCACATCATGGCTTTAGGCCCTGGCTTTGGGATTCTGTGAAAAAGGAGGTGAACATTTTGAAGACCTGCTAGTCCAGTTTCCCTTTTTTTTAATGCACCATGCACAGCCCTCCTCATGCACAGTAAACACTGATTGTAGAGCCCAAAACAGGCTCTTTAGAAACACATAATTCCCTATACTCATTCTTATACATTATGATGAACAGATTGTACTTGCACATCAGCATGACTTCCACACCAAATTTACAACCACTGAACAACCCAGCAATTTTTTCTACATTTTAATGAGCAGCATATCCACAGTGTCCCCATGCCCAGCCAGCCCCCAGTTTCCATTATGTTATTGGTGGGTCCTTAATGCAAAAATAAACAATGCCATCACGAGTGTAGGTTGGACTTAACTGGGGTCAACTAAGCTGCACCCCAGGAACTGCAAGCCAACTTTTCAAAGGATCCGGCAATTTCTGAAACTGCTCTTCCATAGGGGTTGGAGAGTGGGGGTTTACTCACCCACTTCTTAACATTTTCACTATGAAGAGCTCTCTCGCGAGTCAAGAGCACGAGGGAGACGTTAGATGACATTTCACACGTGGCTGTAACCTAAGTAGAGCCATCAGGAAGCTATGTTCCCACAAAGTGAACTCCAACTGATGGTACATTAAGTAGACAGAACAAGTTGCCTCCTGGGCAGTTTCATTGTTTCTCAGTTTGGGGATGTAAAGAGGAACTTTGAATTGGGTTATAATCTTTGAATTCTCGCATGGGCAAAAGAAGAATGATTTATAGCATCCCTAAAGAAACGGACTGCACAGTGGGCCTGCACAGCAGGGGAGAGATACGTCTGCACAGGGAGGAGGGAAGGAAATTTGGGTTAATGAAGTCACATGAACCTGTGATGCTTTGCAAGCTGCTGGAGCAGGACCACAATATCTTTGCATCCTGGTAGTGAAAAATAGAGGTGAATTAGAAATGATATAGAGGTTCCAGGATCTGAAGGAGTTTTGTGGCCTAAGAAAAATGAAATAGGGGTACTGGGAGAGAAATATGAACAAACAAAGGAAGGAAGGAAGGGAGAGGTCTTGCCCAGGGGGATCATTCTGGGTGCAGGAATGTGTGTGCCTACATAAGGGAGCCCTAGGAACAAAGAAGATACCAACATTAAGAGACTACAGCTCGATGATTTCTTTATCCAAGGAATTGTGATGTGACATGGACATGTGGAGGTGGCTGGATGAGGTGACTGTTGCACGTAGGCACAGAGGCAGAGCTTGCCAGGATGGACATTAGGGGCAGAGGAAACTTGAGTGTTCTGAAGGAAGGCCAGAGAGAGTGTCAGTAAGCTGGTGGGAGATAAAGAGCCCTCTCGGAGAGATCCAGCCCGTGCAATCTGGCCTGCACACGCCTGCCAAGGTGAGGGCCACATACCTGTTTCTAACTCCCCCGGGAAACGCTGTGGGAGTGGGTGTCCAGCGAGTGTGAAGCCAAGAACTGAGCATGTGGCCAGGGAGTGGGGAGAAGGGCTTATGGGAGTGGAGCCGGTAGTCTACAAGAAGTGCCGTCAATCTGCTCCTGAAGGAAAGCGGGGAGGTCAAGGCCGGGAAAGGTTTCAGAGAGACCCCTACAACCGCTCCTGTGGGGCAGGGCGGCTGCGGGGAGGTCGAAGGCCCAGCATCCAGGTCGGATGTGGGGAGAAGTCGAGGGCTCGGAAGCGCCGGCCGGCAGGTGGGTGTGGAGGGATGGCTGGGCGCGGGGCGGATCCAGGGAGGTGGGAGTGGGGGAGGGGAGGTCGGCGGCTAGTGGGTGTGTGGAGCCAGCGGGGGGGTGGGGAGGTGGGGGCGCCGGGCCGCGCCTCGGGCCGCCTCGACCTCCCCCGGGACTCACCCAGCACGAAGTAGGGCAGCTCCGTGTTTTCCAGGTCGTCCACCACGACCATTTCTCCCGGGAAGTCGTTGCGCACCGAGAAGAGGAGCTTGGGCTCGGAGGCCGAGGGGCTGTGCATGATGCTCAGGTCGTTCTCGCGCAGGAAGGGCAGCGCCGACACCGTGATGCTCTTGAGCTTGCACTCCAGCTCCTTGGATGGGTCCACGTCGCCGGTGGCCGTGGCCAGCACCGCCGCCGGCCCCCAGCAGCAGGCGAGCAGGGCGCAGAGCCCGGCTAAAGCCATCTTGAGCCCCGGCCGCCTTCCTCCGGCGCCGCGAAGGTGGGGGAGGCGGCGAGCGGGCGGGAGCGAGCGAGCGCGGGAGGCGGGGGAGGCTGCGGAGGGACGTGGAGCCGGGAGAGCCCAGCTCCGCGGAGCCAGACGCCGCGCGCCGTGCGCGGGGCTTGCGCGCTGCTGCCCGGAGCGCCCGCGTTCTTTGTTCCTCGCAGCTGCTTCGCTGGGGAAGGGAAGGGGGGGAAGGAGGAGAGAAGGGAAGGAAGGACGTCGGAGGAGAGAGGAAGGGAGCTGAGGATTCTAGGGAATCAGGTCAGCCCCCAGCAGGCTGCCGGTGCAGCCGCCTTTCTCCTCCGCGCCTCCCCCGGCACGAGCACGCTCTTGGCTAGGAGCTACCTGCACAGCATTTTTTAAAAAATCGGCCTTTGCAATGCAAAATCTTCCCTCTCGCATCATCATCCGGATGGCTTGGGAAGGGCACACAGGCACACACCTTAAAAGGCGCTTCCTGAGAAGAGCAGGTGTGGGGGGGTGTCTCTCTAGATGCAAATAAGCCCCCGTTATCTTGTTGGAGTAGGTGGCCCCATTCTCCCCCCCCCACACACACATACTGGTTGTGCAAATATATATTGGATAAACGAGTGCTGGGGAAAATGGATGTATATATTTTTACTCAGCACTAACTTTGCAGAAATATTTACAGGAAATATTTGGCTTGTAGATATCTCAGGAGGTAGATGTGAACACCAAAACAAAGCCAATGCACTGTATACAGTGAAGCAAAAGACTAGAAGTTTTATTGGCGATTTTTCTCTCCTTTGCTTCATTTCTGTTACAAATGTTATCTCTGGTAACCAGTCTAAAGATGATGTGGGGGATGCTATAACTTATAGAAAAGTAGAACTAGCTGGAAGAAATTGTTGAGCCTTTAATTTTAGAGAATCCAGTAAAAAGAACAGAGCTGGAAGAAAATCTGAAAACAAAGTGTTCAAGTACCCCTAACAAATTGGAAAGGAATAAAGAGAATATCCCTCCGGTATGGACCACGTCAGCTCCAGCCCCATCAGAAGGAGAACAGTGTAGATAACAGCAATAACCCATATAAGTTTTGTTTTCACTGGTGCTGGGCAGTGCTGCCTTCACAAAACAATGTCAGTACGCAATAAACCGTGATAGAAAAGGGAAGTTTGTGTGTGCTGGAATCTGATGTTTTAATGAACTTTCTCTCCGTGATAACCAATAATTTATTTTAAAAGTTTGCCCCTCCAACATAATTTCTTTGATGCTGCTTAAATAGTAGGTGCTGTAGGTCTCCAATAGGTCATTCCTACTCTCTAGGAATTTAATGCACCACACTCTCCAAAAAGGACCCCCATTTTAGAAACAATTCCATCTTCCTTGTACCTGGCATTAATGTATTGGCATATGTTAATGTATGTCCTTTAAAAGAAAAAGAAAAAGAAAACAGCCTTTGCACTATTTCCCATGGCTACCCTAGTTGATGGATGGGAATAGAGAAAAAGAACCATGTTCAAGGGGTGAAAGACCTGTTTAATATGAACAAAAGAACAAAAATACTTCATTACAAGTTGTCTTTTGAATCTGACATACTGAGAACTAACCACTGCAAAAAAGACTTATCAGCTAACTATCTTCCTAAAACGAATCCTTATCTTCATGACTTCCCTAGGAGGTACTGAGGAAGAGAAAGACCCAGTGATTCCTTTTTTCCTACTCTCCCTAGCATAAAAAACACTAAATTCTGCAAAATTTACCATTGAAAAACTAGAGTAGATGCCAGGAAAAAACATGCTTAGTCATAAAATGTGAGAAATGACATGAAACTACCAGATCGTCTATTAGTTCAACCTGTCATTTAACAGACAAGTCAATTGAGGCCAGTGAAATAGTGAGGTGATTTACCCAAGGTCAATCTAAGAGGAGGTGGAGCTAAGACACAAAGGAGACTTCTTTGCTTAATGCTTTTCCTACTACACAGTTACAGCACATCTAGGTGCACCCGTGGATTATTATCAGAGTTTATGGGTCACAATAATTCATTCAGTAAACATGTGGGTACCTACCACATACTGGGCATTAGGCTAGACGTGGACAGATTCTAGAGGAAACATACTTCTGCTTTTAAGTAGCATATAATCTGCTATTACTTTGAAATCTTTCTTTTCAAATTGTCTGAAGTGTTGAGTCATTTTAGAAAACCAATGTGAACCATTTTGGGTTGGTTTTCTAATAAGTCAATATCTAGTATTCTTTGCCAATCTATAGTCATTTTTACATGGTTTCCTATTCACATTTGTGAGAAACAGTGTGTAGACGAAGTGGTCATTGAAAAAATGAGTTTTGAATTGGAAATTGTTGGAAGTTGTTGACTCAAGCCTCTATAGACCTCTTTTTCTTATGGAAACGACAAAAGAACTGTACAAATCAATTGAGGTCAATTTTTTTTTTTTCAGGGCACAGGATTCCTGTAAACGCATGGCCTCCTCTTAGAGAATTAAATACCTAGAGATAGGAGAAAGGTTGAAGTTCACAAAAGCTAAACCATCTGTACCCTGTGATGTTTTATATTTAAGTGGAACTGGGAAAAATTTGTAAGCATCTCAATCATTACTTTGTGTACAGGCAACATGATGTAGTGAAACAACAGGTTTGGATACAAGTCTAAACTCTGTAATTTGCTTATTTGGAAGCGATATTGGACCATTCTTTTTTTTTTTTTTAATGTTTATTTATTTTTGAGAGAGAGAAATGAGAGGGTGGGCAGAGAGAGAGCCGGAGACACAGAATCTGAAACAGCCTCCATCCAGGCTCTGAGCTGTCAGCACAAAGCCCTACGTGAGACTCAAACTCCAGAATAGCGAGATCATGACATAGGCCAAAGTCGGATGCTTAAGCAACTGAGCCACCCAGGTGCCCTGAGATTGGACCATTCTTATCTAATGTGCCCCCGTCAGTGAAATGGACTCTGTGATCTCTGCACACCCCACAAGCCACAGATAAGTGCAAGTACTTATATTCAGTAAGATGTATCGAATAGCAGGTTCTGTTAATGTCTAATCTATCCCCTCTCCCCTGACAACATACATACACATTCCAATCAAATTAAAACTTGCTTTCCATTTCCAGTCCTCCCACGCCATTTGGCCCAATGCACTGCTCTGTGTTCTCCAGGTCGTGTCCCATCTCCACAGACCAATTTTCAGCCTCATCTACGCAGTGGGTCCTTCTACCACATCCGTGTCTCATAGCTCCTCTCAGAGAGCATTTACATGCATGTACTCTCCACCTTACAAGGCCAAGGGCCACTTCCTAACACAAGGTCTTACACTGGATATTCCTATTTGCAAAATAGAAACAGACATACTTTTTAGAGTAGTGACAAGAAAATGAGACTATGTATGGAAAGAATCTGACACATTTTAGGCATTTAGTTTGTATTCAGTAGTGTGATAGCCTTTAACATTATCTCTTTATTCAATTGTTGCAGACAGAAAGTAAGCTTCAGAATCTCCTTCATGAGATGGTCTCCTTCGTAGTAGCCAAAAGCAAATTAAGTGATTTACACTCTTGGTGTATACCAAGGATAAATGATTGCATGAATTCACCAAAAGAAATGTACATGAACATTCATAGCAGGGTTACTTTTAATAGAAAAAAAGGGGGGGATCCAAAAACACATCAGGAGGAAAATAGATACATGGCTTATACTCATGGAATGAAATACTATATAATAATATAAATAAACATGCAGATACATGGATGAGTCTCACAGACATAATGATAAGCAAAAGAAATCAGACACAATACACTCAGATTCTATCTTTATGAAATTCAAGAAAATGTAGTATTAACCTTTGATGATGGAAGTTAAAATAGCAATGATCTCTGGGGGAGTGGGGGGTTTTGATTGAGAAGGGCAGACAAGCTTCTGGGGGTGCTGGAAATGACATAGGTATTCATTATGGATGCATATATAGGCAAAAATTCATCAAACTCTACACTTGTGGAATTTTTAATGTATATTATACCTCATTTTTTTTTAACATGGCTTAGAACTCCAGTATGAAGAAGGAAGGTTATACCTGTAAAGTAAGATACAGAGGAGGTGAAAGTGATGGATAGGTGGGGCTAAGGGGGAGTATATGAGAAATAGTTCTGATTTTTCCCCATTCATTCATAACATCTGGCTCCTTGATTTTTTTTTTTTTTTTTAGCTAATGCTGATATGTACTACTTGGGCATTCATTAAACCTCTGCTTTTATTTTTTTTCCTAGTTTTTTTACAGCATAATCTTTGATGTTGCTCTTCATTCAAGGAAGCTAAGTTAAAACACTTCTCTTCCTTTCTTACTATGTGTTTTTTTTTCTATCCCTATTTTCCCCACCACACAACTTGGTATGAGCTCCCCAAATTCCTGTGCCAGTTCCAGCCCCTAGCTTTCCTGTTGAATTGGATTTTTCTTCAACAATTACTCTCCCATGCTCTTGCCAAAATTTAGTGGAGTATGTTAGTTTAGCTAGACGTAAATCAGCTGTGCATCCCCATTAGGACATCAAGAATATATTTCACTCTTTGATCCAAAGTTAGGGTTTTTTTTCCTTACTCTTTCCTTTTCTCCCTCCCCCACCCCCACTCCTCAATTCACAGGCTCAGCAACAGCACCTGCTTCACAGAAACAAGGCTGGTCCTGTTCTGATTTCTTTAGTCTTCCTTTAAAAACCAAATGGAGATCAACAGTCCCTCTTCCTGACACACACTGAAGTAAAAAGAGACACACAGAAGGACAGCACCACAGGCAAAACAATTCCCTTTTTTTGGAAGCAGGACATTTTCGCCTTTAATCTCTCCCCAGAACCCTGAAGTTCTCCTCTATGCCTTTGTCTTCACAATCCTGGCTTTGGGGACAGAACGTTTCTTGATCTAGCTATTCAGAGTGTCTCTCTACTCTTCTTACTGAGTTCCTGCTCTTTTTCCTCTCTCTTGTATCTCTGGTGTGTGCGTGAGTGTGTGTGCGCGCGCGCACTGTGAGATAAGTATTTCTCACTTGGGGGCTCATTTCTAATTAAGCAATTTAGGACCAAGAGGCTAAAATGCACAAAACAACCGAATAAAACCTCAAATTAGAAGGAAAATGGCTCAAATGGGTCCCTATCCCTAGGAGTTCTAGTTAAGCAAGCAAACAAAATGGTCTGGGACAAATGATTATTGTAACTCAGGAAGATTAGAAGAAAATGTAATTAGCTCCCAGCTTCTTCCTGTTCGGCAGCCTTCTTACACCCTCCAACTCTCCAGCCAGCCGTGAATTTATCCAAGCCTTCGTAACCCACACCAAAAAGTCCCTGCTGCAAAGCTGGGAGGGTTAACAGCTGGTACCCCAGCCTGCCAGCTAACCAAAGGAGGCAGCCGGTGAGCCTGCGAGCCCGCCCCCTGCCTGGCCGCCCAGCCAATGGGCGCCTGCGGGGAGTGTGGCGCTGTGCCTCATTGGCTGCCCACCTACGTGCATAAGAAAGAAAGAGAGAGGCTGGCAAGGCAGCATTGTTATCTTAAGACACTCATCTGGTGTCTGAGTCTGCAGGTGCCACGGCTTAGGTGCGGAGCGCGGAGTCGGAGCGGGGACGCGCGGGCTGCAGCCCTGGGATGGAATCCGCCCGCCTCGGAAGCTGCTCGCGGCTGCTCCGGCAGCGCCTCCGCTGAGCTCGGAGGTTCCCGTTAACACTTGCCCGGGGACTTGCACCTGCGGTACCGCGCGAGCGCAGGGGCAGGTCTGCAGGCAGCCGGCAGAGCAGTGGAGCCGGAGGAACTGTCTTCGCCCAGGTGCAAGGCAGTGCTTTCCGGAGAAGGAGAGGGCGGGCGAGTCTCTTTAGAGTTGGAAGGCAGGCAAGATCTTGGGTTTCTCTTCCGTGGAGGGACCGAGGACTCCCCCAGCTGGGGTTTGCACTTTCCTTCCCTCTTCCACCCGCGTGCGCCCCGGCCTGGCGCCGAAGCCCCACTTCCAACATGCTTTGGGTGACGGGGACCCTCGCTGCTCAGCAGGAAGGCAGCAGGCAAGTGGTCTAACGGCGGCGGCGGCGGCAGCACAGCGGGGAGCAAGAGAATTATTTGGAAAGAGACCTCGGCTCCCTCTCAGAGGCTGAGAGGGAGGCAGTCGCGTTTCCTCAGATGAGAAAGAGCCACAAGAAATCATGAAGTAAAAACTTTGGAAAGCTGCCACTGGAGATGTTGCACAAAAACCTGGAATCTTTTAGGAGTCTCCTCCCAGTCGGTGGAGGTTTGGGGAGCAGCTGATACAGCAAGGAGGGCTCTTGCAAGGATTCAAGGTAACCGTGCAGGGTTTGGGTAATATTTCTGCCTTCCCTTTTCGTTGTCCTTTCGTGTGTCCCTTGGTAAATGGATCCTTTCGCCCTCCTCCCACCCTCTTGCCCAGGTGTCTGGCAGTTAATTGCAGGCAGAGGGAATGATCCCACCTCTTAGTTTCTGCCTTGTGGACCTGAGCAGTGGACTTTGGGGTTTAGCAGGAGAGCGCCGTGTTACTTCCTCCGTGGTGTTGCATGGCTGTCACAGGGCTTGGGCACGCTGCCTGACCTATATATTGCTTTTGCCTGGTTTAAGTCCTCAAAGTTAGTGCAACTCCCATTAGCCTCAGAAAATCCAATCGGGCTGGATAATTGCAGAAGATGACGAGGACTTTTGCCTGCTCAGCGGCTGCTGGGCTGAACTGTATAGGCTGCTCGCTGTGTTTGGAAGGGGCCCCCAGCTGCTCAGGGTGTGATCTATGGTACATGTATATTCACATGCTCCTAGAGCTGGATGGATTCACATGCTCCTAGAGCCTGTGCATGTCTGTAAAGGCTTTTTTCTCCAATGCACATGCACCCAAGAAAAAAAATTCTGAAGAGTGAACCCCGTGGGTTGCAAATAGTCTCCCCAGGGTGGTGGCAGAATCCCATTGATTGAGTGGAGCCTGGAAGCACATTGGAGACACCCAGAGAAGATCAGTGCTGTACTGGAAAGGAGGAGCATGCTAAGATTATAGAGCGATCCCTGTCCCTGGTTCTGTGATCATCTGGGTACACAGTCTGAGGCTGCCTATGGTATGTGTGTGTGTTTATGTGTGTGCCTGTGCTCGCAGCTGTATGCAGGAAGCAGGCTGCTGACCAAAGAGCCATGCGTGTGCAGCTCTCTGCCTAGCCTCCAGATGCCTGGAGTGTTCCTTCCTAGGAGGAGCGTGAACTTGGGAGCCGTCGTTCCAGCCCAGAGGAGTTTTCCCCTCAACAAGCAGTCCCTCTGCATGGTACATATTTATCCAGGGTATATAGTCCTAAGCCAAATATTAACTAATAATCAAGCTAATGCACTGCAACATGATTGAAACAGACCCCTCTGTAAAGACTGTGTGTGTGTGCTCTTCCTAGCCTGGGAGCTGGGTGCCCTGAGCAGGAACAAATGTTTTGTTAAAAGGGTAGCAATTACAACAAGCTCTGTTTATGGCTGGATAATCTGGGCCTTATTCAGAGGAATAATGATATGTCAGTGTAGACCAATCAAGGAGGATAAAAGGTTTATTATAAGTCAAGTATTTCTGCCTCTGTCCTTCTCCAGACATGTGCATGTGGAAGGGACACTCTTTCTGACCGTGTTCTCTAGGATGCATGTAATGCCAGTATTAACCGAGCAGCCAAAGTATTTTACAGAATCCCCTGGGGGGCAGTCTGATGACATCAGGCAACAGCAAAGTGATGCTGGAGTTGGTGTGTTTTCCCTCTTGATTTCACACAGTTGTGTGTGTGTTATTTGTTTAAAGCAGGACCCTCTGGAGTTCCCTCTCACAATAAGTTGCTTTGCAGCCCCGGGGACCTGACCAAGCAAGGCTGTGACGGTGATCCTAAAATCTTAGCAATATTGTAGCTGCTGCTTACTCTGGGGAAGGATGCATTGC
The DNA here is from genome assembly GCF_003009895.1 of Hyaena hyaena. Taxonomy (NCBI): domain Eukaryota; kingdom Metazoa; phylum Chordata; class Mammalia; order Carnivora; family Hyaenidae; genus Hyaena; species Hyaena hyaena. The sequence continues at coordinate 831,602 of NW_024081426.1, forward strand.
TTTGCTTCTTTGAGGAGGGATGAGATCTGGTAGGCACAGAGCATAGATGCTATGAAATGTTTGAGGGAAAGGAAGCAAATGTCAGACCACAGTCTTCTCTGCTGGGGGGCGGGTGCAACTGGATTCAAAGGGTTGGGGCAGCAGCCATGGATGGGGAAGAGAGAGTCATCCTTGACGGTTTCTTCTCTCTCCTCTCCAAAAATGGGGCTGGCGTTGTCTCCCAGAATGGAGTGATGTGCACTGCAGTGTGGGGCCCAGAAAGGAGGAGAAGAGGAAGGAAGGACTGGGGAGGGAGGAGGGAGCCCACTCTGCCAGCACTGGGCCAGGCTCAAGGATGGGGGAAGGGCATCCTCTGGGTGTTCCCTTCTGGCCCTGCTAACAGATTGTTTACTGAGCAAGGCCAGAGGGCAAAGAACATGCCTGCGTCATCAACTCCTTCTGATCGCCTTTCCCAAGGCACAGGCTGGCCACCAGGGAGCACCACGTAAGAAAGATCCCTTCTGAGATGGTGCTCCAGAACCCTCCCTAGCTCACAAACAAGAGGTAATCTGGAGGGACTTGAGACAGCTGCGTGGGCACTTTCTGCTGACAGGGATGCTTAGTGTCGAGGTTTCCTGGTTAGTGTTTTCTTTTCCCCACTGTGCAGTGTATTTTTGGCGATTCAACTCTTTCTCTTAAATAAGAAGAACTTGTATCCATTTTATAGTGGCATCCTTTTCCAATGGGCTGCAAGCATTTCAGGGAGCTCATCTAATTAATCCTCACATAGCTTATTGTCTCATTTATCTTGGATGGCCCCAAGAAGTGGAGCTTCCCTCCTTGGAAAAGAGAGGGCAGAGAACCCTGGAAAGATGAACTGCTTTACTTGGGGTCCCATGGAGTGAGGCCTGGGGCTCAGCCCTCCTGGACTAACCCCAGACTCCACTGACTTCTCCTAAGGAATGGTTTCATCTCAGTCCCTGAGATTTCATTCAATTGTTCTGTGCTACACAAGAGTGGGAAGTTTCAGTGATGTAGGGCTTTTCCTCTGGCCCTGACCGGAGGGCTGTGAGGCATAAGAGTCTTAGAAGACCTTGCCTTTGCCCTCAACGATCTTACAGTCTAGTTAGGAAAAGAGGCTACATCTGGGAGAGAGATAAATGACAATTTACATTCTCAACAGCAGTTCGATACAAGAGCTTCGTGAGGCTGACCTAATTAATCCACGATTGATTTGTACAGATAACAAGAGCTATCAGTATTCTGAGGAGGGAGAATTTGAGTTGTGCCATGGGGGATGGGGTGGGATTTGCTGGGAGAGGAAGAAATAGGGGAAGGATTCCAGCTGACAGAGATGCCAACTGCAGCATAGTTAGAATGCTGGAAATTTCGAGGCTTGTGTGTTTCCTTGGGGTTTACCCTGGGCGATTTCTCCACTTGGATCCTGGAAATACCATACACCTGGGTTAATTACTTGAAGCATACATTGGCCTAGAGGAAGTTCTCTCAGACCTTGGATACCTCATTAGGCATCAAAAATTACCTAGCCTCCCAACCCCCCTCAAGTCTAATCCATACATGATGAGAAAAATCATGCTCAAGGTCAGGGACCTTATCAACACTGTATCAAAAATTTTGGTTGAAGATATTGGGGGAAAATCAGGCAAATTTCAAGAAAACATGAGACAAATCTCTTCATATTTTAGAAACAGAACCTCCTAAGAGAGAGTCTTGATTTTCCTGCATTTCCCATTTGCCCACCCAAATGTCCCTGTGGGGGTTTAGCTGGAACTGGCAAAATGCCAGAGCCCATAGGCATTTAGCATTGAGCGGGAGATTTTCCATCTTAAGATTCTTGAGCATGCCCATGTACCTAACCTCCTGCCTCCCCTCCTCTCTCCCTTTTAATAAAACATATGCTGTAGCAGGCACAGAGGAGGAGGCCACAGAAAGCAGGGAGGTGGGGCCCAGTACTGCCCGCAGCTGTACCATGGGGCGCTGTGACTGCTCAGCCGAGCAGGAGAGGAAACAGGCAGACCACCCGGCTTCCAAGGAAAGGCCGTGGGCTGCAGACCACCAGAAGCTGGCGGCGACCAGTGAGCCACACAGTGTGCTCCAGCACTGAGCTTTGTCTCCCAGAATAAAGGTCAAGGCAGGCCACAGGTTCTGTGAGAGAACAACCACACTGTTCATTGGTCTTCACTTGGTTTGAGACCTCTACTCACGCTGCCTGTTACTCGTGGCTTGGGTGGCCCCATTCCAAGATGAGGCAATTCCTAACAGGCGCTGAGAGTAGAATGACTTACCTAACATCACATCACAATTGCTCTCAGGTCAAGAGCAAAATCCCCAGAACGTGGTTTGTTGGCTCCCTTAGCGCCAAAGGGGCTGTCTGAGGACAGTCCTAAAGGATATTTACTTTCTCTTTAAAATCTTTTCTTGGGACCCCTGTCACCTTTGTTTTCTGTGTTCAGTGCTCATGCAGCTGGACAGTGGGTCTGATGCCTTTTTCTTTCCTGTTCAATAAGTATCCGTGCCCTGTTGGGGGCTAAGGCAAAGGTGCAGACCCCTGGATGTGTAGGGAGTGGTTGTGGGTTAAAGCCTTTTTTCTCTCTGCAAGTGAAGAGAGGCCACTCAATAATACTTTGGACTGGGGGCAGCAGTGGATAGGAATCATCTGGCCAATTAGGATGCAGGTTGATCTCTTTTGAAGTCTTTACTCTGCCACGCAGATGGAGATAAAATTGAGTAACATGACAGCATGGAGTCTTCAACACCCAGTTGTATCCTTCCTTTTCCTGGAACCCACATGGAATGCAAATATGTCTGGAATGCAGGGTTGAGTGGGGGAACGGGCAATTTGATACCTCACAAGGCTGAGCTCTAATCCACACTGTACTCCCCACACAGTAGCCACTAGCCACGTGTGGCTCTTGAGTGCCTGAAGTGCATATAAAGTAAAATGTATAAAATGCATACTGGATTTTGAAAACATGGTTTAAGAGAAAGAATGTAAAATATCTCCATAAGTTTTAATATTGATTACCTGCTGAAATGATAGTATTCTAGATAGCTTGGGTTAAGTGAAATTTATTTAGTTTCACCCCATTCGTTGTACTTCTTCACATGGCTACTAGAAGGGCTGAGAATATGAATGTGGCTCAAGTTACATTTCTTTTGGACAGTGCTGGTCCAGGGGCTGTAGAGGAGTGATAAGTAGTGTAGACAAAGGACAGAGGTGTGAGGTAAGAGGAGCCAGAGATATAAATAGAAAGAACATGGAGGGAGTGATGCCAAGCAGCCCAGAGGGCCTGGGGGGTGTGTATTTCTGAAATCTAAAGTCCAGAAGGGCACACATGGCTTACTTTGATTTACATTCAAGGGGCACTTCATTGACTATGATTCAGCCCAATGCAAAGCATTTACAGAGCATTGCAGACCTCGTTTGACATGCAAACAACTCGTAGATAAGAGACCTGGTCATTTTATCCTAATATTTTTTTTATATATTTTTATTTATTTCTAGGAGAGAGAGAGAGAGAGACAGCGTGAGCAGGGGAGGGCCAGAGAGAGAGGGAGATACAGACTCTGAAATAGGCTCCAGGCTCTGAGCTGGCAGTCAGCACAGAGCCCAAAGCGGGGCTCAAACCCACGAACCGCGAGATCATGACCTGAGCGAAAGTCGGACGCTTAACCCACTAAGCCACCCAGGCGACCCAATCCTAATATTTTTGAGTTTCTGCCTGACAGTGGGAATTAACCAAGGAAATCACCTTGAGGGTTTCACCCCCAAGTGTGAATACACAGCAGTTGGGACCAGCTAGGTGTGTTTGATTTTTCATATCTCCTTCTTCCTTCTCATCTCTACCACATTATTGTCTTTCCTTGTGAGAGTTTTCCTTCAAACCAGACATGTTGCTTGTGTAGTGGGGAGAAAGAAGAGTCATTGCTGTGTGTTAAATATTCTTTTGTGGACCTATGAGTAGGAAGAATAAGGGGAAAGCATCATGATTGAATTTTGTTTAATGATTACAGATTTGAACATTATAATTCACTCGTTATTATCTTATTATTTTTAATTGCAGTATGGTTTGGCCACAACTTGAACTCTACAAATTGCTCAGCATTTTATAGTTTACAAAGTGTTTTCCAAGCTTTCTCTCGCCTGATTCTCCTTTCAAAATTTTCCATGATCTGTCCCCAAACTACCTTTATTACTTTATTTCCTAATCCTTCTCTTGTGTGCACTTCATTCCGTCTTCCTTAGTCAAACCAGTCTCCTAAGTGTTCTTCATGGTTAACTGTGTAAAGTAGGGCTTATTACCTCTCCAAGCCTCAGTTTCATCATCTAGAAAATAAAAAGTAATAATGCCACATCTCTCAAAGTGTTGTTCTAAATGTTAAACCAGACAAATCACATAAGGTTCCAAACACGATTCCAGAAACTTGGTTGATGCTCAACACATGTCAACACCCTTTCCTACCAAAGGCCTTTGCTTTGATATTGTCAAGATTAAAATGTCCAAAGGTGAACTCGCTGTGTACAAATTTCACACATAAAATGATCCCCTCTCTAAATTCCCTGCTTTGGCTAATGGCTCACCTAAACCCCCAGAGGCATAATTAAGAACTACAGGTTGTCCTGGGCTCTACTTCCTCTCAGAAAGCCGTGCACATCCAGTCAATCTCGGAGGCCTGACAAGGTCTACCATTGGTTTCTTAAAGCCACCCTTCCCTCCACCCCCCACCGCCCCCCTCACCCTTTTGTCAGGCTTTCAGTCCTCATGTGGAGTTTCCCAGTGCTCTGTCTCCCTGTTTCATCTCTGAAAGCCTAGCCAGTCCAGTCTCCTCCCTGCGGCTGCAGCAAACTTTCAAAATGGTAAACTTGATTATGCTTCTCCCCTTATTGCAACTCTCCAGTGATTCCCAGCTACTGTCAGAGTAAACCCCAAATGTCTTTGTATGATAAACAGGGCGTCCTTCATAAGCCAGCCTAGCCGCCTTCCCATGCCTCTGTCCACACCCTGCTGAGCACTCCAGCTGCCTGACGCAACAGACAGGACCGTCCCCTGGCCTGGCCTGCTTCTCCAGGGTTACAGACCTTCAAGATGCTGCGAAGATGATCTCCTCTGTGAACACCTCCCTGAGGCTCTGAGAAAGAATTATTGCCTCCTCTTCTGTAGTTCTACACATGTCACTCAGACTCTGTTTTTGTACTGTACCCACCACACTATCCTGAGTTGTTTATGTGGCCATCTCCTGCACTTAACAGTACAGCTGGGATTGGGTTTCAAAGACATATTTCTCAGGAAGTATTTATTTAGTATGTTATTAGGTATATGTGCCATGTATTCTTCTTAGGCACTGGGGATTCCACAGAGAATGACAGATAAAATCTGTGCCATCAAGTTGCTCACCTTTTAGAGGCAAGATAGAATGAAAATCATAATAATGATGATTATTAAGATTGCTGATAATAGCTAACAGTTTAATAATACTTATGTGTCAGGCATTGCTGAAAGATTGACATACATTAACTCGTTTACTTCACCTAGTGATCCTATAATTCTCATTTCAATAAATCCTACATTCCCATTTTATAGATGATGACTTAGAGACCCAGCAAGGTTAAACAATTTGTCCAAGGTCACATAATAAATAGAGTAGCTGGTATTCTAACACAGTTTAGATGCTGAATCTATGTTGCTTCTTACAATAGTATCCAGAAAAAAATAGACATATAAACAAATGAGATCATTTCATGTGTTGGTAATGAAGATTATTAAAATGGAGTATTATAAGAGAGTGAGGTGGTGGTCAGGGAAGGTCTCTTCAAGGAGAGAACAGTTATTATATTACTTTTTTTTTTTAATGCTTCTGTATTTTTGAGAGAGAGACAGAGTGTGAGTGGGGCAGTGGCAGAGAGACAGGGAGACACAGAATCCGAAGCAGGTCCACACTGTCCCACACTGTCGTGGGCCTGAACCCACAAACCATAAGATCATGACTTGATTCCAAGTCAGATGCTTAATCGGCAGAGCCACCCAGGTGCCCCTATTATTATTATTTTTAATTTTTATTTTTGAGAGAGAGAGAGAGGGAGAGAATGAGTGGGGGAGGGGCAAAGAGAGAGAGGGAGACAGAATCCGAAGCAGGCTCCAGGCTCTGAGCTGTCAGCGCAGAACCTGACACAGGGCTTGAACTTGTGAACTGCGAGATCATGACCTGAGCCGAAGCTGGACGCTTAACCAACTGAGCCACCCAGGTGCCCCGAGGAGGGAACATTTAAATTGAAACCTGATTGTCAATGGAGGAAGTTAGAAATCCCAGGGTAGGGAAGAATCTGGGAGAGGAGAAATTGTGTGCTGTTTGTAATCAAGGCTCTAGCTGCTGTGATGTCCACTGCTGGTGGTGGCCACTCAGTCCTGAGTGGTCTCGGGGAGCGACGAATTGTCCCACTGTTCCCCAAACCTTTGCCATTGGTCCAGCTGTCCCTTCTGTTCCTTTGGTTTAAGACCTATCTCACAAGGTGTCTGGTTTGCTGCTCTCCAGAAAGGTAGAAGGTGCAGGGACACACACACACACACACACACACACACACACACACACACACACAGGCATCCTCGCTCTGCTGAACCACTTTATTTCACTTCTCTCCTGTGAATGACGTGTCACTCAGAACCTTAGTGAAGTGACAGGCACGGGCACAGCAAAAAGGCTGGAGACAACCCAGAGGCATGAGCAAAGGGGGAAAAGAAAATTATTTTTTAACAAGACGAGAAGTGATTTGGACTGGCAGGTGAAAAGGGAATTCGATCAGGGAGGGGTTTGTTGGGGGGGGTGGTGCTTTGTTTCCTGACCTGGGTGGTAGTTTGTGCTACAATTTCTCATATGTGCTTTATGCATATCTACATATATATGTATACACACATATATACACAAACACATACATATATATACATTTACATATAGCATACCACATATATACACATATATATCTTCTTTATGAATATTTTTCATACTAAGGCTAAAAGACTTGGTGGGACAAGTTCATACCTATTTAATGTACTTTATGATAAACATTGCCTACTTTATGATAAACATTGTGCTAGGCTTGTATTTACTTATATTGTATTTAATTTTTTTTAATATATTTATTTTGAGAGAGTGAGTGGGGGAAGGGCAGAGAGAGAGGGAGAGAGACAGAATCCCAAGCAGGCTCCTCACTGACACTGCAGAGCCTGATGTGGGGCTTGAACTCATGAACCTGAAGTAAAACCAAGAGTCAGACGCTGAGCCAACTGTGCCACCTGGGTGCCCTTAATTTTTATAACAACCTTTATGAAGTAAATGTCATTCCTATTTACAGACAGAAATTAAGGAAGACAAGGCACAGAGGAGCTGCCATTGGGACCCAGGGCTCTTGCCCCTGCACCATGCCCTCTGCCTTTCACACAGGAAAGCTCCAAGAGTCAGCAAGGTGGGGAGGAAAAGCCCCTGATCGCTGGTCAGACAAACTTGGGCTTCAGTCTCGTCTTGGCCACTCACTAGCTGTATGAGCTTAGATCTGTTTCATAACCCCTCTGAGCTTCAGGATTCCCATCTAGGGCAATGGAAATAATAATCCCTTATCTTGCCCAGGTATCATGATGGTTAAAGATAATGATTGAAAAGTATCAACAAAGCGCCTGCTACACAATGGGTATTCAAAAAATGGCAGCTACGGTGTAAGTGTCCTGAAGTATTAAAGCTCATCAGACACTGACTTTCGTAGAGAACAATGATGGCATTTAGCTGCAGCCAGTGAGAGTCAGGTAGTAACCCCAGTATATGCTGTTAGATGCCAGTGAGTCAGGAACTTCCTGGCAATAGTACCGTATGCCAGGCACCATGCTAAGTGCTTTCCAGGCATTGTCTCCTTTAATCATCCTACAACCCTCTGAGAAGCATCGTTCTCTTCTGTTTATAGATGAGGACATTAGAGTTCAGAGACATTAAATAGCCAATCCAAGCTCACACAACTTGGAAGTGGCAGAGCTGAGATTTGAACTTGGGTCTGTCAGATCCCAGAGCTCATGCTCTTCCACATTGTGCTTCACAAAGTGATCACTGTCTTAGGTCTTGTCCAGGGGAAAGGGCACATTTATGGTCAAGGTAAAGGTAACTTCCAAGGTCTGGGCTAAATCAGTCAGGAATGGGCTGGAAGCACTGTGAAACTCTTGTGGGACTTGCAGGGCAGGCCAAGAGAGTTACTGCACGTTCAAAAATGCTGCCAAGTTTCAAGTGCAATGCCTTACGCATCGGGGGTGTTTTGTATGTGTGGGCTGAATATTTCGAGTACCTCTGTTTCTGAATACAGGTGTTGTTCCATTTTCAAAAGAGCAGGCTTTTAAAACAAATAAAATGAATCAAGCGTCCTTAGGCTTGGAGGAAAAGTTTTGCCCAAATTATGTGAGGACATATTAGCAGTGGTTTTTAACCTTTAAAAAAAGGAGAAGAGTCTAATCAAATAAACCCTTACCTAGAACCCCAATATATGAAGCAGATAAGAGGAGATCTCTCTGATTGGAGTGGGCCTGGGGACCTGCAGTTCCCCCACCTGTCACTTGTCTTTTCTCATCTGCAAGTGGCCCTGAGGAACCTCCTGGGAACCTAACATCTGTTCGAGGCACACTGGGAACCACCGCACTACAGAATTCCTTTAAAAAGCAAGACTTGCAATTCATTTAAAATAATGGGTGACATACTGAAATTGATTTTAAAATAGGAGATTCTCACCAGCCCCAAAACACTTGTGAATTTACTAATGACTATTGTTCATTCTTCTGGATTGAAGATGCATGAAATTCAGTGCATATGAATAAGATGCCGGCTTCATATCAGGCACAGTGCTAGACACTGTATCGCTGGCTATAAGACCTTCGTTATTTTAACAAATCCCTACAAAGTAGATATTATTTCCATTTTGCAGATGAGAAAAAATAAGTACAGAGAGGTGAAGCCAGTTGTCCAAGATCTCACAGCTAGTGAGTAGTGGAGCTGGGCTTCAAACTCAAGTCCTAGGATGGATTAGAAAGCCAGAGTATAGCTGTGAACCTGTGGCCTCTTCAAGCATGGATCAGGAGTAATATTGCCTCTCTCTCTCAATGTTTTTTGTTTTGTTTTTTATGTTTTACTTTTTACTTTTTCCAATACTCTTCTGTTGTGAGATTTTATAGAAAAACTCTCCCTGGACCCCTGGCCTCAATGACTCTGCTTTCATAGTGCACTGAGGTCTCCTGGGACCCAGGCTGTGGTCCTCCCTCACGGTCCCTTTCCTTCTTCATCCCTAACCTCAAGGAGGGACTGGCCATCAGGGCCCAGCCTCGGTGGCAGGACCTAGGTGATGAGGAGGACCCTGCTGTGTCTTCCGTTCCCCCGCCTGCCTCCTGCAGCGAGCATCCTGAGCACCAGGCTGTTGGGATGAGGGAGTGGGGGGCTTCCGGCTCAGCTGCGGTTGGGTAGCCTGGAGATGGGGCTTACTGGGAGAATGTGGGGTGCGGTTGTGGAAGGAAGTCCTTGGAATACCCTTGAGGTATGGAAATGCTTAAACACTCAGTAAGGAATGCGGGGGCAGTTAATTTCTGCCTCCCCCTCACTGGTGTTCAGCCATTTAGCATGCGCTATAAATAAGCCATCAGGCAGGAGCTGGGGAGATGGGTGAGCAGTGTTCCGGCGGGAGCTGGGGTCCTGGGGGCTCCCTGCACGCGCCTCTTTCCCTTTCTGCAATCTTTGTGCTTTGGGATTTGAGCCCTGCGGGATAATGGAGCAAGGTCAACATCCTCCCGAAGCCTCGGGGCACTGGAGACCCCTAGAGGCAAAAGGCTGCATTACAAGCCCCTGGGTGCGGAGCTTGCCGAGAGTGGCGAGTACCTTTCCCGAGACCCTTGCCTGGAAGTGCAATCCAGCAAACCCCAAAGGGACAAGGACAGGCCGAAGGGCGGTTGTGTGTGGGGTGGGGGTGGGAGCATCGGTACTGGGGGTCCCCTCTCTCCCTGCCCCACCTCTTCTCCCTTCGAATGCCAGTGTCTGCTGCTGAGGGCTTCTCAGCAGCCCCCTGCAGCAAACCAGCCAGCCCTCCGGGCAGCAACCCCCCCACCCCCATCAAAATAGTATCTTTCCCTCTGGGCCTTCACACCTCTCAGTAACCTGATCAACTAATTTGTACTGAAGTATTAATGACTAATAATGATGTAATGTGCTGCCCTCTCAATTAACACTTGAGCACTTAGGAAGACAAATTCACATATTTTAACCCAAGTAAGAGATTTGTATTTTTTCCCTTTTGAGAGGAATTATAGGCCCCTCAAAGGGAACCCTATAGACAGCTGCCTGTTCAGGACCTGTGCTGCATGCGATGTTGGGGGCATTGCACAGGTGCACCAGCAGAATTTCCCAAAGGGGGCTTGCTCTCATCCACAGTCCTTCAAAGCAGCGTTGTGCACTGGTGGTGGGTACACACAGGGGACCCTGTCTCTTCTGCCTCCTCTCCAACAGCTAAGTGGGGACTGAGAGAAACCCAAAGCGGCAGCGTCCACAATGACGCCCATATAACCTTCATTAGCAGGGGAAGTCTGGAATGAAGGAGTCGACATAGATGGCCTCCTGATGTCTCAGTAGAACCTCTCTAGAAGTCTGATGGGCTTTCACCCACGTGTGAGATGACCTGTCATCTAGAGAAACTGGCTCAGGGATGATTCACTTGGGTTCACATGTCTGGCAGGCTCTGCGATGTACTGGCTATGCACTGTGCCAAGCTACTTAACCACACAAGCCTCAGTTTCCTCATCTGTAAAATGGATACAGTAAAACATCACAGGATCATTGTGAGTCTGAAATGAAATGATGGAGAATTAACACTTCCCGTAAGGTCTGGTGCATACAGAGTGCTCAGTAAATGACAGCTCTTTTTCCTAACCATCTTGTTTTTGTTTTTACCATTTTGTGGTATCCCAAACTTTCAGTGCAGAACAGCATACAAATGTTATACTTATTATTTAAAGGCACGTGAAGCAATCCAGCCTTCTGGGTGTGGTTGGTTTTGTAGTGAACTAGATTTCTTTCCAGAGGAGGGCACTGCATGGGGTTTTAGGTTTTGTTTTGGTCGGTTTTTTTTTTTGTTTTGTTTTGTTTTTTTTGCCTCTGCTTAGTTTCTTTAAATGTATCTCACAAATGCAGTGAGCAAAATGGATTTGGCAGTGACTTAAAAAGACTTAATGCATTTTGAAAAGAAAAAAAAAGGCACAACAAAAACTGGTTTGTTTCTATGATATATGGTTCATGTGATATGACAAAAATCCATTTTTATGCTTAGGAAAATTGGCTAATTTTAAAACAGTTGACACATGCCCTGTGCATATAGAGGAATGATAGATTTTACTCAGGCAAACAACTGAAGAACAGGGCTGGTGATATCTCTGTTGGGGCTTTAGTCGGTTAAGTCCTTATTTGGTGGCAGGCCCATTCCACATAGGAGAGGAGAGTGAAATGACTAATGGACTCCTTGTGGCCTCAGGAGCTGGAGTCAGATATTTTATCATAAAGATACCAACTACCAAGCTTGGAACACACTGTGTGTTCATGAAATGAGCAAGAACAGACAGACTTAGGAACCTACCTGAATAGCAAGCTTGATGTGCAAGAAAGTATGTAGTTTATAAAGATATTATCTGGACAAAAGGGGAGAATAGTTCAGCCACCCTCATCTGGTAAATGTGCCTGGTCATTTCTCCTGCTGGACACATGCATTTTTGGATTCCTTATAGCACCCATTAGCATCTTCTGGTCCCACTGAAAGGGGAATCCCACATAGTTTCCATTACTACTAGTTGGGGCAAAGAAGTTACAGATGAAAATAAGATACTACAGAAGTTGCACGTGAGCTAGAAAGTGATTATGAAAAGTTTCAGATGGAGACAAGCTCTAATTTTATTTTATTTTATTTTATTATTTATTTCAAGGCAATATTTCATTAGTAACCACGGAGGAAAAGGGCCGAACAGCTTAGAGAAGGTTTATGGTTCAGGTCTGCAACACTCAGCAATTTGACATTCTAATCCTGTTATTTCTCACCTTAAACTGAACAGAGTCAGCAGGGTTGGGTTTTTTTTTCTCTTCCCATAATTCATTTAGCTACTAGGTTTCCCCTCCCCTACTTCCTACGCTCATCGTTTGCTTCATCTGACTTCTTTGTCCTGTTCTCTACTGCATTTCTTGATGGATATCAACACAAAACAGTAAAAACAAAGCAAGCAAACAAACAAAAACCAAAACAGTATCTTGGTCGTTCATTGGTGACTGCGCCATTTAGAAGATAAATTAATTCTTCTACTCCCTACTTTGATTTCCAGAAGGGACCCCCTGTATCCCATGTGAACTTGACTACTAACGTGACTGCAGCCGAGAAACCCAGCAGTGTTCTTGGCTCTATTCTTAGGTATAGACTGTAAACATTTTGTAGGCAGGATCTGAGCCTTCTGTCTAGCACAGGGAAAATTTCTAACATTTATTCAATTAAACAACCTCACCATCTACCCCCACAGCATTTATTTTTCATTAAATAAAATATGGGTTTCTGGGAAGTTAACAAGTATCCTTCCTATTGCTAAAAATTTTGTATTCAGGATTTCAAATGTATAGAATTCCAAAATCAGGGAAGTGTTTTCTTTAGTGCAGTGGTTCTCAAAATTTAATGTGCACCTGGGGAGCTTGTTAAAATGCAGAATCTTCAGCTCCTCCTTCAGAGAGTCTGATTCTATAGGTCTTGTATAAAATTCAGAAAACTGTGTTTTAATAAGCAGATGATCTAAAGGCCACCCTTTGAGAAACACCATTCTAAGGCAAACCAAATAAAACGTCACCCAGTTCAGTTTGGTGGAACGTTAGTGTCCCTGAGGCATGGGTGTGATGAATAAAACAAGGTCTATGCTTGGAAGAGGTGGGGGCATAGCTCTCTTCTTCCCACCTACCCTCTCCTATACCGTTGGAAGCTTAAAATTCACTTAGCAGGTTTAGAGGTTCCGAACTGTTTTGCAATGAAGAAACATACGCTTTCACTTTATTAAGACAAATATTTTCAATATGTGTTCACCTTGAAATTTTTAATCATTTCATTTTATGGCTACAAACCTCTTCAGTTTGGGTGAATTCCATATGGAAAACATTGTCATAGGGGGATGGGCAGCATCTACTGGACAGGGGTGACCCTGCAGCCCAGCTCCGCTCTTACCCCATTTCTGAAGGAGAGAAGGAGCAAAATTAGTGTGGCACTGGGGAAACCACTGACTGTGGGAAGATCTTATAGTCTAGAGAAGTGTTGGTTATAATAGCCATCATTCAATAAGCACTTAATATTTACCGGGTACTGTTCTGCACTTTTTAATAGGTACTACCTTATTTACTTCTTGAAATAACCCTATGGGTCACTTTATCCCCGTTTCACTGAGGATGCAACTGAGACACCAAGAGCTAATATTTGCTTAAGATCACAGTTTGGAAAGAGCAGAGTAAGATCTGAACCCAGGCAGTCGGCCTCAAGAGCCTGTCCTGTTCTCTGCTCTCTCAGACAGCCTCTCCTGCAGCAGTGAAGGTCTGGAAATTTCTGCCAGGGAGGAATGAAGCCCCAGCTACCTCTCAGTGCCTCAAGATTCTCTTCCTACATGAGGGCCTGGGATCGTGGCCCCTTATTCATCAGAGAATTTATTATGATGACCCCCTGAACCTTTGAAAGATTTTGCTGTACTTAAACACAAAATATGCTTAGCAAAAACAACCTGACAAGGATGATTCATGGAGAGCAATTAGGTGCGGAATCCTGTGACTACCAAATAACGGCCTGGGCTGAAGATCTAGCCATCCTGCTGACACCTTCATATGGAATGCAACAGCCTGGCCCTTGTCAGGCTAGCCTGGTCTCAACCCATCCACGTGCCTGACCATCGGAGTCCCTGAAGGGGCACGCCGGGCTAGGTGACACAGTTCCAATTTACTTCACCTCTTTGACCCTCAGGTTCCTAATCTTAATTCAAAAAGAGAAGGGAGACTAAGGACATGTGCATCATGGTAAGGCACAAATCAGTGTGTGTGTACACGTATGTGTATGTTGTAGGAAGAGTAGACTTTTCCTGTCAGGTCCTTCAAAGGTGTTAATCAGGAGATAACAGGAGGTCAAAGTCATGGTCCTGGGGAGTGAGAGGGAATTGAGAAAGAGACATCTTGGCTCCCAGATCCTGGATCTCTTCCAGAATGCATGTGGGATGTGGGTCACTGGAACTTAATCCAGCCAGGAGGTTTTGGTTACTTTAATTTCCTTCTTTGTAAAAATAGGAATCATAGTAGTTATAGACATAACCCACTGGGGAACTTGGCATCTCCTTCATTATTGAAAGCAGGAGAAGTGCCACGTGACAATGGCGGAGAATTTCCCAGCCCTGATTTCCAAAGAACTAACACTTGCCAAGCATCCTTTAGACACTCTACAGATGTAGACTATACAGGTGCCCTCTTTAAGATCAAGAAGCTGAAATCTAGGCAGGTTTGTTATTAGCCTAAGGTCACAGGAGTAGGAGAAATTGAGTATGAACCCAGGTCGGATCTGTCTTACCCAGATTCCTGATTCTTCCTCTCAGCTATTTGGGAGAGGTACGGGAGGAAAGAAGGCAGGAGGGACAATTTGAGGACTGGCTCCTTAATAACGGAAACTTGGAAGGAGCTGTCTACAGTCACATCAGGATCTTTGGAAATAAGCCTTCCTAGTACTTCCTCTTATACCCCAAATTCTGTGAGTCTCCTAAGTCAACTGTTTCCTGCTGCGGTATTTTGTGCTCATCCCTTAGCAGAAAGTACTTTATTATAAGGTTGATTATTTATTTTGAGAGAGAGAGAGAGGGAATGGGCGAGTAGGGGAAGGGGAGAGAGACAGGGAGAGAATCCCACGCAGGGTCTGTACTGTCATCACAGAGCTTGATGTGGGGTTCAATCTCACAACTGTGAGATCTTGACCTGAGCCGAAATCAAGAGTCAGATATCAACCGACTGAGCCACCTGGGCGCCCAGGCTTTCCGTGGCACCAGGCTGGTGAACTGCCATCAGGCACTAGCCCAGAAGCCCGTAGAGAGGGCTGGTCTTAGACATTGGCTATTTCCAAGGTCTCTGAACTTGTCTCTGAGGATCCTGAAGCCCTTTGGCAGTCAGTGAGCTTTGTGGAAAATTCTTGCCTCCCAAACTGCACACATAGACTCACCAAAACAAGTTCTTCTCATGTAATTTTCCTTTGGATCCAGTCTCAGACATGCCGAGTACCAGGGACTGAGGGACTGAGCATTTCATTCCTGTGGGCTTCATGTGAAGCCTGGGTAATCAGCTCTGAGGAGGAGGAGGAGGAAAAGGAGTGTGGGGGGGGGGAGGGGGGTGATAGTAGTTTAACCAAAGCAGACCTAGTGAAGGCTTTCCTAAGCACTCCCGTGTGGAGAGCCCCACTCTTCTCAGAGGAATACAATTTCTGTTCCGTTTATTGCATCATATAGCAAGTGCTTAAGATCACAAACTCTGGGAAGGCTGGCCATAGATTTATCATTATTGTTGGAAGCTGAGTGGGGGGACAGATACAGAGGGGTTCATGATTCTTTCCACTTTTGTATATGTTTGGGAAAGTTGCATAATTAGAAGAATAAGATAAATTGTGAATTTGGAGAGAGAGAGAGACTTGAACAGAAATTCCAGCATGACCTCTTTCTTGCTATGTTATCTGGGACCAATGATTTAAATTTTCTGAGCCTTTGTTTTCTTACCAATACAATGGAGATAATATCTGTCTAAAAGGATTGTAGAAAAATAAATGAAATAGGGAAATAATGAACTTAGCAGAGCGACAGGCCCATAAAAATTGCTCAATAAATAACTATCTTTGTTGCTGTATTATTTTTTATCTTTGTTGCTGTATTATTTTTTATCTTTGTTGTTATTATCATTTTGTGAGTTCCTTACAGCAGCTACTATACCTCATTGAGCTTCGTGTTCATCCTATCTAGTTCAATTCCAAGCTCATGTAACAAGAGCAACAAATATTTATTGAGCTTCTCCAAGGTGCCAGGCATTTTCTAGGAGCCAGAGATAGAGTCGTGAACAAAGTAGACAGAAAATAATATCCCAGCCCTTATGGAGCTTACATTTTTGTGGGAGGAGACAGAAAATAAGCAAGAGTCGTTATGAATAAGTGAGTTCTATTTTATGTTAGAAGGTAGTAAGTACTATGAGAAAAAAATAGAGCAGTGGAGATGGGAACAGTTGAGGAGGGTGGCACAATTACATGAGATGGTTAGGGCAGGACTCAGTGACAAGGTAACATTTGAGCAAAGTCCACAAGAAGGTGGGAAAGTGAGTCATGTGGTTATCGGGAGAACTTTCCCCACAGTGGTAAATTAATATATTTAGTTTAATAGCTCTTTGCGACCTATTTGACTCTGTTTTTTAAAGTGTATGTTTATTTTTGAGAGAGAGCGAGAGCGAGTGAGCATGAATGGGGTAGGAACAGAGACGGGGAGGGGGGAGGGGAGAGAATCCCAAGCAGGTTCTGTGCTGTCAGTGCAGAGCCTGACAGAGGGCTCAAATTCATGAACTGTGAGATCATGACCTGAGCCGAAATAAGAGTCAGATGCTCAACTGACTGAGCCACGCAGGTGCATGGAAACCTATTTAACTCTTATATCACCTCTTAACTTCCAAGCTATGCATGTTTTATCCTATGGTAGGCTCCCTAAGAGCTTAGAGAATGTACCATACTTTACATTTATGCTTAATCCCAGAGCGCTATAGGTTAAGAACTCAGTAACTCTGTATAGAAAATAAACTCATACCTATCTTTGCTGAGAGGTCTTTTTTGTAAAAGCAGAAACTGCAACGCATAAGTTTACAATGTTACTCACCCTCTTTACCTGTACCTTTCTTTATAAGCATTCTTTTCTAAGTTTTATTAATGTGATGTTTTCAATTAAGCTAACTCAGGACAAAGCACAAATTAATTATAGGGAAACCTGGAGCTCAGAAGAATTTGGGGGAGGAGAAAAAGGCCACAGTGTAGGAGGACAAGGGACAGACACAACTGATGTCCCTAGTGCAGTGCTGTGACAAAACATTTTAAAAGTCTTAATGCCAATTAAGAATTACAGTTATATATTATGTGACCTTAATTGAAAGCAATAGTCCCCAGTTAGATATGATTCCACAAATCCAAGCAAATGTCCAAAGACTGCTATTAAGGAAGCTGGAAAAAAAGATACCTGAAAAAAGTAATTTTCTTATGATGTAGTCAGCAAGATTTTCTGCCATGGAGTCCTCTCACAAGGTCCATTTGGTAATCAGTTTCTCTGGTAAGCACACTTCCCAGAATAGGATCCAAGATAGTTCTGCCTCTGGTCAAGCACCTGTCCACAGTGAATGGTTCTGAGAGATGGCAGAATGATTAATTTTTGGTTGCTCCTCATGTCTCCCAGAGAAGAACCACAGCCAGCAATGGTAAATTACCTTTAGCATGGTAAATTACCTTCTGGCTGGTAAATTACCTGCAGGCTTGTTGCAGATCCAACAGACAAAGACACTGATCTATCCTCCTTAACACAGACTGGCCCTGTCTGGGGCTGAAGAATCTGGTTTCTTTTTCTTCAAGCAACTTCATCATTATAAATGTTTTTCAGATTGGGACCTACACAACACTGATCATTATTTTAAACAGAGGCCTCTGCATTGAGATGTTTTGTCCTCACAGAGCCTGATGGAGTAACAATACGTTGTGTAACTGCCAATCTCCAGAGAGACCCTCACAAAAGCAGGTTGTCTATCTCCCGTCTCCTAAGGCAATCTCATGAATAAACCATCTTAACGTTAAGTCATGTGCATAAATAACTTAAGCCAGGCTTGTGAGAGAAAATGCAAGGAGAGTATGTGAGACACTGATCACAACATCAGTGTTCCCTCAGCCAAGATTCGGAGGGCTCCTTGGAGCTTGGTAACAGGTGGTTCACCCATAAGTTTCAACTGAACTGAAATTCCATTCCATTTTAATGTCCCCTTTCTGGAACTGAAATGAATAGGACTGATATGATACTAAGCTTCCTCAGAGTGTTTCCATCTTCTGCTCTTCTGTGAGGCTGACTCCAAGTTAGAATGACTAGGGAAAGTTTCCTTTGGACATGAATATGGATCTTTAACTGCTTGGGGGATGGGGGAGACAAGTCACAGGTTTTTGAATCTGTTCATCGAAAGATCATGGAGTTTACTTCTCTCATTTCTGATTGTGTCTCCTCACTTTTCCTCACTAGACTGGAGTTGTGTGGCATTTAAAATAATGTCCTTTTAAGTCTATTTACCCATCTGTCTCCTAGATCAGCCTCTATCCCTCAATCTTCTCTACCACATGTATTTCAAATTCAAGTTTAGCTCTTTCTGCTTATGTCACACTTCTCTCCAATCTTTTTCCCTTGTTCTTTGTCAGCCAGCAAAAATCTCTCTCTTCCCATCTCCAGAACAGCCTACACACCATCTGTCGAGGTTGGCAGGCTCCTGTTCTCTCCTCTTTCTTCCCCTGGTGGGAGTCAGTCAGGAAAAGCATGTGGATCCCCTTTGAAGCAGCTATAGGCAGACCAGACCATCTGATGGTTCCTCCTTCACTAATGAACTGCAGTTCATGGGATGAGAAGTGAGCTTTGGGGGACCAGTCTGTCTGTTTGGACCCAGGATGTGGTCAGAACAGACTCTAGGGTCAGATGGCTTGGTCTCAGTTCTGGGCTCTACCAGAGATGTGATCATGAGCGAGTCACTTAACAGAACTAAGCCTATTCATATAGAAAATGTTGATGACAACTGTGTCTCTGTCACAGGGCTGTGGTGGAGATTAAGTGAGGTGATTCAACTGAGTTGAACACAGTTGCTTGGCCCATGAATGTTAGCTCTTGTTATGGAATCATCCCAAGCCAGTGAGCAAAAGCCCAACACTTCACTCAACAGTCAAGACAAGACCCAACATCTTAATGTGGCGGACGGTTGTGGACGTGTTGTTGTGTGTCCAGAAAGAATTATTCCTCCAGGAGCGTACAATATCTCCATTCGCTTTTTCACCACAGTCCCCTAGTTTACTAATCCAGAGTCTCATCACTAAAAAGTCCTATCAAAACTTGTGTCCTAATTGAACAAATAGTAATTTGCACACAGAGTATTTCTGGGCCAGATTTCAAAGAGCAGCCACAGCTTATGTCAGGAAACCTTTCTAACAGCAAGCACTGTTACCCAGCCCTTTTCCTCCGGGAAATGCATTGCTGAAGACATTTCAGATGAAACTGGATAAAACTCTGGAGAGTACAAGGATGGGAATAAACTACAGTAGCTCTTGGGGGTGTAGGACTTAATGGCCTGGCGGTTTCCTTTCCAAATCTAGTTCACTTGATTCATGTGTCTTTCACCTATAATGTATACAGAAGTAACCCAGATTAGAAACATGAAACATTTGCAGTTGTCCGGCTGCATATTTTGTAACTAAAAATTTATGGTGAATAGCCCTTACAAAGATCAGATCTATTTCCTATGTTACATAAGATATGTATTTCTTCTTACATGGTCTTTGATATATAGCTTGGTTTAACCCTACATTAAAAAATAAAAAAAATTATAATGAAAGACCATATTTCTTTGAAATAGGTTTAAAAGTGTCATCGATCAATTGGAATAATGAAAATAATGGAGAAACAAGTTTAAGTGTGGGATTGGTGATCACTAGTGCAGCAATTATTCCAATAATTGCTCTGTTATGAGCAGAGATAATAGGGGTCTCATTCCCTCTCATTACTTCCCATCTTTGATGGAGATTTCTCACCAATACCATAAAGTTAAGAGTGTTTTGATTTGAAGCTCCTTTAACATGGGAAGGATAAACCTTTAGCAGCTAAGAGAAGAGACCTAGAATCTTGGCCAGCTGTACATGTTATCATGCCTCTCTCTGTGCCCATGCATGTCCACTTGGGCTGTGGGTGGATGGGCCTGGTAATTATCAAAGGATTAGTCTAAGAGGGAAGTGATTTGCAGAAATATAGGTGAGATTATGGAGACCCACTGTGAAAGCCGTCTGGTCCCAAACTCAGTCTTCAGTTATTTTTTTCCCCTTGCTATACTGCCTGTGTGTGTGTGTGTGTGTGTGTGTGTGTGTGTGTGTGTGTGTGTGTGTGTGTCTGATGATTTGTAGAGAGGAAATGAGCCCATTCAAGCTCTATTCTTATTAAGGGCATCAGTCACCTCCCTGGTACAACTGATTTTCAGGTTTTATACTACCACTGACCACGGGCTGACCTTATGTTCAACTCTGGATTATTTATAGTGGTGGGCTGGTGGAACATGAATAAATGTAATTCACAGAACACTTAAAACTTATTTTACCCAAGCCTTCCTATAAATATCTCATTGGAGCAATGAGCAAGGGCAAAAGAAATCCGGTTTTCCCTTGCTGAGCCAGTATGTAGAAATGCATGAGTAATCAGGTACTCAAAAACTAGGCAAAATAAAAGACCCGTAATAACTTAAAAACAGACCAGATTTAGGAATATCCAAGATTGAATAGCCTGAGAATAATAGATTTGACTGGATGGTAAGAGCCAGCCTACAGGGGTAGCAGGGTGAGCCTGTTCTAGTGGGTGTAACTGCCCAATGAATGGCAAACCATGGCCGATGTGGAGTAGAAGAACCTTGGAAGAGGAAACCCAGTTGGGCTGTGAGGCATCAGCTGCTCAAGAGAGGAGTCCTGTGTTCACAGGTGGTGTAGCGAGCTCTGGGACAGGCTCTGTGCACTCTCCTCCTTCCTCTCTACGGTCCCAGAGCAGGGATCTCAGTACAAATGTTCATTTCATCCTGTTGGAAGACAAGAGCGTGTGATGGGTGAAGGGAAGGAGCCACACCCCCTCAAATAACACTGTCATGTTTCCAACGCTGTTTTGATCAGCAATAACAAATGCCTGGATTTGAGCAATTGCAAGTGGTTTCCCAGGCTGTGAGGGGGAGGGATTAGGGAGACAATTAGACAAAATCATCTGTGTTATTGTATTGAAAGCAAATATCTGCCTTATGTTGATGGCATTTATAGAATCCAAAGAGGTAATACTAATGGAATTATAGGGGACGTGGCCAAGAATGCCCAACAGGTGCCTATGGTAATTCAATTAGTAGAACCTTCAGGAACCATATAATTACATGAAATTCTTGGTTTTCCCCTTGTTGGGAAACTTCACAAAATATTTATTTCTCTGTTTCTCTTCATGGGGAAGGAATTAAAAGTGTGTGCTTCTTGAACTTGAGCCTTGCCAGTCAACCATCCCTCAGGTAGTATTTAACTGTGAGAACCTTGTCACATCCTCAACAGAGGCTAGGTCTTTTCACCAGACATTATTGGGGCTCTTTATAGAATTGTATTGTTCTAGGCTTGTCTTTCCCATCACCATGGTAAAACTGTATTTAAAAAGTATTAGTCTGCCAGTGAGGGAAGGAGACCCAATCACCTCACTTCTGGTCCTTTCAATCACCCTGTTTTATTTATTTTTTTTTAATTTTTTTTAAATTTTTTTAAAATTTTTATTTATTTTATTTTTAGGAGAGAGAGAGACAACATGAGCAGGGGAGGGTCAGAGAGAGAGGGAGCCACAGACTGAAACAGGATCCAGGCTCTGAGCTGCCAGTCAGCACAGAGCCGGACATGGGGCTCGAACCCACGAACCGTGAGATCATGACCTAAGCGAAAGTCGGATGCTTAACCGACTAAGCCACCTAGGCGCCCCTCAATCACCCTGTTTTAAAGGAAGGCAACCAAAGCTCAGGGCTAACTTGTTCAAGGTCACAGAGCTAGTTATTGGTGAAAACCACAACTGAAACTGGGGCCCTATTCTTCTCAGTTTGTGACCCTGGAATTTCACATGCTCTTGTCACAATAGAAATGCTGGTTTTAGAACTAGACGGAGACTGGCACGTGAAGAAGATGCTAATGACACTTAAAAGATGTTTAGCTGTGTATCTGATTGTTTGTGTCATGTGAAAAGGAGTAACCCTGGTGTTATGTCCGACCTTATTCAACAGGAGAGGCACAGGCGGTTTTTTATTTTGTTGTCCTCAATAACATTTTTTAATATTTGTTAATTTTTGAGAAAGAGACAGAGTGAGTGGAGGAGGGGCAGAGAGATGGGGGAGGCACAGAATCTGAAGCAGGCTCCAAGCTCTGAGCTGTTAGCACATAGCCCACCGTGGGGCTCAGTCTCATGAATTGTGAGATCATGACCTGAGCTGAAGTTGGCCACTTATCCAACTGAGCTATCCAGGCGCCCCTCCCCAATAACATTTTAAAAGTAACTTATAGAAAAACAAATTTTCTAGTCCTTCCAATACCCTAAAAAATCTGCCTCTATGATATGATCTCAGTCTGTCTTCTTTCCATAAACAGGATAGCTTACTTTGCTGTTTTGTCACCCACAGCTCAAAGAGGATAGGTAGTGGGGTCCTTTCCATGAGTAATATGCTTCTGAGAAGCCAGGTCTGGACAGAGGACATGGGGCTGGGTCCCCGACTCCACCTGCCCACGATACCCAATGTTTGAATGGACAGGATCACAAAGATGAGAAATGCCCATTTTCCTGGTATCAGCAACTAGGGATGAGATGCCTTCTTAATTTGCAGGCAAAACCTTGTGTCTAACCATTTAGTGTATCAAATCTCTTTCTATCCCCTTTTGATTTTAATAAGCCTTCATTTCTCCCCTCTCTCCTGAACAGCTACCCGTGACTAAGAAGATTTAACTTTCTTTCCATACATATAGGGATGTCTTGCACATATTTGCATGTGGATAGAAAAGGTAGGACTATAAAGTGATGTGTGTGTGTGCGTGCTCAAGCACACACCTGAGAGGGTGTGAAGCATGTACATGAGGGCCCAGGTGACCCAATAAGATAAGAGTTGACCCAGAATTAGCCTCTAGTCTCCTTGAGAGGCTTAACGCTCTCCCCAGCGGTGCTCCCTACTCATCAGAGTATTTTTGGATATTCTTTTAAAAATAATCACCTTCTGGGCCCCATAGCAAAATATTTTCCACTCATTAGACACCTATTGGTCACTTATCCTACATCAAGCACTATGACAGAGCCCACACGTATAAAATTAAAGAAATGCTCCTCATTCTCCAGGAGGGTTACAGCACAAGGTTTTCCCAAACACATCCCACGCATCTTTACAGTCTTTCTTAATCATCATATTTGGTTCTGACTTTTAACCTAAACATAAATTATTCCCTCCCAGGGAAACAAAGATTTGCTACCATTAATTATATTGAGAAGGATGTGCTTCAGGTTTTGGAGGTACTTCCAAAAATATTTCCGGGTCGCTGTCACATCCCTGAAATAAAACAATGTACCAGAGGGACATCTTTGATGAGCAAACTACTTTTTTTGGAGATTTAAATTCCAGCCTATTTAGAAAACTATTGTGACTGTCTTATTTTTTTAAACCCCTTCTCATGTCTTTAAATATCCCTTTACATCATTAGTTTCCATGCTTTTTTGTGTTCCTACCATATGGAGTGAACTCCACTCGCCGACGGTGCCCTTACACGCATGCACAACAAGTTATAAGTAATAGCACTCACCCTTACAGAGAATGCTGGGTCTCTAATTCCCCCTCCCCTTTTTTTAACCCTAACATAATGCTGTAATTCAGTTCATGGTCCATGCAGGCCCTCTACCTGACACTGTCATTTTATTTTTTTAATCACATATGTTTAAATATTTCCCTAAATACAGTGGAGTAGGACCATGGTATCCATCCCCCAGAGTAGCTATGTTCTAGAATCTCCTACAGGTACCATGTTCCACAACAGCTTTATGCTGTGTGTTTTTATTTACTTTTATGTTTATGGTTTTACTACTTTCTCTATATTTACCCCATTCTTGATTTTGTAGTAGGAAAAATGTTGCCAATGCACCTTAATGATGCTTTTTTTTCTGCTTTTCACCTGTCTCTGTACTATATTTATTTCTAGGCTGAAGGTATTTTCTTATTTAAGGACTGAATAGCTATATGAAAATAAGCATTCAGCAAAGTTAGCTTTACTGTGTAATTGTGATTCTTTTATTATGCTGGGCATCAAACTAATTGACTTCTTTTCTGTTTGTTTTTTTACCCTTGGACTCCTTTCACCCATTTTAAGAGTATCATTAATATTTTGTAGTCTAGTTTTATGCTCACAAGCTCAGAAGCAGCCCTGGGCAGACTTGTGTTGGGCATAGCACATGCTCAGTGCCTTCTGTTTCCTCATCGTGCCCTTCTTCCTGTTCCCTGTCCATTCTTACCTCAAAGCACTTAGCCCTCCTTAGCTGTTTCTTACTTCACCTGGGTTTGAATCCCAGTTCTGCCACCCACTGACTGTGTGCCTCTAGGCAAGCCATAGAGTTCATCTGGACCAAAGTTTCCTGGACTATAAGATTAGGGAAATGGTGGGATGCCCCCAGTATGCAGAGTGGAGTCAAACCAACACCAGTGCCTGGGAGCAAGAGGGAGTCAGTTCTTAGAAAGCAGCTGGCAAAGAGCCAAGCTTACCTAGGGATGCCAAGGGGCAGAGCAGAAGTCATTGACCAGCCATGGAACCCGAGATGCCAAAAGCCAAGTGGAGACAAATGTTTGGAATCTGAGTCCTGGATGAGTAGCATAGATGGCTTGGAGGTAGCACTGTTGGCAATAGATAGGCCAAGAGCAAAAAACCAGGCAGATGGCATTTTGCTGATTTGTTGCTTCTTTTAAGAGGGTTTGGTGTATATCCCCCTCCCTGGGCTTGTTGCCTCAAAGCATTTGTAAAGAATAATGATACCTTCCTCACTGGGTTATTTTAAGATTTTGATGACACACTGAGTACGAAAGTGCTTTGAACACTGTAAAGTGCTCTACAAATGCTAATTTCTCTATTTACCCCTTTTCAAAACTGTTCAAAGCTGGCAATTTATATTGGGATAAGAGAAACAAATGTATGGTCCAGAGTAGAAGACTGCTAATGTTGCAGGAAATGCACATTTTAACAGATTGCATTCTCCGAGTCCAGTTGTTTTCCTACCTAGATATACGTTAGAATCACCTAATGAGCTTGGAAAACTTAGTGCCCAGGCCCTAGACCTGGAGACGCTGCACCGATTAGTCTGGGGAGGGGCCCAGGTATCAGCTTGGTGTAGAAGATGATCTCACATGGTCGTCAGAACTGAGAACCACTGCCAGAGGAGGAAATGGCATATGTTACAGTTTAGGTGAGCATCTAAATGACAACCTGAGTCCGGTCAGGCCTGCGTGTGCACTCACAGGTGCAGGAGACTCTGTATTGATTTCTTCAGTTGGAAGGTACTTGTTGGGCAGCTGCTCTCTGTCCTGCAGTACCTGGGAAATCAAAGGTAAATAATACAAAGTTGCCATCCTTAAGCAGTTCAGTCCATGGAAGACACAGGATTTTCCTGTAGGGCACAGTAGTTATAATTTCTGTGATAAGTTCTGTAATGGGTAGGGAACATAGAGGTGTGAGACTACAGATTCTACCAGGAAATATCAAGAAAGCTTGTCAGCAAATGTGAAATTTAATATGAGTGATGACAAATGTACCGTTTTGCCAAGCAGGAGGATAATAGAGACCGCTAACATTCATTGGACAATTAGCATAAACAGGTGCTGCTCTGAACTCTTTACCCTGTAACCCATTGAATCATTCCAATGACAAACTTAGGAGCGAGGTGCTAATATTAGCCCCCAGTTATGGTAGGGAAGTGGTTCTCTGAATATAGTGCTTCCAAGGCAGTGGCATGATCACTAGGGACATTGTCAGAAATTCAGGTTCTCAGGGCACCTGTGTGGCTCAGTTGGTTAAGCGTCTTACTTTGGCTCAGGTCATGATCTTGCAGTTCTTGAGTTCCAGCCCTGCATTGGACTGTGTGCTGATGAAAGCTTGCATGAGATTCTGTCTCTCTTTCTTTCTGTCCCTCCCCTGCTTGTGCTTTCTCTCTCTCTCAAAATAAATCAATAAACTTAAAAAAAAAAAAAAGAAAGAAATGCAGGTTCTCAGTCCCCACCCCAGACCTACTGACTCAGAAACAGTTGGGTGGGCTTTAGTAGCCTGTGTTTTAATAAGCCCTTCAGTTGATTTTGATTCTGCTCTATCTAAAATACAGATAGGTTAACTAATCTGCTTAAAGTCAGTCAGAGACTAAACGGTAGAAGGAGGATTCAGACCCAGGCAGTCTAGCTCAAAGCATCCACTTTTAACTTCTATGCTGAAAAAAAGGAAAATCTGGGGTGTCTGGGTGGCTCAGTCAGTTAAGTGTCTGACTTTGGCTCAGGTCATGGTCTTGTAGTTTGTGAGTTCGAGCCCCGCATCGGACTCTGTGCTGACAGCTCAGAACCTGGAACCTGCTTCAGATTCTGAGTCTCCTTCTCTCTCTGCCCCTCTCCTGCTTGCTTTCTCAAAAATAATAAATAATTTTTTTTTTAATTAAAAGGAAGGAAAATCTTCCCCCATTTCATATGTTGAATCCCTGAGTGCGATCTGAAGATAGGATCCTTAGGAGGTAATTATGATGAAGTGAAGTCATAGAGTGGAGCCTCAATACCATAGAGCTGTGTCCTTCTAAGAAGAGGAAGAGAGAAAAGCTCTCTCTCTCTCTCTCTCTCTCTGCCTCCCTGGCACCCTGGTCTTAGACTCCCAGCCTCCAGAGCTGGGAGAAAATAAAGTTCTGTTGTTTAAGCCACCCAGTCTATGATATTTTATTATAGTGGGCTGAGCTGGCTAATGCTTACGCCCGCCCAGGAAGAGGGCGGAGCATATATGCAAAGGAGCAGAGACAGGAGAAGCATGGGATATGCCCGGGGCAGAGAGGAATAGGATGGGAATAAGGTGTTGGGTGAGGGGCACATGATGGAGTGTGAGGTGTGACCAAACCTAGAGAGATTGAAGCCAGATCCTGAAGGCCCTTGCATACAAGGGAAAGGTATTCAGTTGTCCTCACATGAGCAGTGAGAAGCCAATGGAAGATATTAAGCAGATCAGATTTGCATTTAAGAACAGTCACTATTAGGGGAGAAAAGGATAGGAATACGGTGATGGGAGGGGCAGTAGATTGATGAGGTGGGAAACTTTTGCTTGTTTTCAGTTCAAAGCAAAGCAAACATGAACTAAGGTCATAGAAATTTGGCTCTAAAGTCTAAATATAAGATGCACTGAGATTACGATGTCTGTGGAAATGTATATAGAAACATATAGATGTATACGTATATAAACAAACTTACATATAGATTTATAGAAGCATGGATTGGAGGAGGTTGTTTAAGACATGCACTAAGCTGTTAACGTTTCTTACTCAGAGCAGTGAGACTGGAGGGGGAAGGCAGAATGAATGTTCCTCAGACTCCATATTGTTTTCCTTGATGCTGACAGCATGCAGTGCCGATTTTGTCTTTTAGTGAACACACTAATGACCACATCTGTGTGTGTTGCGCACACATGTACAGGTGTGGAGCTCAGGTTTGTAAATTTGGGCTGCATTGCTGGATGGGTAATAGGGAAAACGTGGGAGTTTGGGAACCTTGGAAATGAGGAGAAAAGTCCTCCGAGAGTGGCAGGTTGGTTTAAAGGACGGGCAAGAAGGGGCACCTCAGTGGCTCATTCGGTTGAGCATGGAACTCTTGGTTTCTGCTCAGGTCATGATCTCATGGTTCCTGGGTTTGAGCCCCAAGTAGGGCTCTGCACTGACAGCAAGGAGCCTGCCTGGGATTCTGTTTCTCCCTCTCTATCTACCCCTCCCCTACTTGCAATCTCTCTCTCTCAAAATAAATAAATTTTAAAAAAAATTAATAAAGGATGGTCAAGGAAACTGTAGGAGCATGGAAGAACAGCCCCAGAAGAACACTGGGAGAGAGTCCATGATCCTGAGGAAGCAGATTCTTTGTTGCTCAGTCCTTCCTGACACATACTAGGTGCCCAGTGGTCCAACTCTTGTGAAACGAACATATACCTTTAGCAAGGGGACTGACCTCAGTGTCATGGGCTCGGGTTAGCCCTGCAAAATGCCCTTTAAATTTGGCAATTGAGAGATTCTGATAGTCAAAAGAAAGATGAATTTTCTTTCCTTCTCTCCGTCATTTCTCCTATTGACATCTCCCATCCTACTCCAGAAGAAACACACGCTTGTAGATATATAGCCACACGCCATACATACAGGCTTCACACAGACACAGACATTGTGTTCTTTTTTCACCCCTGAGGTAATATTATAGGGAATGAAAACACCCTGGGATATTTTTTCTCCTTGCAAGATGGGGTTGGGGGTGGGGTAAGCATATGTAAAGATCTTCACCCTTATACCTTATTGCTCCCAAACGGTTGAAGTAATAAACTCTTAAACTTGGCAGCATGGTGATTCTCGGAGAGACAGCAGTTGTAGGCCAGACTTGAGGAAAATCAATGAATGATCTGTTTGCAGCCGGGTGGTGGTTTGGATTTCCAACTTTGGCCACATGTACTGGAGGAGCTTTTGTTTGACTTTTTAAGGGCAACTTTGCACAGCCGGAGCCCAGCTTGCTCTGGAGAAGGAGGAGGATTAGCTGATAATTTTGATCACCGGCTCCTTCTGAGCCTCAGATCACAGCGATGAGAGGTCACTGGAGAACCGCCCAGCCCTCCCCCAAATGTCCCAGGCAGATCGGAACTGAAGGCTCTTTTAAGGACCGCTTCTCATTTTTCCTTACTCTTACCTTCTGATCTGAATTTCCCTTGTCTCCATGTGGCCTCCTCATGGCCCCGCCGAAGCACTTTCTCTCACCTTTTCTCAGGGTGGATACACATACACACACACACACACACACACACACACACACACACACACACAAAAGACAGCTTTTTCATGGTAAAAGGTGCTTCTTAGCATTCTAACTCTGAACATTGTATTTGGGCTGAGCAATTTGGGATTCAGGCATATCCCAAGATGGCTTTGTTGATGATGACATATGAAAGGATAGGAAAGAGATTGAAGGGTGTCTTCTTTTTTTTTTTTTTTAATGTTTTATTTATCTCAGAGAGAGCGAGAGACTGTGAGCAGGAGATGGTCAGAGAGAGAGAGAGAGGGAGACACAGAATCCGAAACAGGCTCCAGCCTCCGAGCCAGCTGTCAGCACAGAGCCCGACAGGGGGTTCAAACCCACGGACCGTGAGATCATGACCTGAGCTGACACTGGATGCTCAACCGATTGAGCCACCCAGGTGCCTCAAAGGGTGTGTTTTTTAAAAATTAAATGTACTGGGGCTCCTGGGTGGCTCTGTCAGTTAAACGTCCCACTTTGACTCAGGTCATCATCTTGTGGTTCGTGAGCTTGAGCTCCGTATTGGGCTCTGTGCTGATAACTCAGAGCCTGGAGCCTGCTTCAGATTCATATTCTCTCTCTCACTCTTTCTCTCTCTCAAATAAACAAACATTAAACAAATAAAATGTACTGAATTCTAGAGTGTGGTCGACTCCTTTTCTTCTTATGCTCCCAGACAAGGCCTCAGTAGATGGTGACAGTTCTACCTGTGATCTATAGAGAAGATTTTGACCATCGTTTGCCATCTCCACAGCTGCCTCCCTAGACCAAGGCGCTGTCATCTTTTACCTGGTCCATTTTCTGACCTCTGACCTCATCTCTCCTCTACCCTTGGCATTCTAGATAGATTTTTTGCTCAACGAAGCAGCCTTGGCAAACCTACTCAAACATAATGTTGTGCTCAGGTAAAGTTCACGCCCCATGGTTCTTACAGAATCTGGTTGTCTGCTACCTCTCTGCCCTCATGTTCTCCTGTGCCCTCACTCCCTCATGACCCTGTTGTCACACCAGCCTCTTTGCCATTCCTCTAGCTAGCAAAGCAGGCTCATGCCTGCACACGCTCCTCCCTGAGCCTGATGTGCTTTTATACTCCAAATGCTCTTTTAATGTTCCCATCTCACTTGCATTGAGTCTTTGCTCTAATATACCTATTACTTGAGTACTTGATATAAAACAGCACCCCCCACACACACACACACACTTACTCTCTATCCTCTTGCCTTGCTGTATTCTTCGTGGAACTATTAGCACCTGATACATTATATATTTAATTATTGATATGTTTACCATCTGTACTCTATCCCACTAGAATGTAAATGTAAGAAGTAGTTGACTAGGGCTCAGCATGTAGAAATTAGTATTTTGTGGAATAAGTGTAAGATGTAAAAATAGTATTTATTGTGACTTATAGTTTATAAAACAGGTGCTGAATAGGACCTCAAGATCCAAGAGTTTTAGAAGCTTATACTTACGATGGTACATCTGTGCCTTTCATTTATTTTCTCCTAACTTCCCCCTTGTTTGATTAGATGGCCTTGAATTTCAACTTCACCAACTGTATCATAAAGACTATTTCTCTCTAAAAGAGAAGATTTCATAAGTTTCCTCTTGAGACCCTAAAATGGGTTTTGCTTGTTGTAAGAAGTCAGAGATTTTGCCCTGTACCTCTTGGCAACCCACTGTGTAGTTAACACATAGCCTTACATGTAGTAAGGCTGCCATTAAAATGTAGTTGGTTGCCATTAAAAATACTTTGCTTGAAAAATGAAAAATTCTTCGATATTTGACTGGTTGTGGTTTGTTTATCCTAAAGCCTAGGCTTATAAACTTTCATCTAACCTGGATCCCTTGAGGTGAGGTGATACCAGTGCTCTAATCTGGATGCACTGGGATGAAGTGGAGTAGAAAAGCTGTATCCAGTTCACTTTTGATTCATCCATCTATCCATCCATCCATCCATCCACCCAAGGATTGATTGATTGATAGTGTATTGTCAGGTTGGTTTCCATATAACACCCAGTGCTCATTCCAAGGAACATTTTAAGTGTTAGGTAATGTGTTAGATATTGGAGTTAAAATGAGAAGCCAAAACAAGTGATAATGGAGCCTTCAAGGAACTTACAGATGAATGTGGGATACATGCTTTGATCAAATAATGATCCAAACAAATATGTAAAATTATATTGGCAAGTTTTATGAGTAAAGAGAGATGATGCCAACAGGAATTTACCCTGATAGGGACATTCAAAGAAGGCTTCTTTGAAGACATGGGTTGAGTAAGAGATAGATGAACAGAGCTCTCAAGAGCATTTGCTCCTACAGAGGCAATGTGAGGAGCAAATGCCCTGTGGTTGAAGGGTATTAGACTCATCCGAGGCCTTTAAAGAAGGTCTACATGGCTAGTGCACAGAGCAAGGTAGAAGAACATATGAGTTTACAGAGGTGGGAAGAGCCAAATCATTCATATTAAAAGTGATAGGAATCCAGTGAATGATTGATGTGTTTTGGGGTTGAGAATGAGGAGGTCTATAAGTTTGTTTATTTGTTTGTTTTTTTAGAGGCAGAACAAGCAGGGGAGGGGGCTGAGGGAGAGAGAGAATCTCATCACAGAGCTCAATGCAGGGCTCAGTCCCAGAACCCTGGGATCATGACCTAAACTGAAATCAAGAGTTGGTGGTTCAATGTACTCAGGTACCCCAAAGGTCTATTAGTTTTCTATAGCTGTATAACAGCTTAGCATAAATCTAGTGCTTTAAACCAACTCACATTAATTATCTCCCAGTTCTCATGAGTCAGGAACACATGCATGGCTTAGCTAGGTCCTTTCCTTGGAGCTTCATGTGGCTGAGGTCAATGTGTTGTCCAGGCTACATTGTCACTCAACTAAGGAAAGCTCAACTGAGCTCAACTAAGGAAAATCCACTTTTATGACCATGCTGCTTGTTGGCAGAATTCATTTCCTTACAGTTATAGGTCTGAGGGCCCCAGCTTCATGCTGCCTGTCAGCTAGAGGCTAGCCTCAGGTCCTAGAGGCTGTCCAAAGGCCACTGCCACATGGCCCTCTGCACAGGCAGTTCAAAGCCTGGCTGTTTGCTTCTTCAAAGCCAGCAGCAGACTCTCTTTCTCCAGTCTGCTAAAATGGGGTCTCCCGTAATATAAAGTAATCGTGAGAGTGACATCCCATCACTGTTGCTGCATTCTGTTGATTAGAAGCAAGCTACAGGCCCTTCCTGTACTCAAGAGGAGGGAATTATACGAGGGTCTGACTCACTGGGGGCAACGACAGGAGGGAAAAAGAGATGACATGTTCAGATCTGATGCATTATGCAGAACGCATTGGGAGTCCAGATGAGAGATGATCATTTAGATTAAAGTGGCAATTGCTTCTCGGCTTTTTGGCTATAGTCGAGTGTAGATTAAGGTGGTGGCAGTGAGAACGAAGACTTATGGTTAACTCTGACCAATATTTTAGAAGTCAAACTGGTAGAATTTAGTGATAGGTTATACTTAAGGGACAAGAAAGAGGAAGATATCAAAATTACTGTGAGGTTTCTATTGAATAAGTAGATCAATGGCACTTAACGCTGTCCATTCATTAAAATCCTTTCAGGGGGCTTTTAAAAAGTACTCACTGCAGGGCCTGACCCTACGCCTTTTAATTAGAACTGTTAGGGGTTCAGACATTGGTATTTTTAAAAAGGCTTTCCAGATGATTCTGATATGCAACCAGGATTGAGAACCACAAGAACGTATTATTCTGCCCTTCACTTTGATAGGAAGCCACTGAAGATCATGAGGCTGATTTTGCACTTCCTGACTTGAGAAAGTTTTGAGACATCAGTTAAAATGCCTGGATTGTACACAAATCATATGAGCTCAGGAGGAAGGCCAGGGCTCGAGGCATGAATTTCTTATAATCTTCTGTTGCTGTGAATGTGGGTAAAGCCTCCCAGGGTAAATCGTACAGGGAGAAGGGGTAAAGGCCTAGCAGTGCACTTTGAGAAACTCCAACATTTAATGACTTGGCATAGGAGTGTGGGCCTATTATAGAGAAAGCAGAAAAAACAAAGTGTGGAGTCAAGGAAACCCAGAGGAGGGCGTGTTTATGAAAGAGGCATTAGTCAATGGTGTCAAATGAACTTATGGAGGTGATTTGGGAGTCACTCTAATACATAACTCTCTCTCCAAGAAAGGATGTCAGGAAGCTCTAATTACTTTTAATTGAACCCCTGAACTAGCATCTGCAAACTTTCTCTCCTTTTTTCCTCACTACAGAGGCAATGAGTATAAAATGTAGGAAATTTAGGAAAAGCAAAAGGAAGGAAATTTTAACTACCCATAAGCCTACCAACCAATGATACCTACAGTTGGTATTTGGTATAGTATACATACACATACATACACACATTTATATATACTGTGGCTTCAAAATGGTATATATGGAGTTCTTTTTTAAGCATGTATACATTTAAAAAAATTTTTTAATGTTTGTTTATTTTGAGAGAGAGAGGCAGAGTGTGAGTGGGCAAAAGGCAGAGAGCGAGAGAGACACAATACAAAGCAAGCTCCAGGCTGAGTTGTCCACATAGAGCCCGATGTAGGGCTCAAACTTGTGAACTCTGAGATCATGACCTGGGCCGAAGTTGGATGCTTAACCACCTGAGCCACCCAGGCACCCCTATACATTATTTTTAATAGAGCAATAACTTGCATACTGTTTTATATCCTGTATTCTTCACTTAATATATCCTAAACAATTTTTTGTATCATTAAATATTCTTATAGGGCATACTTTTAAATGACTGTATTACACTGAATTATATGGATATGCCATAATTTGCTCAAGCTGTTGTATAACATTTAGGTGTTTTGAATTTTCCACCATTATAAGGATCACATTTTAAAATATAAAACATAACTGGGAATGTGATGGGTCAATAGAAAGCACTTGGAGCTTGGGACTCCATGGAAGAATAAGACACAGGTAAAGATGAGCTTCATTGCTGGAAGAGAGAAAGACAGAATGTGACCTAGATCTGGAACTAAATCAGGCTGAGATACACAAGCCCTCCCGTTGCCACCCCTCTAAGCCAACTGCCGTGACACAGAAGCAGAGCCTGCTGCGATTTTACTGGATGACAGTGAGCAGGCAGAATGCACATCCGCTCCATACAGACGGCTGCCAAAAACAAAGAAGTCTAGAACTAACAG
Organism: Hyaena hyaena; assembly: GCF_003009895.1. NCBI lineage: Eukaryota > Metazoa > Chordata > Mammalia > Carnivora > Hyaenidae > Hyaena > Hyaena hyaena. The sequence continues at coordinate 865,724 of NW_024081426.1, forward strand.
GGCCAGACGAGCTCAGTTGTTCTCTCAAACTCACAGTACAAAGAATTCTTGGCAAGGAGAGAGACTGGGGCCGCTTCTCTTGGTGACGTCTTCCCCATATGTAGTAGCCAGCCTTCAAGATGGCATCCAGTGAGTCTCTGTTCCTAGTATCTACCTCCATAGTAGTCACCTCTCCCAGAGTACCAGGTTAGGTCTATGTGAGCAATGCATACAGCAGAAATTGCATGTGCAACTTGCATGGCTTGGTCATAAAAATCATGGTGGCTTCTGTCTGGCTCTCTTTTGGAGTACTCGCTCTGAGGAAAGCCAGCTTCCATCTTTTTTTTGTTTTTCTAGGAGAGAGAGAGAGACAGCGTGAGCAGGGGAGGGTCAGAGAGAGAGGGAGTCACAGACTCTGAAACAGGCTCCAGGCTCTGAGCTGGCAGACAGCACAGAGCCAGACGCGGGGCTCGAACCCACGAACCGCGAGATCATGACCTAAGCGAAAGTCGGATGCTTAACCGACTCAGCCACCCAGGCACCCCCAGCTTCTACCTTGTAAGGATACTCGAGCTGTCCTTTGGAGAGGTCTGTTTAAAGAGTAATGGAGACCTCCTACCGAGAGCAAGGACCAACCTACTGGCCTTGAGAATGAACCAACTTAGATATGGATCTTCTATCCCCAAATCTTCAGATGCTTGTAGCCCTAGCCAACATCATATCTGCAACCTTGTAAGAGACCAGATCTGGCCAAAATTCCTGACCCACAGAAATTGTGTGAGATGATAATTTTTTTTAATTTGCAGCTGCTAAGTTTTGTGTTAATTTGCTGCACAGTAATAGATAATTAATATACTTCAAAACATAAACAGCTCAGTGTTTCTCTCCCCGCCTGTTGTCAAGCAGTAAACCATCCTTGTAGGGAATCTCTGTGCACATCTTCAAAATAATCATCCAGAGGTAGACTTGCTAGATGACAGGTAATGCAGAATTCCAATGTTATATGGTCAAATCTTAAGTATGTTATTTTAGACACTATAACATTGGCGTTCAGGTGTGTGCCCACGCCATCCCTCCTCGTCCCATTCACACTTCTCCGCAGGTCTCTGTCTTTGTTTTCCGCCTGTAGACAGGCTGGAACCGGAGTAAGGGCAGAACAATGATTCGAAGATTTGCCCTACAGCATGTGCTGACTTTTGGAGGGTCATCTTTGTAAACATAATCAGAAAGGTATGTGCTTATATATGCTCAGTGTGGCTCCATTGAAGAGACTGTGCAGAAGTGTTTGCTGCATTGGATGGAAACACACTGATATATGGAAGTGCAAAGACTTCTAGAAAGAAGAAAAAAGGACACATGTGGAGACTGGGAAAGAGATGAATGGAGAGAAGGGGAAGGACGCAAGAGTAAAACAAAGAGCTCTGAAGCAATAGATGATATATATGGCATTAGAGTTAGAGGAAGCCATACTGACTGCAGGAGAGGGAGATTTTGGCTAATGATCCCAACCCTGAGCAAGCTGCTCCCATTTCTGGGCAGGAAGCTATCAAGTTCCAACAGCTGCAGCATCATGCTTTTCAAAGGCCTAATTTTAGAATGCTCCTGATAATGCCCCAGGAGTTGCTAGATCTGAATTAAAAACTCCAGGTCCCTTCCCTCCTCCCACCTTTTCTAAATAAAGGGTTATTGATTTACTAATGGCCTTTGCATCCTGCTGAAAACAACCCTGTAGAAGAAGAAAGATGTTAGTAGAGCCAGAGGGCTAACAGCTTGGAAAAACCCAGATCGCAGGTGGGCAGGTAGACAGAAGACAGGCTCTGAGTTTATAAAACTCAGAGCCTAAGAGAGAGGGAGGGTGGAAATGCAGGGTACAAAGAGGTTTTGAAGGGGAAGAGTGGGCTGCGGAATACAAATGTTGCCCTGGCATCTGGATATGTAAGCGTGGGCACGTGGAAGTCCTGTGTGGATAATGGGCCCCTCGGATCTTTGTTGGGACCATAGTTTTGTTGGAAGAGTGGGGTTCAATGCAAAGTGTCTGGGCTGGGTGGCCAAATCCTGCCTAGATTCTAATCTCCAGTCATTATTAACTGGCCACGTAAGCCTAAGCCTTGTAACCACACTCTGGACTCTGGTTCTTTCTCTGTGAAACACGGGGCCTTTCTACAAGTCTAGAATTCCAGAAGTCAGTTGCCCATGTGGTAGCCATCTTCCTGGGAGTTTTGTCTATCATTGTCATTATAGTTTTTTGTTTTTTGGTTTTTTTTTCCCTGGTTGGTTCCTTTCCCCAATCCGCAGGGCAAGAGAGAACAGACTCATGCTGAACGGATAGAGGATGATATGAATGAAGGAGGTGGATCAGGAAGCTGCTTTTGGACGGGAGACAGGCAAAGCAAGAGAAGGCAAAGGGATAAACAGAAGCAAACAGAGAGAGAAGCCAGGTGGGAAAGGCTGGCAGTGTCTAAAGCTGCAGAGAAGCCAAGGTGATGAGGGAGAATCGGACTAAGGAGGGTAGAACCAAGTGGTTACAACCCGGCTCTGGACCCAGACAACCTGCCCTAGCCATAAAATGCTGGTACCTTGACAAATTACTCCATCTCTTTAGCTTCTGATTTCCCCATCCATGAAGGTAAAGTAACAGTAGAACACAATGCCATTTATTGTTCTGCGAGTCTAGTAAGACAGTGGATGTAAAACAGTGAGAACATCATCTGGCATCCAGTTATTCCTCTGTGAGTATGAGCTACAGGTACTAACAGGCCCCTCTGGTTTGGAAAGTGAAAAGTCTCTGTGGGTTTTGCCCAAGTCAAGCTCAGTGGTGTTTTTGGAATGGGGGGTGGGGCTCTGTGTGAGTAAGTTTAAGAGCAATGTGGAGAGGCATTTTGTAGTCGGGGTTGTGGGGGGGAGAGTTGCTTTGTGTCTGTGAATAAACCAAAAATGAAAACCGGAATTTAAGTGTTTTAAGAAGTGTGCTTACCATTCCCTCTAAGCCCATTGTGGTGGCAGTTATGACCCACTAACTGCTGATAACTGCCCTGCAGAGAAATAGCTCCCAGCTACTAAACCTATAAACTGTGCGCATCCCTCCCCGGCCTCTCCTCCCAGCATCCCTCCCCAGCCTCTCCTCCCAGCATTCCCTGTTTGTCTCACTGCCTCAGATGTTTGAACCCTGTCAAGCCACCTCAGGGGCTCTTACACTTGGGATGTGTTCTATGTGGTCCGACATGTCTGCCTTTGGTATTCTTTGCCTTTTAGGTCTTTTATCCCTTTACACTTGTGGTGCATCAGCAACATGGTGGCTTAATTGTCATTCTGGAGGCGAAGAGAAAATGTGGGACATGGCAGGGTCTCAGAGAAGACTGCACAGGTTGTGTGTTCTGCTCAACAACACAGGAAGCCATTTGCTCAGACTATGGTGTGAATGGCGTCTCTTGGCGTTTGCAATGACAATCTGAACTCTGGTATTCAGTAGCCCTAGAGGGGAGGGGAGAGGGTTCTAAGTCAGGATGAAAAAAAACAAGACACAAGAGCTGAAAGCATCTTTAATTGAAACTTCAGGGGACGGCAAGCCCAGAAAGCATATGGGTAATTGCTCCCCAGGTCCTCCACGCCAGCTGCGATGTCAGGAGGGCACTTTCAGCCTTTGGGCCGCTCATTAGGGCACAGAGGGAGGATGGATGGAGTGAGACAGAAAGCCCCATCCTGCTGAATCACCAGTGCCAGTTCCAGGATCTGGCCAGCCCATCCCCATGGGCAGACGGGCCAAGGACTGAATAAGCACAAGGCCGTAGAGTTGGCAGGTTGTCAAGGATGGTGGGGCAGCGGGAGAGCCGAAGGAGCTCGAAGGAGCGACATTTGTGAATGAGTGTGATGAATTGTTTCTGTTTGTTTCCACGAAATCCCAGCTCCTCCTCCTACAAGTGGAGCAACCAAGTGTGAGCAGCTGAGATGGTTGGGAATGGAAGGCTTATCTGACCAGCTGTTGAATTGGTGGCTGAAGCTCTCTATCCAGAAGGGCTGACCCTGGTCTTGCTCCATCGTGTAGATGACGGGGCAAATAGAGCTAGAGCTGCATTCCTAATATCTTATGTCATGTTTTTAATTAGAAAAAGTTTTTTCCCCTTGATTTCAAAAATAATGCATTCTTTGGTAGATAATTTGGAAACCCATAAAATCTAACAAAGAGAGTAAAAGGTAGTTGGCAACAATTCCCAGTATAAATTGACCTGCAGCACTTTTCTCTGGGGAAAACACAGCTTTGCAGTATTTGCCCATTCATTCTGCAGTGGACATGTGTGAGGGTTGGTTTGAAGAGAGTGGTGTGTCTTTTTATTATTGCGATGGAGAAGCCAAAATAGGAAATACAGGGAACTTGCTCAAAATCTTTGTGATGGCAATGTCCACCGCTTTTGGCCTCTGGTAATAAAAATAAGCCGAACTATGAACGTCTGTCTAGTGCTTTTCAGTTGTAAAGAACTTTCCTTTGTGGTGTCATTCTACTAAGTGTTGCCCCTATTTATTTACCTAAGTGCTAGTCCAGAGGCGGCCATGATTTAAGGGAGATTAATTTAGTAGTTGGAGGTAGAAAAGGAGGAGCCAGGCCCTCCGATCCCTTCACTTGTACAGAACCCACGCTTCACTCAAAGTTTTCATGCCAATGGCAACAAAATGAAAAGAGTATTCTGCTCCGTATAGTATAAAGTTAGAGTGCGTCTCTGTGTAGGGGAATGGTGTGAGCAGTGTATCCCTAATGTGCAGGGACACCTAGGGGCAGGTGAGTTATGGACTGTCCAGCCCTGTGTTGTCCAGTATGGTGGCTTTGAGCCCTGTGTGGCTGTGGAGCACTTACTCTGTGGCTCGTGGGACTAAGAAACTACGTTTTAAAATTTTACCTCATTTTAATTAATTTAAATTTTAAAACTTCTCAATTCAACTATCAGAAAAAATTTAAATGTGCTTGGAACAAGGAGTGTATGTGATTTCTTTTTTCAATTGTAAATTGTTTCAAATCCAAACAAATAAGTATTTCTTTAAAAAAATTTTTTTTAAAAAATTTAATGTTTATTTATTTTCCAGAGAGAGAGAGAAAGAGAGAGAAGCACAGAGTGCAAGCAGGGGAGGGGTAGAGAGAGAGGGAGACACAGAGTCCAAAGCAGGCTCCAGGCTCTGAGCTGTCAGCACAGAGCCCTACATGGGGCTCGAATTCACGAACAGTGAGATCATGACCTGAGCTGAGGTTAGATGCTTGACTGACTGAGCCACCCAGAGACCCCTTAAAGTGTTTTTTTTTAATACTTATTATTTATTTTTGAGAGAGAGACAGAGACAAGAGACAGAGTGCAAGCAGGGAGGAGCAGAGGGAGAGGGAGACACAGAATCTGAAGTAGGCTCTAGGCTCTTAGCTGTTAGCAAAGAGCCATACACGGGGCTTGAACTCACAAACCATGAGATCATCACCTGAGCTGAAGTTGGTCACTTAACTAACTGAGCCACCCAGGAGCCCCAAGAATCAAGTATTTCTGATGAAAACTTAGCATCCATTGATATGTGCTGTAAGTGTAAAATATACCCTAGATTTCAGACTAGGGTGAAAAATACAAAAATACAAAATATACTGGTAATAATTTTCTTATAATAAGTATACCTTCAAATGACAAAACTTTTTTTAAATTTTACTTTTCTAATTGAGGTATAGTTGATGTACAACATTAAATTAGTTTCAGGTATATGACATAATGATTGGACAATATGCTCATTATGAAAAGCTCACCATGATAAGATTAGTTACTATTTGCCACCATACAATGTTATTTCAAATGACAATATCTTGGATTCAATTAAATAAAATATATTATTAAATTAATGACATCTACTGAATTCTACCTTTTTAATGTAGCTGATAATAAATTTAAAATATCTGTGTAGTTTTCATTCTATTTTTATTGGACAGAGCTGGATACAGCCACATGTATCAGGTCTCTAGCTGTATCTCCTAAGATGTAAACAATGAGGCTCTGTCTGTCTTAAGCAAGAAAGATTTGTCTCTATCTAGATATCCCTCATCAGTTCAATAGACAAACATATTTTTGAATTATGGATTGGTGAATAGCCCAGGTGTCAGAGTTAGAACAACTATAGTTTCAATGTTGGCCGCATGAGCTCTGTAATCGTGTATGAATTTCTTCTTTCTTTTTTCCTTTTTCCTCTGTACAAGGAAATTATTTCAATCTCATAAAAAAGTCATACAGGAGTACAAAGAACTCCAACATGCCCTTTATCCAGAGACCCCATTGAAGTCTTCGACTGACCCAATAATGTCTTTTATAACAAAAGATCCAACCCAGGATTGTACATTTCTCATAGGTGGCATGTCTTTCTCAAAGTGCCCTTCAATCTGGAACACTTAGTTCCTCGGTCATTCTCTGACCTTTGTGACCTTAACAGTTTTCAGGATTATGGGCTTGTTATTTTATAGGATATCTCTCAATTTAGGTTGTGTAATGTTTCCTCATGCTGAATTCATGTGGGATTTTTTGCCTGGAGTATGCTAGAAGTGATGTGATCTCACTGGATCCTGTCAAGTGGCACATGATTTCTCTTTGTCTAAATTCTAGTGATGTTAGGGGCACCTGGGAGGCTCAGCCAGTTAAGCATTGGACTCAATTTTGGTTCAGGTCATGATCTCATGGTTCATGAGTTCAACCTCCACACTGGGCTCCACACAAGATAGTGCAGAGCCAGCCTGGGATCCTCTCCTTGCTCTCTATTGGTCTCCCATTCTCTTTCTCTCTCTCAATGAATAAATAAACTTTTAAAGAAATTTTAAAAAGTTATAAATTCTGGTGATGCTAACTTGGATCAGTAGAGTAAGATGGTGGCTATCATGTCCATCATAAAGTTATTTTTTTCTTTGTATAATTAATAAGTATGTTGAGGAAGATATTCTGAGACTGTGAAATGTTCTTCTTTGATGAAGAATGGGGTATTTCACAGTTGAGCCCTGATTTATGTTTCTCGTCTGAATGGGTTATCACCGTGATAATTCCTAAGTGATGGTTTTCTAATTCCATCATTTTTTTTACATTTGTTAGTTGGCATTTTATTATAAGAAAAAGCCCCTCCCTCCCTAGGTATGGGTGTATGTGTGTGTAAATAATGTGGCCTCATAGATTCTTATTTTACTCAAAGGAATATAATCCATTACTATCAATATTTATTTCGATGTTCAAATTATCCCAGAATTCATGACTGGAACCTTTTCAGGCTGGCTCTGTGTCCTTTTGACATGTATCCATCCTCCTTTGGAGATGCATACATACATATTAACCCAGCAGTTTGCTGGAGCTGGCTTACAATGGCTTACAGGAGCCCACTGCAAAATTCTCAGGAAATGTGTGAGTCATTAACATTGAGTGGGTAGCTTGGAATCAGGCATGTTGGAAGTATTTGCACCCTAGAAACTGGCAAATGCTACAATCAGAACTTTTTCCCCCAGAGAGCTTGATGTTAAAAATTTGCCAGGGCATCAATGTTTCTGTCATAAAAAGATGTTCCAAGTTCATGTTACACCTTAACAGCCACAGGCCTGTAATCGTTCACTTCTCCGACAATCCCTGGTTCCTTTTGGTGGAAATAACAGGACTTAGAAACCAAGATTTTAAAGTGAGGTGAGATGCACATTCTTGGGACAGACAGACTGAGAGAGATGGCTCGTATGTGTGTGTATGTGTCTGTGTTGTGTATAAATATGTATACATTATTGTGTAGACATATACGCATATACACACGTACCTTATTGTGTATACATACATATGTCCACTTAATACACATGTATATTTAATACAATAATAATACATTATTGTATATATATGTATATATAAACTTTAATTTTAAATAAACATTTTAGTTTGGAATAATTTTAGATTTATAGAAGAGTTTGAAAGAGAACAGACATCTTGAATATACTTTATCCAGCTTTCCCTAATTTTAATACCTTGTAACCATGGTCCATTTACCAAAAATAAGAAATTAACAGAGGTGCAATACTATTAATTAAACTACAAACTTTGTTTAGATTATATTGGTTTTTCTACTAATATCCTTTTTTCTATTCCAGAATCCAACCCAGAATATCATATTATATTTAGCATGCAAACATACACACACACACACACTTCTATCTATCTATCTATCTATCTATCTATCTATCTATCTATCTATCATCTATTTCTCTCCCCATCTGTTCATCTGTCAACCTCTCCATCTCTCTCTTTATCCTTCTATTTCTCTACCTAGATTTAGAAACATGAATTCATACTTCTAATCAGGCCAAACCAGAGGGTTTATTCTAGCTTTTTTTCTTTCCCTATTTACAACTCCCCTCTTTGACGTATTATCCTTAATATACTTACTTACTGGCTAAACCCCCATCCCCTTATGAAACCAATTTCCTGACACCACTGGGCTGCCTCTCCACTCAGCCACCTGCCTTATATGAATTTAGATCCTTGTTACTTCACCCACTGCCTATTGGCTTTTTGACTGAATGGGAAGGAAGGAAGGAAGGGAGGGAAGGAGTTGCATAAGTTTCTGACATTTTCCTTATATTAATTGCTCATGGATTAGTAATACCTACTTTGTTGACACTAAAGTGCTTAGCACAGTGCCCAGTAGAAAATAAGAACTCAAGAAAAGTTCTTTTAACTGTTGTTGTTATCAAGGACCAATTAAGTGAGAAACAGGAAGCCTAGAAGGAGGGATTGTGGCAATGAGTAATTTTGGTCTTTGCTACAATGACATATGTTGGCAAAATAGGTGTGCATGGAAACCTTTCCTAAACAGTTAGTCTTCCATTATTCAGGGATACTTTATGAGTCTGAGATCCTTAGAATTTGTTGGCCTAAGCCAGAGCTTCTCAATCTCAGCACTACTGACATTTGGAGTCTGGGAATTATTAGGGCTGTCCTGTGGATTATAAGATGCTTAACAGCTATCTGGCCTTATCCATGAGAAATAGCACCCCTCTCCCAAGTTGTTACAACCCAATATTTCTCTGGAAATTGAGAAAGGTCTCATGGGGCAAAAATCACACACACATGCGCACACGCGCACACACACACACACACACACACACACGAGGCCCAACAGAATAACTGCTTGGCTCTGTCTTGACTGTATTATCTGTTACCATATTTGAAGAATAGGATATTTGGTTTAATTTTCAGAGTTCTTAGGAGTTACTTTATACTATTTTTGCAAAGATTTGGACTGAAAATCAATGATACGATCCAAAATTAGGCTGAGAAAAATCTTAGCTTTGAATCAAAAGCTGTAGGGTCAAGCCTCAGTTGTCACCAAGTTGGGGACATCTGCAAATCCTGGTCAGCACAGTCATCCTCATGTGGCTTTGGCTAATAAGGCTTGCCATAAGAGAATTATGATAAGAATCCTCACTCCCCTTTCTTTGAAAGAAATCCCAGCATTACCTTCTAGCCTTCCCTTCCACCGTCCCTTTCATGCATTTTACTTTCTAGCTAAATGTTTTTTGTCTGATAAACATTAGTTGGATGAATGAGTAGCTATTTATTAGCTTTCCTAAAAGGAAGGAAGTGGGGAAACTTATCACTACATCTTACAGAGGGTTTAATTTATCAAAAGTAGTCTAGGTAGTCAGTGGCAGGGTGGGCCAGAATGAAGTCTAAAAGATGCGTAGAGAATTACTCTAGCTTTTCCACTGGAAACTCTGAAGTCTTTCTGCACAAGGACCCAGACGGTGCTGAGCTGCTGTGGTCCCCCCAAGTCTGCAGCTTCCCTCTGTAGTGGAGAGAGAACTTGGCACTAAAGAGCTAGAGAGGAACACACACAGATAAATACATTAAATCGGCAACAACGTGCCAATTACATACATTCAAAATGATCGACACAAGTCAAACCTTAACTCCTCGGTATGACACTGACATTGCCCCGAATTCAAAGCACCTTTCCTTCACACCATGTCCTAGAGTGGGGATTGGGACTATCCGGGCAGAGCAGCGTGGGCTCTGCATAATGCCCGGGACTGCATGGCAACGAGGCTTCTAGGGTGGAGACTGAACGAGAGTGTTCAGAAACTTCCTCCAGGATGCTGATTTCAGTGTGTGAACACCAGCTTCTGGTAACCTGCCGTTATTCACTTAAGAGGCTGCTAATATACAAGAAGCCAGTGGAAATCAATGTGAGGGAAGGGGAGTCATTTGGCTCAAGAACCGGAGAGAGGACTGGCAGTGATGGATAAGCTCGCTTTCCATCATGTCTCTCTAAACTGCCAGTGTGCCTCGGACCATACTTTTAGAAATGGTTTCTCAAAGCCAGCAAGTCCAAAAGGTTGCTGTGATTGCCTAGTCGATCTGGGAACCTCAAGTTGGCTCTTGATGCCACCCCATACACACCACACCCAATGAGCAACCTTCCTGACTGCGCACACTTTGTCACCACATGCCATCCTTCTCCCAGCTGCCCGCCAGGACCAGTCAAAAGCCTGGGGGGGGGGGGAGAGGGGGAAGGGGAAATGTTCCCTTCATCACAAAGCAAGTAAACAAACAAACAAAAACCCACTTAGAGATGGGTTTCTTGGACTGTGCTGCAGAAAAGGGATAATGACTCTTTCTCAGTGTACTTATTGACATTCATTGAGCAGCATATAGTTTATTTTAGCTAGACTTTGCGATGTAGCATCTATATTTAATTCCACAAGCTGTCGGGCAACTCATATATTTACAAACACCACCCCAGAAACAATGTGTTTGCTGGTCACAGCTGCATCTGTAACATCTCAGGAGCTCTGTGCTGTTTGGCACAGCTCAGGGAATTATCATTTTACATTCTGGTCTGTGCCAAGGCCCAGATAGGGCAGAGCTTGGGCTAAAAGTTCAGATTCAGTGACAGGCGTGGCAGGAAGCCAAGAGCAAGGGTGGCACTGAGGGCCGAGGGTCAGAATGGAGAGTTGCCTGTCAGCCTCACCTCAGTGGGGCTGCCCGCATGGTAGTGAGCAATTTCTATGTGGTTGGCTTAGGTTTATAAGGCTTTCAAGACCTGAAAGAGATACTTCTATTGTCCTGTGTGGATATAGAAGCTGGCTCTGCTGGAAGCGAGCTAGGGCTTGAGCCGGGCTGGTGAGACGAGGCAAGGATGAAGAAGGTGTCCTCCCTGGAGGATGGGACCAGCTGTCTGCTAGGGGTTGGAGTGAATGACCCAGTAGCTAGACCCAGGGAGGGTAGCTGGTCATACCCAGAGGCAGGTACCCATTGGCATGATCTTGGTCGCAGGAGGACCGGCTTTGGCCTCACATAAAGAGGAACACAAAAAACTTGGGGGGCAGTTCAGAATTAGGCAAAAGGGTAGGGAGTTCGTGGAGGTCTGTCTCCTACAACAGCAAATAGGGGAACAGAGGGCAGGGGCTTCAGGAGTCAAGAAGGGTGCAAACCCTTACCTGAAATGCACACACTGTGATAGGGTAGAAAGAAGGGGATGGGGAACTTGGGCACCGGCCCAATCAGTTTGAGGGTCTGAGGAAAGAGCACAGCAACTCCGAGGTTGTGCATGAAACCAGCAAATCATGGGTTGTCCAGCTGGGCTCAGGTTAGGGGAACATGCCTGACTGTAAGATTTTTAAGATAGTGCAAGCGAAATATAACTACCTTCTCATGAGGCCGTGCTGACAGGCCCTCTGACCAGGAGGCACACAGCTTCCCCCAAGGCAGAGCAAGTTAGGAAAATGATTTGGGGTGAAACCTACTTTTAAACTCTAAGATTTTCGGCTTTTCATCACTCCGTAGCAATTTCTTAAATGAGAGTGACCTAGAGACATCCAGGATAACCTCTGCGACTATAGCTCCCTTCATGGAGTAAAGTCTGTAGATCGTAGGTTTTAGGTCATTTTGACCATACTAAGGACTTTTTTGGAAGAGCATTACTGCTTCTCTGTTCTTGAGTTTTCCCCAATATAACATGGGCATGATAATAACATCCACCACATAAGGTTCTGTGAAAATTAAATGAGTCAATGAATGGAAAGTGTTAAAGATGATGATGATGGGAGCTCTGGAGCTCACGGGTTCCGACTTCTAGAAGTGTCCATGTCTCACTGACACATGTGAAATAGACAGAATAAGCTCTAGGCGTAGTAGCATTGGGAGATCGGGTTCATGTCCGGATTTGCCCCCAAATCAGTGACGTGACTGTGAATAACTCACCGCACCTCTGTGGCCCTATGTTTTCTCATTTCTTATCCATGGTGAAGGGGATTCCATCACTGGCTTGCACTGGACAGTTGCGTCAAATTTTCCTTGAGGGATTTGCAAAATATTTCAAAACCTAGAACGATGCCCCAACCTAGGTCATCAGTTATTTCTCTTTCCCTCCCTCTCTGTCTCTATACCAACCCCCCTTCCTCTCTCCGTCCAACATACGTCTACCACACACACACCAGGCTGCTAAGGACCACTGGATGACCTCCAGGTAATTTCCCGGATCTCACCCTGTTCCCCCCAGTTCTGTGACATGATCAGGTGGAAATTAATCAGGGACCAAAAGATGGTAGGAAGACAAAGTAACCAAGTAATCAGCACAGAGCCAAGCTTTGAGAAGATTCTTGGAGAAAATGAGTCCAAAAGATGTGACAGACAGACCCAGACTCATGGAGAGGAAGGGAGGGAAGAAGTGAACACAGTGGCAGGGCCCATAGGCAAATAGCAAAGGGTCAAATGGACTGCTCCCACTTCTGAATCACTAACTTTGAAGAGACCCTGGAGAGGGGTACCGGTGAGGTCACTCAGAGTACCTGTAGAGACTCCCAAAGGCTAATGAGGACATATATATATATATATATATATATATATATATATATATATGTTTTTTTTTTTTAGCAGAGACTTTACCTTCTCAGGCTTCGGTGTTCTTGCCTGTAAACAACAACAAACAAACAAAATCCAATATTGGATGAGGCAGTGCCCATGGGCTCTTTTTGCCTCTTATACTTACGCTGAAGCATTGGGAGAAAAAGCAGTGAATACACACACAGCGCTCACCGCAGGCCGGGTCCTCTTTAGAGGCTTTATAAATATTAATTCATTTAATCCCCACAACCCTATGAGAAGGCATTAGTATTGTTATCCTTTTTAAATATATATAACAGAAGAGGAAGCCTAAGCAAGAGGGCTGGGCCAGCGTGAAAAGCCAGGCAGTTTGATTCCCTGGTCTGTGCTCTCAGCCCTCCTCCACGGAGCCGCCGACGGGGTTCTCCGTGTGTGGCAGACGAGGGCAGATTTGTGCTCAGGCCACAAGGAACCGCTGTTCTTTCCTAAAGAGGGAGCGTAATGGAAATGGTTTTCAGGGAGGTTCATCTGCATGGAGACCAGGTTTTAAAGGCTTTGAAACGTGCAACCTTTCACTTAGAGGTTCTGTTTGATCAGCATGGCCTTCTTTCCCTTTTCTGGAGACCTCCGTGACCCCAAGGGAAGCTCTGGGGCAGAGGGGCCTCCCTGGTCTGCTCCTTGTGACCCGGGCTTTACCACGTGAGGCTTTGGCCAAGCCTGTCAGGTAGCTTGCCTCTCCAAGGAAAGTAGCAAGGACATCCTCCAGGTGCATACGAAGGCTCTGTAACTGACAGATGAGTCCGCCCTTGAGAAGTGAAGGGCTGGTTATCACACAGCAGAAACCTATAAATTTGGAGCCCTGAGGGGATGGAGCCTACAAAGTCTAATGTCACTAAAGCTGTGTGTGTGTGTGTGTGTGTGTGTGATTCTTTTAAACTCATTATAGGACCCCCAAGTCCTACATTTTCTTCCAGGAGGGCAAGTTCTGGGTCTGTTCATCGGATTTAGTGCCATCACCTAGGACATTCCTTGTGCATAGGAATTGCTTACTTACTGGCTGCTTGAAGGACAGAAGTGGGTGAGGATGGGGACAGCTGAGGTATAGGTCTTGCGGTCAGAATGTCTGAGTTTCCCTTCTGTTTCCCTGTGGAATGACCTTGGCAAGGCCCTTCCCCTCTTCCAACCTCTCCTCTTAGAGGTCTCAGATGTATGTAAGAGCATTTAGGAAATAGTCATTATAATTAGCTCCTACCTTTGCACACATAATCATTAATCTTGCTCCCCTGCTTTTATGCAGGGAAGATATCCATATGCCTCACCTATTTTAAGTTGTTTCCTGACCAGCGGTCGGGAAATGTGGCAAATGTAGCTTGATGGTTCTGGGCCAGTTCTGGGGGAGAAACTGAAGGTTGTATCACGGAGCCTAGAGTAGATGTGGCCGTCGAGGTGTGACATCTGCCTGGGTTCACACGGGGGATGATGGCCAAGACCAAAGCTCTCAAAGTGCAACCAGGAGCATATTAGCAGGGTCAACATGCTGTGGTTAGTCTCTGCAGAGGCTGGAGCTCATCCCAATAGGAGGGGACACTGGAAGTCATCGATGGGAGCTGACAGCACTCCAGTCCACCTGCCCTGTGGGAACCTCCACCCCAGAATGCCCTGTCACTTCTCCTGTCTGTCTGCCCTTTCTAGTCCAAGGGGAGGCTTCACACCAAGATGTGGTGGAGGACAAGAACAAATAACGCTTTCTGTGAGTTTCTACCACAGACATCCTCAGATTTATTCGAGAAAACATCTTCTCAATAGAGTTGGCCAATTAACCACTCAAATGGCTTGAAAACTTATTTAATGTCACTGCCTAATCATTTTATGAAATGTCACTGCTCCGACGGGCAAGGATTTCGGCTTCATGCCTCACTTTTGATGTGTTTCACTCCCTTTCTGAAACAGTTTCTTCCCAAAGAGGACTGAAATCTTAATGTCTCTCCTCTTACATTAGTGCCCCTTGTATTTGCATAGAATTATGGAATTTCAGCCTTGGGCAGGATCCTAGGGATCATCTTACCTCTTAAGTCAATTCACTGATGACCAGGAGGCTGCCAGAGGGAAGTGACATGCTCCCAAGGGAACCTGTAAGTGGCAAAGCCTATATAGTTTTGTAGCTGTGAATCTCATAAGTGATGCGGTGACATGTAAATACCAGAGGGTCTGATGTAGGTAGATGTGGGGGTGCCCGGGTGGCTCAGTTGGTTGAGCGTCTGACTTCAGCTCAGGTCATAATCTCATGGTTTGTGGGTTTGAGCCCTGCACTGGGCTCTGTGCTGACAGTGCAGAGCCTGGAGCCTGCTTTGGATCCTCTGTCTCCCTCTCTCTCCTCCCCTTCGCTGCTTACGTGCTCGCTCTCTCTCTCTCTCTCTCTCTCTCTCCAAAAGAAATAACCATTAAAAAATGCTTTAAAGCAGGTAGATGTTCATCTGCTGCTGAAACACCTGATTGATTCTCTCTTGCAGCTCATATCCATTCCTGGCCTCAGCATTTTCACTTGTTAAAAGGGGACAAAATCTGGAAGATGAAGCTCAAGTGTAATTTCATCATCTGTGCTTCATAAGCAGTAACTACCAGACAAATACTAAGTGATTTATGCCGGCATTTATTAACGATGATTGTTGACAACATTTACGATTTTGCTAATTATAATTTCCTTTTCTCCTTCTCTTCTGGCCTCTCACAACAGCTTAGCTTGGCTGTACCCTCAACTCCTCTGATAAGTGACCTTTCCTCTAGAATAGTTTCAGAGAGGAAGCTCTAGTTCTTTAAACATTTTTCATTTAAGTAGGCTTCACACCCAGGGTGGAGCACAATACGGGGCTTGAACTCACAACCCTGAGATCGAGACCAGAGCTGAGATCAAGAGTAGGATGCTTAACCAACTAAGCCACCCAGGCGCCCTGAGGAAACTCTACTCCTATCTCATTTGCCAAGATTTAGCACATGAGCAGTGGATGCCCAGATCCTAACTGCTCTGCGTATCCACCGGCCCAGGCATAAACAGAGATTGAGACCACCAGGAGAACATAACACTATCCCCCAGGTCCTCAGCTGGGTGACAGTCTCAGAGTGGTGGAAATATGATTCTCTCCATTTCAAAGGCTGCACTGCCCACTTCTCATGTGACTTGGTCTGTACTTGATTTTCTCTATTGGCAAAACTGTAATCCTTTTCATTTACAGCTCAATGGACCTATTTCACTTGTGTCTTTGGTCCAAAGCTAATTTATTATTTGTGTAGGTGTAAAACGCTGTCTTATGTATAGTGTAAGTAAATGGAATTATTTGGCTTCTGCAAGTAAATTTATATATTTTTTTTCCCCAAGGAGCCAGCTTGGCCATGACTTTAACAATACTCACATGTGACATAGAGGTTTACTTAGGTATCAGCTTTACTGTAAAACAATCCTTGCAAACATCATGGGGGAGGCACTAATTATTTTAACCTGCTGAATATTAGCAATCCCACCCGAAGTCGTGAGAATTGAGATGGTTGTCATTTGCTGGACGTTTGCTGTTACAAAGTCCCCAGTGATATGATTTGTGGAGCATAAACAGGAAATGGCCAAAATGCGTTCCCTTCGAAGAGCCTGATTTTCACACAACTGTCAATGAGGCCATTGTCTTTGTCTCTTTTTTAAAGGTAAGGGAACACAGTCTAGAGATTTAAAAAAATTTTTTAATATTTATTTCTGAAAGAGAGAGAGAGAGAGAGAGAGAGACAGCATGAGCAGGGGAGGGTCAGAGAGAGAGGGAGATACAGACTCTGAAATTGGCTCCAGGCTCTGAGCTGGCAGTCAGCACAGAGCCCGACACGGGGCTTGAACCCACGAACCGCAAGATCATGACCTAAGCGAAAGTCGGACGCTTAACCGACTAAGCTACCCAGGCGCCCCCCTAGAGATTTTTTTAAAAAGAAATTTTGAAACCAGTTTAAAACTTCTCTCTCCTGAAAAGATTTTTTTCGTCAAAACATCTTCAGATAGATCCCGAGGAAACTCAATGAAGCGGAAACCATACGATTCCAAGGCCAAGTGTTTTCGAGGAGCAGTCAGTGCTACATTCAGGCATTCTTGCCGCGCTCAGCAGACTTGGCCCAGCAATCAAAGCCATTTGATTCCGATGCTGATACTCCGAGAACCAGGCAGGTTCCAGCACATTGTGAGCTCTGAAAAAGCCTAATTACAGACAAAGGACGGCAAGAAACACACATTGACTTAACATATCTCATTTCTTTTACAGAGCACACAGCCTTGCACACCTGTCCTTAGAAAACTCCTGATTGGTACGTGAGGTGGCAGCCCCCCATTCCCCCGCCTCCCCCCCCCACCATGTGTTAGAGCACAGGGCACAAGAAGTTCAGGAGCTGAGCCAAGGCCACATGTGGTCCCTGGCTCACCACGATCCCTCTAGAAAATGCACGGAATTGAGTTGTCACATAAATTTGAGGACGCACTATGTGTGAGGGCTGGAATTACAAAAGCAAAGACCTGACCTCTGACCTTGAGGGGCCTGGGGACAGGGATGGAGGGGAGAAACATCACTTAGCTTAGGAATCTGCCATGCTAGCTTTCTCTCATGCGGGGAACAGCAGATGGTCCTCCCTCAGGGAGCACGGAAACCCCTCACCAGACCAGGCTTTGTGCAGAACGGGAGAGGAGTATCGCCATCTTTTATGTTGTCTGTGATATTTTTTCTGTTGCTGTGGAGTAGATTACCACCATCTTTGTGGCATCAGGCCATACAAATTTATGATCTCACAGTTTCTGTGGGTCATGAATCCGGGTACTGGTTAGCTGGGTCCTCTTGCTCAAGGTCTCACCAGACTGAAATTAAGGCATCAGCCAGGAAGGCTGTGCTCACCTGGGGCTCAAGGTTCTCTTCCAGGCTCCTGTGGCTGCTGGCAGAATTTGTTTTCTTGTGTGGCTATGACTGTAGTCCCCCCCCCTTTTTTTTTTTTTACTAGCTATTGACACAAAATTGCTCTCAGTTTCTAGAGGCGACCCACAGTCCCTTGCTGCATGCCCCCAGTAGGCCATCCAGAGTATGGCTTTTTGCCTTCTTCATGTCACCAGGAGCTTGTCTCCCTGACACTTCACTTTCTTTTAAGGGAATCTCATTCCCCTGATTAGGCTAGGCCCACCAAGGATACTTTCCCCTTCAAACAACTCAAAATTAACTGATTAGTAACTGATCATGGGAGAGTACTATCTGACCATTCTTATAGGTCATTCTCATAGGTCCTGCCCACACTCAAAGGGAGCAGATTATGCAAGGCATGCACAGAAGGACATGGGAGTCTTGGGGGCCATTTTAGAATCCTGTCTTCCACAGTGTTCTCCCACCAGTCAGTGCATCTCCACTTTACTGTGTTTGCTGCCTTGGCCTACAGTGTCAAGAAGCCCCAGTCTCCACAATGACCCTTCTCCCTTTCCCTCCATCAATATGCCTTTATAAACAGAACAGTATTTTATAAGAGGAATTAACCAGCAGAGTTTCAGATAATGCAGTGAGCCCTTGCTTTCGTATTATCAATGCTTAGCATAGTGTCTGGCACTTAGGAGTTCCCAATTTAAGCTTCTCAGGAAATGAATGTGCGAATGATCAGATGAGAAATATTTTGGGCACCCTCATCAGATTACATCCTATAAAAAAAATTCCTACCCCCCAAGTGCAAGGCAGACTCCTTTCAGTTTATATCACGTTCCCCCTGATTCAAAAGTAATACACGCTTAGTGTAAAACACTCAGGGATTTCTCTTCCTTCTATGATTTTATCTTTTATATTTAACTTTTTAATCCATATGGAACTAATTTCCCAATGTGATGTTTAAAATATTCCATCCCCTACCCAATTAGTCTGTAATGTTTTTATATGTACATGTCTGTGCTAAGTTCTTGTTGATAATGAGCTCTATTTTTGAGCTATCTGTTCTATATCATTGATCTGCCCAATCTGTGTGCCAGCATCACCTATGTTAATGATCCGAATTCTGCACTATGTTCTAAGACCCAGTAGGGCAGATGTCATTTCCTTATTCTTCTTTTGGCCTCTCTCTTGACCAGTACATGAAAGGAGGATCTGTCTTGTGGGGGCTCCAGCTCCTTAGGTAGCACGGCCTTCTTTGGCAAGGTCTGCACACAGGAGCCAGATCTAGGCTCATATTCTATCTCTGTATCTTCCTAGCTCAGCTCCTCTGAGTCCCAGTGAGAGCCAAACCTATAATAATAATAATGCCATTATAACAAACTTACTGTGGGAATTAACTGGGGCAGCTTCTCAGAATCACCCAGCACTTCATAGGTGGCGGAGTGAGTCTGAAGGTGCAGCTTCTCATGCTGCTGCCCCTACATCCTTCCGAGAAGAGGCCACAAGTCGTTTGAAAGCATCTTGCACAAATGCTGAGGCTCAGGTCTCTCCGACTCAGGCCAGCCTTCGGCCCTGCCTCCAGGAAGCCTCCTCAGGGCTCCTGTGGGTCCAAGGGAAGTCTGGGGGTTTTGTTGAACTGGAGCCATTACAGAGTACCCTGGGGGCTCTGGAAGGGGGTGTGAATCAGATGCTAAAGCCTACTTTGTCTGCCTTACAGGGCCTTAGAAATGCCAGAGAATTAGCACTTTTGTTTCACCCCCAAGGAACCTGTCTCCGGGTGTTGGCAGCCAGAGAGAGTCCTCAAGGCCCCAGGTCCTGGAGGGTTAGAAGTCATTCTAGCACATTCTAGCACTGATGTGCTGTTGGTGAGGGGAGACAGCATGTGCCTTGCAAGATCTAAGGGACAAATGCAAACGTAAGGACCCCTGTAGGATTGAATCAGTCTTCTGTGTCTGCCCAAAGGTTTGTAAAGGTGACTGGTTATTCTTAGATAAGGTGCAGGCACTGGAAATCGAAGGCCGTATGAAATACAAGGAGTCAGAAGACAGTCAAGAGTTTTGAAGGCAAGACTCTTCTTTCCTGCCACCTTCCCTTCTACTCAGAGGAGGCCGCCATATACTCCTTCACGCCTCCCGGGAAGGTCTCTAAACGCCAGCTGTCTGCTATCGGGAGCTGGGCTAGAAGAATCCACAGCCCTGCCATCAGCGAGCTCCCAGGCCGCGTGGAGGGAGACAGACCTACGGGCTTCCTGATTGTGCCTATCTGCTCTCTGATGATGGCGGGAGGCGATCTGATTTCCCACTCTAACGCCATTCCTGCGTGGCCTTCAGTAAAAGGGATGGGATCCTGAAAGCTGGAAGGAGTCTTAGATATTATCTAGCCTTTATTTTCTATAGAAGAAAACTAAACCCAGAGAAGGGGAGTGATTTCTTCAAGTTCACTCAGCTTCCCAGCAGCGAGTGGGCCTCACTACTTCTGTGCCTCACACTGGGCTGCCTGAGAAGTGGGGTCGCCGTTCACCTTGCCTCAGGCTTTTCGAGGGAGCAGGCACTCTGTGAGCCTGGGACTGACCCCCAGGGAACATTTTGAGGGAGGAAGACAGAAGGAGAGGGTGTTGAATCAACACGGGAGACGTAGAAGCAATTCACTGTACAGACTGGTCAGACCATCAGGGTTCAAAAGTCTGGTTTCTCCCCTCCTCATCCCCCTAACACTCATCTTCCCATGCATACACACAGTGACAGTGCTATTTCTTCTAGGATTGTTTTAAGGATCGAAGGAAATACATACCTCAGCACTTGGCCCAGTGCCTGCGATGAAGAGGTGTTATTAGCATAACGGGGTTCCCGATGTCTGATGCACGCAGGTCCATGCGGGCTGGCACTAGGGTGTCCAACTGACATCTCCGTGTCGGACTTTTCTAGTTCCAGGAGCCCTGGAGGAGCGGCACAGAGCGGGAGAGGGTGGCGAGAGAATGAAGAAACCAACCGCCCGGGAGAAGCATGAGGTGGCAGTGCGGCACTCGGTTTAGAGGGCTCGGCCGGGCGGCGACCCCATGGGCAACCCTGCTGGCGCTGGGCCTCCGGGGCTGGGTGCTGGCGGTCTCGGCCACGGCCGCCGCCGCGCTCCCCGAACAGCATGCCCCCGCCGCCGGCCAGCCGCCCCTGGACTGGCTCCTCACCGACCGGGGCCCCTTCCACCGCGCCCAGGAGTATGCAGACTTCATGGAGCGCTACCGCCAGGGTTTCACCACCAGGTACAGGATCTACAGGTGAGTGGGGACCGCTGGGCGGGGCAGGGGTGTGAGATCAGAACCCGAGCTGGGCAGGACCACCCTGCCCCCCCCTCTCATCCGGAGCTGCACGTACTGAGCCAGCTCCCCGGGCCCCCAGACTGAACTAGAAGAGAGGGTCGGGGAGCAGCCAGCAGGGAAAATAAGCCTACCATGTTGGTTTTTAAAAGCAGAAAGAAGAAAACACATACAAGCTGGAAAACCTGCTGATGCCTCCTGGGGAACTTAGCAAAAGGGTTTCTATTTATAGGCTGTGCTGCTTATAAATTGAGGACAAATCAGGCGGCATGGAGTCAGCGTGTGGCCCGTGCTGCAGCAGGAGGTCAGAGTCAAATGCTGGGGCCAGGTTTTAACTAATGGGTTAGGTACTTTTATGAGTTGTAATTACCTAGACATGCAAATGAAGGAAGGGCAGCTCCCGCTCCTGCCTTAGAGGTCTGGGGAGGTGTTCAGGGGCAGGGGATAGGTTTGCCCTCCTCCTTGTCCCCACCACAGCCTCAGCTGGCCTTGTGCGGGGACAAGGGCTATGTCTTCTTGACCCCTTAAACCCGTCCTGGGGAGCATCAGAGCTGAAAGTCAGCCATGAGGCTGGCCACGTCCATCTGATGAGGGATAAACCTGGCTGCTGGACCAGCACTTCAAAAAGTAGAAGGGTTCTCAAAATCCTCACCTTGGGTGACCCAGCAAGCTTCAGGGCTCCCACGGGTGCAGCTCCAAATAAAAACATTCCCTTCATCCCTCTGCCCACTCGCCCTGTTGTTACTGCTCTGATGTCCTCTTCACCTTGCCCGTGGTCTTCAGACAGCCCCGGGAGCTTTGCCGAAAGTTTTTCCTTTTATCAAAGACATCTATTTTCCAATTACAAATTAGTTTTTAATGCAACAAAAAGGGAGAAAATAGGAAAAAGCACAGAAAGAAATAAAACCATAAAGGCCCCTGTTCCTTTAGCAACTAGAGGTTACTATTGTTAACCGTTTGGTACATGCACATCTGGTTGTGTGAACACACTGAAACTTTTGGCTCTCTTGCTAGATCCAGCACTTTTCATGGTTCATGCACATGAGTTCATTTGATCCTTACAACAGTCCTACATTGGAAGGACAATTATCATCCACTTTTTACAAACAAGCTCATTGAGCTCCAGAGAAGTTAAGGAACTTTGCCAAAGGGCACACAGCTAGTAAGGGTAGAGCAAGGATTAGCTTCCATATGGTCAGACTCCAGAATCTGGGTTCTTACAATATAGTTAGAGGCATTTATTTTTCCTGTTTCGGAGAGGTTTTTTTAACTTCTGCCATAACTATGCAGTCTGTGTAGGGTAGTATAGGGTCTCAGAAATAAGGTGTCAGGGCATTCATCATTGGAAGACTCCCAAATGGTAAGAGCAGCCATTTCTAGAAGCCGTTCTCCTGGTCTCTGATTCCCACACATGGATGCAGAGGAAGGGACAGGATCAGGCACTGAGGGGCCCGTATACAGAAAGAGTGGCCCTCAGGACTAACCCACCCAGCTCTCCGTTCAAACCCTTTCTCTCTCTTCCTCTGTGCTTGCACCCGGTCTGGTCGTGGATGGGATTGCAGTTCACACTCTGCTTCCATGCCTCTGCTCTTTGCCATCCTCCAAAGACTACAGAAGAAATTCGCTAGGGCCATTGAGGCAGAATGCAGCCAACTCAGGCTGGGAGAGGCTGAGTTAACACCTGCTCAGGTGAAGGTAAATTGGCAGAAGAGGTTGACTCAACTTTCAGTAAATGTACAAAAAACTGAACATATGTCCCCCCCACACACAAATTTTCTATAGAGTAAATTCAGAATAATGCTTCTCTTTATTAAAGAATTTTTTTTCCATCCTCAGAGAGAAACAGGTAGAGAGAGAGAGAGAAAATTTGCCCTAGAATGTATTTAAGCAGCAAATCCCTCCAGTCCAGGAAAACAAGATTTAATTTACCTTAGACTTTTCAGTTCATCCCAATCTTTTATAAGCAGTTATCACAATACACACACACACATACACACACACACACACACACTCTATTACTATATATTATCATGTATATATGTATATGTATATATATATATAAAGTATATTGGAACTGAAATGTCAGACTGGGAATCCCAACACCACCATCCACTTCAAAGGGCTGTAGACTCTAGAGTGAATAAACTATCAAGTTTCTTCTCTCTCAATAGATTTTTCTTCTCACTGAGTCCCAGCCCCAAGCCTGACAGCCACTGGATGCCTAGGCGGCAGCTCTGAGCTGACTCATGGGGAGTGTCTGTAATCACTTCTGCACCATCAACCGTTCTATCAGCTGGCGATGGTTTTCTGATCATTTAATGTGACAAGCTCTTACACTGTGCCGTTCTGTTTCTCTGGGGTCAGTTATTGCACATGAACCTGTACTTGGGGAAACAGTAACCAGTCATTCTGACAGGAGTGCAGCATTCTGATGGGTGACCCTTTGGTGGGACGAGGAGAGAATGGTCACACATGGCTGCTCCAGGAGCATTCTGGGAGTTTTGCCATTAGTTATTAAGCAAAATGGTGGACCCATGGATACTCTTGTAGGGCTCTATGTTATTCCTGTGGGAATTCATTTTTATCCCTTCCTCTATTGTCCCCAGTGGCAGTTCTCTCTGGCAAATTCAAAACATTGTTTAGTCTGACTAAAGTGGTCACAGAAAACTGGTAAAATGTACATTGAGGGTGTACATGTACACCAATGAGCTGGTGGACATTTTGTCTAGAAAGGCAGAGAGAGAAAATGCTTACAGAGAACACCAGCTCTGTAGTGAAATCCTAGGTTTCAAACAGCATTAGTGTTTTACTTGTTTCTTTAAGAAACCTTTAGGTAGATAGAAATCAGATGGTGTCCACACGTGCCTTCTGTAGAAGAAAGGAGGTGAACCAAGGTGGGGGAAGAAGACTTCCCAGTGGGGCTAGAGTGTTTGGTGCAGAGGCCATGAAGCTCTCTCACACAACAGGAGAGACGCCCTCCTTCTCTTCTTGTGCATGAACAGATCATAACTAGCAAAAAGCAAGTTTCTAATATTAAGCTCTGAATCCCATCTATTCTTGCATGGATATCAGAGTGTGCTCTCACTTTGAGAAGATGACTGGTTGTTCTAGAATAGCTTTGGCCTCTAACTGTGGGGCCCTGGAGATTGTTGCCCTGTCTGTTTCAAGTTTGCGTGCCTGTAGGCATAGATGCTTCAGAGTGAAAGTTTTGGAGCCACATGACCCGGGTTCTAATCCTGGAGCTGCAGCTTACTAGCTGTCTATTGTTGGGGAAATTATTTAATTGCTTTGTTACCCCAATGTCCTTATTTATAAAATCAGGACAATAATAGTTGCCTACCTAATTGATTGATGTGAAAATTAAATTAGTTCGTTGATGTTAAGCACATAGAACAGTATTTAATGAATATTCCCTATTATTATATTGTCCTCAACAAATATTAGCCAGTGAAAGAACGGTAATGATGTGAGAGCCATGGTTGCTCCCTTTGTGATAATGTTTGCTGAGGGCTTCACATTCAACAGGGTATATGACAAGGAGGGGGAAAGCATATTAACCTTTACTCCTCAATCTCACTCTCTCTGGGAGAGGAAACCAACCAAAGATGGATGAATCATCTCCGGGGCACACATTTACTGGTCACCACGGGTGAAAATCTTCCTCCTACAGTCAGGGATTGCTAACTGAGCAGGACTTCCTTAGGACATCCTACAGGAGCTAGTCACTGCCAGCTGCCCAGGGACAAAGTGAGCAATGTCAGCATGGCATTGTTATGAGAAAAAAAGATAATATGCATTCTTGTTAAGCCTTCCTAAATAAAACAATGGCTTGGCCATGATACCCAACTTTGGGCAAGCTTTTAAATTCCATTAACCAACCTCTCACCATGTCCTCAAGTCCTATTACATCAAGATCTTAGCAATCAGCCCATTTCTCACACTCTGTGTCTCAACAGGCTAGTTGTAAGAGCCAGAGGAGCAGAGATCTTGTCTACAATCCCATTTGTGACCTCCATGTCCTCTCCCTTGCTTGACTCCATTGCCCCCACCAGAACGTACATGTAAGTGCTCTGCCTCTCCTAGTAGCCCTGTGAGGCACATGGGAGCTATTAGGGTCCAAGGCAGTGAGATAGACTTGTTCAAGGTCACAGCCAGAAATAGCACTCAGGGCTCCTGACTTCAAGTCTCCTGCTCATTACTCTAGACCATGCCACTTCCCTCTGACTGGTAAGTGCATCTTCATCATACCACGCTACCTAATCAGGCACCTAAATTGAGCCAATGCAAATGTAAATATGGTTTCTCGAAACACTCTAGCAGTAATGTTCCATTCTCTCCTTGCTACAAATCAAAGTAATGAGCAGTCTGGTTTTTTTTTAATTTCTTTTTGTATTAAAGCTTTAATAGAGAGATAATCGTGGGATTGGAAAATATCCAAGCCACTATGATGAAAAGCTTGAAACTTGGAAAGAATAAATTAAAATTAAGAGAGAAAAGTTAGAAATCATACAGAACAATGAGCATAATATGGTGGCTGGGAGGCAAGCAAAGCTAGGTATAATTCTGAATTATTGATCTTAGTTAGTCATTATTACCTCCATTTCTGTCTGCTCCTTGTTTAGAAAGGAAGGGTCTGGGGATACATTAGAGGCCTTTTGGGAGGAAAACAAACAAACGAACAAGAAATTAAATAGGTGTCATCACTGACAAAAAGGATATTATACTTTGATCATATTCTGAGCAAGCATTGCCAATTTTGAGAACCAAAGTCGAACAAAGCTGAAAAATGAGAGAGGGGAGTGATATCCAAAGGTAGGGAGTCTTGAGGCAGGAATGTGTTGTAGCAGTTGCCTCTGGAAACATCCAATAGGGCAAGCAGGGACAGAAAGGGATGATGTGGTGAGTTAGGGCAGTGAAGGCAAAAGAAGTTTTCAGTTGACACCGGAGCAATAACCCCACGAAAAGACCATCTTTGTGCAATTCATCAAGATGAAAAATAAGATTTAGCAACAGCTTACATGTGAGGGAAGTGAGAAATGGGAACAATCAAATATTTGACCCATGCTGCTCCAAGTGTGGCTGGGGCACCGGCAGCACTGTGATACTTGAGAGCTTGCAAACAGTACAGGACCCCGGGCCTCACCCCAGACCTACAGACTCAGAATCTGCATTTTAACAAGAGCCCTAGACAAACAGTACGACATGAAAGTTTGAGAAGCCTCATATTTGACTATACTAAGGGAAGTAGAGAGAAGGGCAGGATTGACCAGGCTGGAGAAGGACAGAAGGCTCCACAGTGAGGCAGTATCCCCCACAGCACGTTTATATTTACAGGACGTGTTACAGATGTTACAGATGTTAACCTCGAGGGAGGTTAAGTTCAGGAGTTCTTAGTGCTGAGGCGCGTGAACATGTAAGAATAGATCCAGCAGCTGGGAGAAAAGTTTAAAAGCAGAAAAGGCTGGAGGGCCTAGAACTAGCCTGTGGGTGCCTCCTGGGAGATGGAGAGGTGAGGAATCGGAGAACAGCTGTGGAGGCAGTCACACAGGAGGAGCCCCAGAGCTGATTTGTCATCCGGACCACGTCCCATGGACTAACAACTACTGATTTGGATAAACAGCGAGCCCTGGGAGAGGCACCATCTCCAATTAAGAGATCACAATCCACATAAATAAACAGCAACCAAAGGCAACCTCAGGCTGCCTGGGTAAATCCCAGTGATTTCCAAGGCGTTCATTACAGCAACTGAGGTAGAGATGGGCCATTGTTATCATGCAGCTGCAGGGCACCACGAGGGAGGCCATGCTTCTCAGGTGGATGGAATGGGCAGGAAGAAGGGGAGCTCTTCTGGAGAAAGGGCCTCACTCAAGTAAACTGGGTGATCTCTGAGCTCACTAGATCTATTTTGACAACGGGATTTGGAGTGGAAGGAGAGAAATGAACGGTGTACAAACTAGAAAAAGACACACAGATTAGAGCAGAATTAGAGGCAAGGTGGCAATGATGAGCCTCTAGTTCTGGTAACAGGTGCTATTTTCTGTTCACAGGTGATGAGTCAGGGAAGGGACAGAACAAAACATTTAGACTTTAATGAAGAGTCTGGTGCTAGCTAAAGGCACAGCACCTCTAACACACATGATCTAATCTGGGCTGTGGATCCAGCATAAGATCTTCACCCAGGGAATTTCATTCCAGAAGTGTCTGGAAGGCCCTCGAATTGGGTCTTGCATAGCCTCATCCTTGTGCAGGATCCTGTCTCCATCTGTGACATGGAAACACACTACACAATGCCACAGACCTAAACGAAGCTTCCATTGCGTAACAATAACTGAATGAGAAAGTGTTCTGCTCTCTTGGAGCAGGAAGAAACAGCACATAAACAAATAATTGCAATTTAAAAGCATACACAGAGCAATAGTCACTCAATCAGGAGTTTTGAGGGCTGACTCTGTGCTTATACTTCTACAAGATTGTGATCGTAAACCATGACAAGGAAGACACAGTTCTTCATCGATGGACCTTACAGAGAAGTACGTTTGGAGAACTCTGCACAGAAAAGTCAAGGAAAGCTGGAATCAAACGGGAAGTAGAGACCAAACTCTGATGAATGAGAGGAGATTGTCCAGGTGGAGAGTGAGGGCCGGTGTGGTAGTCACAGGAGCAGAGGAACCAAAGTCCAGGAGCACAGATTGTAGTTTAGAAACTACGCAGCCAGCAACACGTGCTTAGTGTGGATGTCAAGAGGCATGTGACTGCATCCCTCTTCCACCTGCCCTGTGCCGCTGTGTTATTTCTGCCATTTTTGTCCCTCCAAAATGCCAGAAGGGCCTCTTACACATTGACTTCCTCCAGGGTGCAATTTATTTATTTATTTATTTATTTATTTATTTATTTATTTATTTTAAATTTTTTTAATGTTTTTATTTATTTCTAGGAGAGAGAGAGAGAGACAGCGTGAGCAGGGGAGAGTCAGAGAGAGGGAGACACAGACTCTGAAACAGGCTCCAGGCTCTGAGATGGCAGTCAGCACAGAGCCCGACGCGGGGCTCGAACCCACAAACCAAGAGATCATGACCAAAGCGAAAGTCGGATGCTCAACCGACTAAGCCACCCAGGCACCCCACTCCAGGGTGCAATTTCAAAACACTGGGACCTGGAGGAGCATGCCTTACGCATGTATTAGAGATGAGTAAAAATGAAGTAAAAGTAATTGTGTATCCAGAGAAGGTAGAGCCAAACACAATTTCTTCCATTACTACTTTGGGAAAATGGGATGTGACTGTTCACCTGGTGAGAAAATGATAAGCAGTGCTTTCCGGCCCAGTAAAGCTACCAGTTCATCTGAAAATCCAGCATCATTTGTGCTTAAAAAATCGGATTCAGGGTCAGTTTACCACACTGCGTATGTGCTCGCTTGGTCCCCTTAACAAGTATTTATGGAGAGTCTCCTTTGGGTAAAGCATGATTCTGGGTAGGATGGCAGGCTACAAGAGAGAGAAACCAGGGTTCTGCTGATCTCTAGTTCAGTGATCCGGTTTGAATGACAGTCCGAGAACATACTGGAAGGTCGCATGTCATGCGCTGGGGAGAAGTCGACATTTAGTACATCCTCAATGACTGATGGGCAGATTCGGCCCACGGATGCTGTGTTGAAGGAATTCTCAGGATGCCAGTCCCAGGTCCCCACAGGGCAGAACGACTCTCGTCCCAAATGTTCTTATGTCTTTGAGGGGTATATCCAGTTTGTCCACCCTGTCTTGAAACAAGATTACGAAGATGATCTGTGAAGAAAAAGTGTACAAATAAATATGTGCAGAAAATGGAGGGGAAACCACAGTGGCCAAGGGGAGAAAGGCAAGATCAGGTTTGTTTTCAGATGAGATTTAGTACTGAGATCTTGAGTCAGTAGGGCAGAGAAAAAGAGGATTAATTTTTGCTTCAAGAAATAATTAATTTTATTCATGAATGAATTGCTACTTAGAGCCATGGGTATGAGTGAGGTAGGCTGCATCTAGAAGCCACAGATGCCGGCAGACAGGGACACTGGCTCGTCATGTCATCTTTTCCTTTCCTTTTTATTTTTTTTTCTCCTCAAAAGAAGAGCTTTTTCTGGGTCAGAGATTCTCATTTTTTTTCTTTATTCCGCTTCTGCCACATTTATCCCACCTCAGGGCTTCCCACATCTCCCACAAGAAAATTATTTCAGTCCCGGGTTGCTTAGAACAGTGAGTGGCACGTGGCAGGGCATTTATTCATTCAGCACATATTTTCTGAGCATGTGAGTGTACTGGCGACTCCACAAGTACTGGGGACACAGTGACGAAGGAGACATGGTCCAGGCCTCAGGGGACTCTGCCCTCAAGGAAACCTCAATGGGAGCATGTGGTTGGAGGTGGGGAGGTCTGTGAAGCAGTACAGGGTGCTGCGTGTGGGGAGTTCGGCTCCCTCACCAATCCACCAATCCACCTCCTCTTCCAGGATTAGAAGCAGATGAGTGTACTCGCGAGGTGCCGAGGGCAGGTAGAACACATTTATCACCTTCATTTGGGCGAGAGATGAAGGTTTGGACCTGAGTCAGAGGCAGGGTCCTTATCTCCACCATCCATCCTTGACTCAGATTAGAGCCAACTGGAGCCCACTGGCAACCTGGCTGGAACGATTTGCCCCATTACTAAGCGAAGCCACTGGAGGAGCCATCACTAGTTACTGGGGATGGGCCAGGCAGGCGGGCTCAGGCAGGGCTCCACATGGGCTAACAGTGAGAAGGGGGAAGCTCTCAGAGGATCTGTCCACTGGAGGGCATGGGTGTCTGAGAGACAAGAACTGCTTGTGATCAGGGCTTTCAGTGCATCGACCACATACTAATGAGTGTGGACCATAGGACAGCCAGCTCTTACCAACATCCCCGATTTCCCCATGGGATAAAGGGGGTGGGGAGCAAAGAAAATTGGCTGTTCTGAAAGGGCAGAGACATTGGCCAAAATTTTTATTTAATTTGCGAAAGGAAAATATTCCATTATGAAATATTAACAACATTTAATAAATAATGATATAAACTAAATATTGAGTGTTCATTACATGCCCTACATTTTACTAAGTATATATATATTTAGTGTATATATACAGTATATTTGTATATATGTGTATACATGTACATATATGTATATATTGTGTGTATATATAGTATATATTATATATATTGTATTGTGTATATATATTATATTGTATATATATTGTGTATATATATATATATATATATATATACACAATTGTGTGTGTATATATATATCTAGTACAATTATCCTAATGAAAAACAAGGAAGATGCTGCCTGGGTACATATGTTACAGATGAACATGCTACCTTTTAGAGGATATCATGAATCTGGTAAGAGAAAGAGCCAGCACTCAAGCCATACAGTAGAAGATCTGACTATTAAATATTACTGAATCAAATACATAAGTTTACCCTGGGATTCTCTTTGTTAACATTTATTTATTATTTTTATATAAAAATTTTAATGTTAATTTTTAGAGAGAGAGACAGAGCACAAGCAGGGGAGGGGCAGAGACACACACACAGAATCCAAAGCAGGCTCCAGGCTTTGAGCTGTCAGCACAGACCCTAATGCGGGGTTCAAACTCACAAACCATGAGATCATGACCTGAGCTGAAGCCAGATGCTTTACCAACTGAGCCACCCAGCCGCCCCTAGTATTATTAATTTTTTAAAATATAATTTAAGTTAGCTAACATACAGTGTATACAGTGTGCTCTTGGCTTCAGGAGTAGATTCCCATGATTCATCGCTTACATACAATACCCATACTCATCCCAACAAGTGCCCTCCTCAGTGCCCATCACCCATTTTTTCCCTTTCTCCTGCCCCACCCCCATCAACCCTCAGTTTGTTCTCTGTATTTAAGAGTCTCTTATGGTTTGCCTCCCTCTCTATTTGAAACTATTTTTCCATTTCCCTTCCCCCATGGTCTTCTGTTAAGTGTCTCAAATTCCACATATGAGTGAAAACATAGAATATCTGTCTTTCTCTGACTGAATTTATTTAACTTATCATAATACCATCCAGTTTCATCCACATTATTGCAAATGGAAGGTTTCATTCTTTTTTGTTGCTTAGTAGTATTCCATTGTATATATAAGCCACATCTTCTTTATTCATCAGTTGATGGACATTGGGTTATTTCCACACTTTGGCTATTGTTGATATTGCTGCTACAAACAAACAACAAAAAAGGTGCATGTGCCCTTCTGAATCAGAACTCCTGTATCCTTTGGATAAATTCCTAGTAGTGCTCTTGCTGGGTCATAGGGGAATTTTATTTTTAATTTCTTGAGGAACCTCCACACTGTTTTCCAGAGTGGCTACTCCAGTTTGCATTCCCAACAACAGTGCAAAAGTTTCCTGTTTCTCCACATCCTTGCTAACATCTGTTGTTTCCTGAGTTGTTAATTTTAGCCATTGTGACCAGTGTGAGGTGGTATCTCAATATGGTTTCAATTTGTATTTCCCTGATGATGAGTGATGTTGACTATTTTTTCATGTGTCTATTGGCCATCTGGATGTCTTCTTTGGAAAAGTGTCTATTTATTTATGTCTTCTGCCCAGTTTTTCACTGGGTTATTTCTTTTTTGGGTGTTGAGTTTGGTAAGTTCATTATAGATTTTGGATACTGGCCTTTATATGATATGTCATTCGCAAATATCTTCTCCCATTCCATCAGTTGCCTTTTAGTTTTGTTGATTGTCTCCTTTGCAGTGCTAAAGCTTTTTATCTTGATGAGGCCCCAATAGTTCATGTTTGCTTTTATTTCCTTTGCGTTTGGAGACATATTGGTAAGAAGTCACTGCAACTGAGGTCAAAGAGGTTGTTGCCTGTTTTCTCTTCTGGGGTTGTGATGACTTCCTGTCCCATATTTAGATCTTTTATCCATTTTGAGTTTATTTTTGTGTATGGTGTAAGAAAGTGGTCTAGTTTCATTCTTTTGCATGTTGCTGTCCAGTTCTCCCAGCACCATTTGCTAAAGAGACTGTCTTTATTCCACTGGATACTCTTTCCTGCTTTGTCAAAGATTAGTTGGCCATACAGTTGTGGGTCCAATTCTGGGTTCTCTATTCTATTCCTTCGTCTATGTGTCCATTTTTGTGCCAATACCATACTGTCTTGATGATTTACAGGTTTGGAGTAGAGGCTAAAGTCTGGGATTGTGATGCCTCCTGCTTTGGTTTTCTTTTTCAACATTACTTTGGCTATTTGGGATCTTTTGTGGTTCCATACAAATTGTAGGTTTGTTTGTTCTAGCTCTGAGAAGAATGCTGGTGAAATTTTGATTGGGACTGCATTGAATGTGTAGATTGCTTTGGGTAGTATTGACATTTTAATAATATTTGTTCTTCCAATCCATGATCACGGAATGTTTTTCCATTTCTTTGTGTCTTCTTCAATTTCTTTCATAAGCTTCTATGGTTTTCAGCATACAGGTCTTTTACATCTTTGGTTAGGTTTATTCCTAGGTATTTTGTTGTCCTCGGTGCAGTTGTAAATGGGATTGATTTCTTGATTTCTCTTTCTGTTGCTTCATTATTGGTGTATAGAAATGCAGTCAATTTCTGTACATTGATTTTGTATCCTGCAGCTTTGCTGAATTCATGTACCCATTCTAGCAGCTTTTGGTGGAATCTTTCAGGTTTTCCATGTAGAGTATCGTGTCTTCTGTGAAAAGTGAGTGTTTGGCCTCTTTTTTTTTGCCCCAATTTGGATGTCTTTTATTCCATTTTGTTGTCTGATTGCTGAGCCTGTGACTTTCAACACTATGTTAAACAACAGTGATAAGAGTGGACATCCTTGTTGTGTTCCTGATTTCAGGGGGAAAGCTCTGTTTTTCTCCGTTGAGGATGGTATTAACTGTGGGCTTTTCATATATATATATATTTTTTTTTTTTTTTGATGTGAAGGTATGTTCCTTCTGTCCTGACTTTCTTAAGGGATCTTATTAAGAAAGGATGATGTATTTTGTCAAATCTATTTTTCTGCATCTATTGACAGGATTATACAATTCATACCTTTTCTTTTATTAATGTGATATATCATATTGATTGATTTGTGAATATTGAACCAGCCCTGCAGCCCAAGAATGAATCCCACCTGATCATGGTGAATAACTCCTTTATATACTGCTAAATTTGATTTGCTAGTATCTTGTTGAGAATATTTGCACCCATGTTCATCAGGGATATTGGCCTATAATTCTCCTTGGTAGTGGAGTCTCTGTCTGATTTGGGAATCAAGGTAATGCTGGCTTCATAGAATGAGTCTGGAAGGTGTGTGTGTGTGTGTGTGTGTGTTGGAACAGGTTGAGAAAGATAGGTATTAACTGTACTTTAAATGTCTGGTAGAATTCCCCTGGGAAACTATCTGGCCCAGGATTCTTATTTGTTGGGAGATTTTTGATAACTGATTTCAATTTCTTCACTGGTTTTGAGTTTGTTCAAATTTTCTATTTCTTACCTTTGGAGTTTTGGTAGTGTATGGTGTCTAGGAATTTGTCCATTTTTTCCAGGTTGTCTAGTTTGTTGGCATAGAATTTTTCATAGTATTCTCTAATAATTATTTGTATTTATCTGGTGTTGGTTGATATCTTTCCTCTTTCATTCATGATTTTGTCTATTTGGGTACTCTCTCTTTTGTTTTTGAAAAGTCTGGCTAGGGGGTTATCAATTTAGTTTTTTTTTTTTTTTTCCTTCAAAAAACCAGCTCTTAGATTCATTGATCTGTTATACTGGGTTTTTTTTTAAATTCTAATTGTTTATTTATGATGTAATCTTTATTATTTCTCTTCTTCTGCTGGCTTTCGGGTTTCTTTGCTGTTCTGCTTCTAGTTCCTTTAGGTGTGCAGTTAGGTTTTGTATTGGGGATTTTTCTTGTTTCTTTAAATAGGCCTGGATTGCAATGTATTTTCCTCTTAGGATTGTCTTTGCTGCATCCCAAAGGGTTTGGACTGTTGTATTTTCATTTTCATTTGCTTCCATATATTTTCCAATTTCTTCTTTAATTGCCTGGTTGACCCATTCATTCTTTAGTAGGATGTTCTTTAACCTCCATGCATTTAGAGGACTTCCAAATTTTTCTTCCTGGTTGATTTCAAGTTTCATAGCATTGTGATGTGAAAATATGCATGGTATGATCTTGATTCTTTTATATTTATTGAGGGCTGTTGTGTGACCCAGTATGTGATCTGTCTTGGAGAATGTTCCGTGTACACTCCAGAAGAATGAGAAGTTTTCTGAATATATCTGTCAAGTCCATCTGGTCCAGTGTATCATTTAAGGCCATTGTTTCTTTATTGATTTTTTTGCCTAGATGATCTGCCCATTACTGTAAGTGGAGTATTAAAGTGTCCTGCAATTACCATATTCTTATCAATAAGACTGCTTATGTTTGTGATTAATTGATTTATCTATTTGAGTGCTTTATGTTGGGGGCATAGGGGGTATAGACATTTACAATATTTAGCTCTTCTTGATAGATAGATCCCATGATTATGATATAATGCCCTTCTTCATCTCTTGTTACAGCCTTTAGTTTAAAATCTAGTTTGTCTGATTAAAGATGGCTACTCCAGCTTTCTTTTGACTTCCAGAAGCATGATAGATGGTTCTCCATCCCCTCATTTTCTGATGGCGTCCTCAGGTCTAGAATGAGACTCCTGTAGATAGCATATAGATGGTTCTTGCTTTTTTATCTATTTTGTTACCCTGTGTCTTGATTGGGGGCTTTTAGTCCATTTACATCCAGTTATTATTGAAAGATATGGATTTAATGTCATCGTTTTATCTGTAGGTATCATGCTTGTGGTGATGTCTCTCGTATTTTGTAGTCTTTGCAGCATTCCACTCAAGAGCACCCCCTTAGGATCTCTTGCAGGGCTGGTTTAGTGGTGATGATCTCCTTTATCACCTCTTTTTGTTTTTCTGGGAAAGCCTTTATCTCTCCTTCTGTTTTGAATGACAGCATTGCTGGATAAAGGATTATTGGCTGCATATTTTGAATACTCAGCACATTGTATATTTCCTGCCACTCCCTTCTGGCCTGCCAAGTTTCAGTGGACAGGTCTGCTACTACCTTTATGTGTCTACCCTTGTAGGGTAAGGCCTGTTTGCCCTAGCTGCTTTCAGAATTTTCTCTTTTTCATTGTATGTTGGCACTTTCACTATGACATGCCATGGAGAAGACCTATGAATCTGAAGGTAGTTCTCCGTGTCTCTTAGATTTGACTATCTTCTTCCTTCCCCAGATTATGGAGGTTTTCAGCTATAATTTTTTCAAGTAAACCACCTGCCCCTTTCTCTCTATACTTCTTATTCTGGAACTCCTATGATAGGGATACTCTATTCTTCTTATTCTGGAACTCCTATGATAGGGATATTATTACATTTCATTGAATCACTTAGTTCTCTAATTCTCCCCTCATGGTCTAGTATTTTCTTATCTTTTCCTTGGCTTCATCATTTTCTATAATTTTATCTTCTATTTCACTTTTTCTCCCCTCTACTTCTTCCATCCTTGCTGTCACTGCATCTATTTTATTTTATTATTTTTACGTCTTCATTTTATTTTGAGAGAGAGACAGAGAGTGAGCGAGGAAGGGTCAGAGAGAGAGGGAGACACAGAATCTGAAGCAGGCTCCAGGCTCTGAGCTGTTAGCACAGAGCCCAACGCAGGGCTCAAACCCACAGACTGTGAGATCATGACCTGAGCCGAAGCCGGACACTTAACCAACTGAGCCACCCAGGCACCCCTCATTGCATCTAGTTTATATTGCACCTCATTTATAGCAATTCTTAATTCGTTGTGTAATTATTTCTTAATTCCTTGATCTCTGTAGCAATAGATTCTCTGCTGTCTTCTATGCTTTTTTTCAAGCCTAGCTATTAATCTTATGACTATTATTCTAAATTCTTGATCACATATATTGTTTATACCTGTTTTGAGCAATTCTCTAGCTGTCATTTCTTCCTGGTGTTTCTTTTGAGAATTCTTCCATTTCATCATTTTGGCTAGTTTTCTGTCCTTTATTTGTTTTTAATAGCTTGTTATGTGTCCTGCATGTGTGAGCCCTACTATGTTAAAAAGGGGTCATACCCTGTCCAGGGCCTGCCACTTCAGGAGGTGTTTTTGGAGTGTGTTGCATGCTCTCTGTTGTTGTGACTCTAGTTGTTTTATCTCCCTACTCATAGGGGTGGTTTGGACCTTCCATCAGGTGTGCTTTGATTTGTTCATTGAAGTAAACTTGGAGAAAATTTAAGAAGTAGGTGGTGGTGGAAGAAGCCTTATTCCACACAATAAGAGAAACGACAGGGGTGGGGAAAAAGAAAAGGGAGAAAAAAATTGACCAGGCAGAGAACAGGGAAACTATATGGCTTAATCCAGAGAGAGAGTGGAAAATAAAGGAGGAGATACAGAAGAGGTTGAAAAAGAATAGATTAAAAATTGTACTTAAACAAGCCAACAACTAGAATAGAGAAGGGAAGAAATAAGAGGGAGAAAAAAAATATATATAAAGTAAGAATTGACCAAGAATCAAATCGGAAAATGCAAAACCACTACACGGGTATCTGATGGTACCTGCTGGTCTGGAGGGACTGTCGGGTTGGTCAGTGTCAATCTTGCTCCTGTAGATACGCAGTTGCGAGGCATGGAGGAGGAGCGTGGTTTGGTGTAGGCATCTGGCCTCCACTGTGGGTCCGTTGTTGGTTCCCTGAAGCCCTACCTTGTTGGAGATGGGGAGAAAAATGGTGACACCCCAGTCTCTCCTTCCCAGACAGAGTGTCCCAGATCATTCTGTTCAGGCCATCCTCACAGTGCCATGTGGGTACGAGTGGGCTGGTTTGTTCCACTCCACAGTCTCTCATGCTTCCCAGACACTAGGCTGTGACTCAAACCTTGATGTCTTAAAGGATCCTGCTCACAGGCCCTGGCTCCAGGGAAATGCCACTCCTCCCACCCAGTTGATGAAGGGCTTCTGGCTGGCGGGTGCCTGTAGGGTCTTTTGTCCTTGGAGGCTATATGCCTTCTGCCCACAGCATTCAACGGAGGGGATTGCTCTCTCTGCCTACCTCTGAGCTTGCTACTGAGCCCAAGACTAGCTCCCTCCTCCCCAGGCATGCGAACAGGGTGGCCCCAGAACAGAGAGAGCCCCGCAACCCTGGAACGAGTTAGAAATTGGTTCTTCATTTTTTACCATTCCCTGGTACATGGTTTTTCTCTTGTCCAAATACAATCCTACACTTTTACAGCCTCTCTTTCTCTTCCTTTTGTCTCCCCACAGAAGGGGATCCCTCCCCTCCATGCTTATACCACCTGTTTTATCTCTCCCATTTCTCATTCAAGCACTTGTGGCGGGCCAAGTTGTCCCTGTGGGCCCCTGGAGATGTTTCTGTGACTCTAGCCCAAATTCCCGGAATTCCAAGACTTCTGGCCTCACTACTGCTGTGTTTGGGGAACAAGGGAACTTTGGGTCCCCTACTTGTCCTCCATGTTGACTCCTCCCCTGAGCCTGGGATTCTTAATGCTCCCAGAGAAATGGTACTCCCAGTTGTAGCCACCTGTGCTCTCTGCTCCTCCTGCCATTCTTTGTGGCATTCTGGCAGATCTTTGGGCCTCAAAAGACAGGCCCCAGGGGGCCCAGCGGGGCCCATTTCACTCAGAGATCCTGTAGTTCTCTGTTTCCACCAGAGCTCTCCATCTGCGCCTGGGCTCTGGGGAACCCTCAGTGGGAGGAAGCTGCAGATGAATCTTCCTGAAACAATTCACCCACAGTGAATTCTACATGTGTCGGTTCTACACTGCTGGCGTATTTCTATAAGGGTGCAGTGTAAATTAAATTTCTGTAAATCGAATCCTCTACTAGAGGGACACTTAATGCCATTCCAAAATGCAGTATCTTATGTTTTTTTGCCTGACAATGGCTTATAAAAATTCAGTGTTAAGTAAATTTGTAGCTTCTGACTTGAGGATCAGGTAGCTACTGATTTATAACACATGTATCCACTTGGAAATGGCTTATGTTTCAAGGAATATTTTCATGAAGCCAGAAGAAACCTCTGGTGATGCAAATAACCTCTGCTCATGAGGATATTTTGTAAATTTGGAGTTCCTCACAGTGACACTAGTGGCATATTCTTTGGTGTGCATCCACAGTTCACCAGAGATGGAAAAGAAAGAGACCTGGAAGCTGGGGCTCCCATGGCTTTTTTGGGTTTACAGGTGTAGGTGTGGGCAGATTAGGGCTGTTACACATGGAGCATGGTTCGAGGAAGATGGAAGAGTCTGGCACAACCCCTTCTACCTGCTGTGTTTCTGCCTCTGCACCTGTTTAATGCTCCCTGGTTCTGCCACTGTAACAGGCTCCTCCTTGAGCCCAGAAATGTGCCTCTTTCTCCCTCCTGCTGCAAAGAGCGAACAAGCTCTGGATGTCACAGTGAGCCAGAGTGAACAAAAGGTCTCACTGGCCAGGCAGGAGGCCCTGGCGGGGTGTGTGTGTGTGTGTGTGTGTGTGTGTGTGTGGAATGAGGTAGCCAGGACCAGTGCTCAGTGCTGCACCAAGCACTTCATTATCAGCCCCTGTTTCTGGGAGAATTCTCATTGTCCTGGTGTGTCAGGAGAGCCTGTGCCTTACCTGGGGACCTGCTGATGACGGAGGAGAGACAGGAAGAAAGACTCTTTGGGGAGTGAATTCTCCTGGATCCAAGGAAGCATGTAAACACCCACATGTAATTATCTCTCAATATGGGAGGCAGAGTTGGTTTACTAGTAACAGGGTAAACTGTAGCACATTACTGTGCTCAGCTAGTTCCGTATATGTTCTAAGCTGGGAGCCTGGTAAAGGTGGACAGGAAGGGGCACTGTGCTGGTCCCTGGATGTCGGCCTCACTCATCTGGAAACGCTCAAATGGAACTTGATAGAGGAAATGTGGCTGTCGAGGCTGATAAACATGTTTTGCCTTCTGTTACCCCTAAGTAGGGCAGTGTCTGTGTTGGTGTCTGTAGGTCAGTAGGCTAAATCTAGGAACCACAGACTTAGTGGTTGGCCTGGGACACAAGGCCCAAGCAGCAAAGGCAGTGTCAGAAAGAAGCCTGAGGGCATGGGGTGGCAGAGTGGAACCCAGTGATGCTTGAATCTGTGAACTAGAAGGAAGCGTTAAGATCACCTGTTTCCTGAGGCACCTCGGGGGCTTCATCAGTTAAGCGTCCGACTTTGGCTCAGGTCATGATCTCATGGTTTGTGAGTTTAAGCCCTGTGTCAGGTTCTGTGCTGAGAGCTCAGAGCCTGGAGCCTGCGTCAGATTCTGTCTCCCTCTCTCTGCTCCTCCCCCACTTGCACTCTGTCTCTCTCTCTCAAAAATAAATACACATTAATTTTTTTTTTTTAAAAAGGATCACCTGTTTCCTATCCAGTGCAGATGATAACCACTCTACAAATTCCCATGAAGGTGGTCAGCCAGCCTTGGCTTGAGCACACCCAGTCCTGCCTGTTCATTGAAGCCAATTTCCATTCAATAACCCCCAAACATTAGAAAGACCTTTCTGGAACTGAATCAGTATTTCTCCACATAATTCCACTTATTGGTCCTGACTCTGTTTTCTCTTATTTCTCAACAATAAGTGTAAAAGCCTCTTCTTCATGACAGGTCTCTAGATATTTGGAGACCATTATTCTCTCTGATTCTTAGAATTGTCGGCACTGTTAAACTTAACCTCCAGAAGCTCTTCTCTCTTTCTCCTTCCCCTTCTCCATGTTTTTCTTTCAAACCATCCTTGTTTCTTTTGCCCATGTCTCCCTTTTCCATATTTCAGGATAAGAAATACCAGAAATTTATTTTGACATAAGATTTTCTTCCACTTCTGGCTCCAGGGAGCTTGCTTGCCTGCTTATCTTTCAAAGCACTCAGGACTACTGTCATGGACCAGTATGAGTTCCCCCTGTTGCAGTTTCTCAGATCAGGCATTTTCCTCCCTACAAGACTTCTTTAACTTCTTGCTTTCTAGGCAGTTTTTGAAGGTTGCTGAGTGGGGTTCTAGGTTGCAGGCACGCCTGAGAAGATTTGGTGACGTTTCTCTGGATCGGAAGCATCATTGCTTCAAGAAAACTTGGAAGTATGTGCTGGGATTATGGTGGAAGAATACAGGTTTTTCATCCATGTTATATGTAGAGGGAAGAAATCCTAACTTTTTCCTCAGCTTTTCAAGGAATTGCAGCTGCCTCCAATTCGATCTGATTTTGTGCACCTAGATTTGATCTGTGGTAAAACCGGAGCCAGAACTGCACTCAACTGCACTCATTGTGTTTCCTACAACATGTATGTCTTCTGTATTCCTTGCTGTGCTTCCTGGCATGGCAGCCAGAATGGCACAGCCACCGGGCTCTGTAACTTCTGCCTCCTCCTCATCCCCTCCCCACATTTGAGTTGTGTGGCTTCCATCTCAGAGCTGCCTTTCAAAGACAGCTTCTTCTATCTTCTCCTGGATTCATTGTTTACTGCTTGTATTTTTCCTCTCTTCTCCAATCCAACCTGCCTGAGGTCCTCTGCTGATCCTTCTGTGGCCAAAGGATAAAACCCAAATGCATTTTCTTGGCATGAGAGTTTCTTCCAAACCCATCCATTCACTCTTTCAACAAATATCCAATGAACCGTGACCCTGCGCTGCTGACTGTGCTGCACACTTTCTTCCTGCTGTCCTTTGTTCCAGTCTCACTGAACATCTCCTGATTTGCCCAGATACTGAAGACTCCTTCCGATGCCATGTGTCTTTCCATGTCTTAGTCCCACTTAAATGTCAACTCCCTATGAAGTCTTCTTTTGTTCCTGCAAGAGAGTCCTGCCATTCCCACTTATGATTCCCCATCAATATGTTCATATTTCTGGTATAGAACTTATCTTGTGTATTTGTTTACTTACCTGTCTTTACTTGTTCTTCTCTTGGCCCTGACCTCCTTCAGGCAAAGAACCTGTTTTATTGCATCTTTGTATCTCCTGTTCTTGGTACCATGTCTACCTCATGTTAGAATAAGAGAATGAAACCCCTCAGTAAGAGTAGCATGTTCTGGGACTGAATTCAATGGAAGGAGAAAACAAGTGGTTGAGGCTCCAGGCTCTAGAATCATACTGTGTAGGTTTAAATTGCAATCCTACTACTTCTAACTGTGTGAACTTGTACAAGTTGTTTCTATCTGAACTTACTTTACTCATCAGTAAAATGGGTAGAATAATAGGATTTTCTTTATTAGGACTATTTGGTGATAACTAAACACACAATTTGGTTTATTTCCTTTTTTTATTAAATATTTTTATTTATTTCTAGAAGAGAGAGAGAGACAGTGTGAGCAGGGGAGGGTCAGAGAGAGAGGGAGTCACAGACTGAAACAGGCTCCAGGCTCTGAGCTGGCAGTCAGCACAGAGCCCGACGCGGGGCTCAAACCCACGAACTGTGAGATCACGACCTAAGTGAAAGTCGGACGCTTAACCGACTAAGCCACCCAGGTGCCCCTGCAATTTGGTTTATTTCAAGTGAAGTGAACTATTTTTTTTGTGAGGGGTCTCCTGAGAGTAAATATGGAAAACAATAGAATGGGAAATTTGAGCAGAGAAAAGAGAGAAAATTCAGGGAGTTTAACTTAGAAAG
Source organism: Hyaena hyaena (assembly GCF_003009895.1). Taxonomy (NCBI): domain Eukaryota; kingdom Metazoa; phylum Chordata; class Mammalia; order Carnivora; family Hyaenidae; genus Hyaena; species Hyaena hyaena. The sequence goes on from NW_024081426.1 coordinate 907,475, forward strand.
AGGAGACAAAGGGGTAGTCTTACTGTATCAAATTCTCTCTACTGCAGTCTCCATACATTAATCAAATTTATCATGTAAAATCCACATTCTTTTCTCCCTAACTGTAGCCTGAGTTAATCTATTCATTGATTTTTATAGTTATAGATAGTTCAAAGTAAATCTTTCATGGTGACAGGTGCTTTTCCCTTAGAGCAGGACTCACACACTACGATCCTACAGCATAAAAGTCAGGGGCTCAAAACTGACACCATTTCTATCTAGACTCAGAGTGCAAGAAAAATAGAGATCCATATGGGAATGTTACTGAGCTGAGGAGAAACGAAACCATGGATGCTTGACCACATAGACAATAAAATCAGGTAATTGAAAGAGACCCTTATCGAGATAGGCAATAAAATCAAGAGTGAAGATTCTTTTGCCAGGCTGGAATAGGGGATCAACATGATCAAGGTATTAGAGTGGGTTAACTGCTGGAACAAACAGTCCCCAAATCTCAGTGAGTTAGTACAGGTTTATTTAATTATTCATTGCTCAAGTCTAGTGCAATTTATGAGATGGTTAAAAGGAGATTGCTTCATGAAATCATTCAAGACTAAGACTCCATTCATGTAGTTACTCTGTCATCGGCTCGGGCCTCAGTGTCCTCCTCTGGGCCCTGATAAACAAGGAAAGAAAGTGTGAATGATTTCATGGGAAGCCTAATAGGTGGGGCCTGGGCTCACATTCCCCCCAGCCAGAATCCAGTCACATGACTACATTTAAATGCAGGGGAAGCTGGGGACATTTGTGTATCTCTGAGCCCAAGGAGAAAGTAGAAATAGCTTAGAGAACACTTTCCAGTCTGCCATGAGGGATAGAATGCAAGAAGATGGTGAAGTGCAAAGCCCCAGATTTAAGTAGAAAATACCAATTTTACAAATATAAGATAGAGGTGGCTTAGCTCAGGAGTTAAGACAAAAACAAAAACAAATGGGGTTGGAAAAATGTGGGGTTCTGGTTGACCATACGATCACTGTTTAGCCAAGGATACATTTGCCTTCAAAAAAAGGAATGTGGGCACATGGTTGGCTCAGTTGGTTAAGTGTCCAACTTTGCTCAGGTCATGATCTCATGGTTCATGAGTTCGAGCGCCACGTCAGGCTCTGTGCCGTCAGCTCAGAGCCTGGAGCCTGCTTCGGATTCTGTGTCTCCTTTTCTCTATGTCCCTCCCCTGCTCATGCTCTCTGTCTCTCAAAAATAAATAAATGTTAAAAAATTTTTTAAAAAGGAATGCAAATGTGCCAACTATACTTCAATAAAAAAGTGAAAAAATTTAAATAAATTTAGTATATATATACTAAAACAAAAAAGGAATGCAATATTCGGGCATGTTAACAAAGGAAATATATTTCCTTCCTATATGAAAGATCATAGACTATCTTTACTTTTGGTTAGTGATGTGTCCTTGACGAAATGCTTAAAGTATCTGAGCCTCAGTTAGCTCAGCTATAAAATAGGGCTAAAATTGTGTCATGTATCAGTTAACCACATTATGGGCATAAAATTAACCCCCAAACTCAGATTCAAACAATAATCATGTATCTTTAGATTGACTGAAAATTAGAATGCTTCAGGCTGCAGGTCTGCAAGGGGGGCCATGTGGTGTTTTCTCTAGTGATGTTTATTATGGGTCTCAGGCCAGAAGAAAATATGCAGTGCCTATTTAGGTCTTGGCCCGGTTTTGGCACCTTGTCACTTCTGTCATATGTCTGTCCAGAGTGAAGCCACAAGACCAAGCTCAATGTCAATGGGGTAGGGAAATGAGGTCCAGCTGTATGAGTAATGGATACTGTGAAGTCACGTATCAAAGGGCATTCTAATATAGGTGAGAATGAAGATTCAATCTGCCACACTGATATTTATAAGATTGTGGTGATGATTTAAAAATATGTAAAGCATCCAGTACCATGACTGGTAACATAAGGGCTCAGTAGATAGACACAATGATGATAGTTATAATGTTGATGATAATGATGTACTCAGAAATTGTATCCTATACTCTCCATGGCTCAGAACACAGCTACTGAATTGTGTTTAATTTTGGTTGCCATCTTTAAAAAGAAACACATTAACAAGCTAGATTGCATGCAGAGAAGGTTTAGCATAAGAGCCTAGGAATCTAGAAGCTATTGAAGGAACAAAAAGTATTTAGTCCAAAGAAGGGCGGTTCACGTAAGAAGTAAACGCACCCAAATTCCAGAAGGGCTATCTCATTGCAAAAAGAATAAACTTGTAGAATAGTGGAAGGAGCTGCCAGTCTGGGGGAATTCTCTTAGAGTTAAGTCGATAATGGGAAGCCCATGGACATTTGCTGGGGAGAAGCATGGCACGGACTGTTAGCTTGCTGAGCAAAGACATGCACAACAGGAGGCAAAGAGTGGTGAGCAGAGCCATTTCCTCCACAGTCGAACAGATGAGCTGTGGGGAGCAGGTTGGGAGGTCAGAACAGAACTGAGATTTTTGTGAGTGGTAAAACACAGATCTTACCTCCCCTTTCAGTTCATTCTGGTCTCATAGATTCACTGGCCCTTCATTCCAAGAGTGTGTTGTCTTTCATGTCGATTCTACATACACACGGCCCTCGGTGCACTCTTCAAGTCCCCAGCCCCACAGTGTGGGATTCTTCAAGCGGTGTCCTAGTCCCCCTCCTCTAAGCTGGAGTCTCCCCTCCCCATTTCTCCCAATCAGCCTTAATTAAACTGTTTGAAAGCTACAGCTTGATTTTAATTAGAGCAAAATTGGGAAGATTAGAATGAAATTGGCCAATCATTGTTTAAGGGCCGTTGTTTGAGAACACAGCAGGCTGCTAAATTACCTACATGCTAGCGTCTTGAATTCTACGAGACAGCAGGAAGGACAGGGGCACAGGGGCATTGGGGGAGGGCCGGCCTCATCTCTGTTCTTGTCCCTCCTAGAGTTGCATGGACCGAGATACTATTTAACCAAAGGGCTCCTGGACTGAAGCCTTCCTGTCTTGGAATTTTTCCCTGGTTAACAAGGCCAAAGGATTTCCTGGGAAGTATGATAGAGGATGTACCGTAGTCCCTGAATTTGAGCACAGGTCAGACAAAGGCAGAAGAAAATCATTCATGAAGTGGTCTGGGTTCTTGTCAAACTCTACCACTGATCAAAGGAGACTTGAGTCACTTTTTTCTGTCTCTTTGTCTCTTCACTTTTAACCTATAAAAGGTTAATAGTTGAGTAATGATATTTCTGCTTCCTTTTCCCCGAGGTTCTTGTATAGATAAAATAGTTGAGCTTGTGTGAAAACTGTGTACAAACATTTTTGAAAATGAAAGGAAAGCTCTACACCAATGTAAGAGATTATGGTTTTTATTATTTCTTTTTATAGCTCAGATTAATCATGTCTTATTCATTATAGCAGTAAAGGCTCTAATAGCTAAGTACATTACAGTAATCTGTTGTTGAGATAGAAATCTCCTGATGATGTGATGTGTCTAGAAATACTGCCTTCTGTACAGGGGCCAAAACATGATATATCCCTCAGTCCCTAAAATTGTCCAGCTAAAGAATGTGAAACCATCTCAGCTGTCTCACTGAGGTAGATAACTCAGTGGTGGCCCAAGTCCTGTGGTGGGAGCAGTAGCCCCAGATGTGAGGTATATTGGTAGAAGGATGAAGAAAAAGAAGGCTTCTTTGTGTCTGGGACTTTTTAGGAAAATCAGCAGTGCAATTCTCAGTGGCGTTTATTGAGATTCCTGTGTCAAACTGGCAAGTCTCAATCTAGCTGGGGAAAGGCACCTCTACAAGAGAAAGGTGAGCTCTGAGAACAAAGACGTTTGCGTTTATCTTATCCAGAACTGGTTGGTATGTGAGAAATTTTCCCATGGTCATTGGTTGACAGTTTACATAGACAAAGTCACAAGAAAAATTGCAAGAAAACTATTTGTGTCTTTGGCTAAGTCCAATTCATCTTTTTTTTTTTTTTTTTTGCTCTAAAGTACTTATTTGTACATATTTATTCAATATTAGTACATATTTTATTCAATGACCTGTCCTGTGTCTTCCTTCATATTTCAAGGAAAACCAGTCAAAATTTGTTTTTCTTACAGGTATAGTTCCTACTAAAAACAACCTTTTGGAGAATGAGAACTCAGTCCCTTTCAGCATTGGCAGCCCCTCAGAACACTGAAGGTTGGAGGAGGGCGCCCCCCAAAGTGGTTATTGGAAATAGATCAGGAGGGCCAAAGTAGAGAGAAGGAGACAGTATTTCCTATCACGACAGCCTACTCTTTCTGCCATTGTTTTCAAAGTGGTGCCTGGAGGTGGGCATCCTGGCTCCATGGCTGCCACAACAATTCTCCCCAACCTGCCTGGGAGTCCCAGATCCTATTCTGAGAACTGCCGCCCGAGTGAGCAGGTGATGATTGGTTGGCTCTGCTGGAAACGGCATCGATGGTCTCCACAGTAAACCCAGCCTGGGGTCTAACTCGGGAGGAAAAAATGGGCTCCTAATACTCAGAGACACACTGACACTGGGCAGGGTGGTGCCAAGCCTGTGGGGGCCCATCATGGAGGGGGCGGGTAGAGCTGCATACTGAGGGTACAGGAAATGAGACTTTCCAAATGACAGCCATACTGGTGGCCTTGGAAATGTGCCTGAATATGCTTTCCAACAGAAATGGAAAGATCTGTCTATTGGAAAACTGCTAATGATTAATTCGCTATTAGCCCCGGGTCTCAGCACAAGTACCTATATGGTAGGTTGCAGTGCTCATTATTACTAAATTTCAGCCTCATTGAGGTATAGTTTTGTTTTTGTTTTTAGACTGTGGATTTCTTTGTAAAATACTCTCTCCTTGAAGGCTTCATAAGGGAGGGAGGTTTCGTAGGTAATGTCTCTGCATGGGGACTGGATCAGTGTGCATTTACAAGCCAGAAAGTTGGTGCTTCAGCACTGAGCTGCTGGAAGCAGCACTGGGATGGATGGAAGGTTCCCAGCTGTGCTCTTTCCGAGTCTTTCACCTCCAGGAGGCTGAGACCCTGCAGGGGGCATACATGCTGCCACAGTTCTTGTTGACCTTGTATCACTTGGAGGAACACGGTGCCGCAGCGTGGTGGGTGACATTAGAGTTAGTGGCTGTGACTAGGAGGCATTCTTTAGTTACAGCTTTCAAATTTAGGAACACCTTGTAGCCAGTTAGTATTCTCATCAGAGCCCCTTTTGCTTCAAACCCAGAGCTGGTCAGGTCCCAAAGTCCTGCGGAAGTTCCTATTGCCCTAGCTTGGTATGGCTGTGATTCTGCTTTCCTATGGAAGGCCCTTTAGGTTCTGGGAAAATCCCTAAGTTCACAGACACCCAGAAACATCACTTCTTGGCAATCTGGACCATTAGGGTTGAGCAGTTTGGGACAAAGAAAGTTATGACCATTTCAGAATATACAGCGAGATTTTGGATTCTGCCTACCATATTCTCTGTATTGGTGTGTACCACTGCTGTAACACACTGGGGTTTACCCTCTAATCTGGATGTTACCTTTCCATAATTTAGGTTGCTATAAATGATTTTATGGGCATGTTAACCCTTTGACAAAAACATAATGTTGTTCACTCTGGGCTAATCTAAAATATGATGGAAAGTGGAGTCAACTTCTTATAGCAGCCTACTGAAGGGCCATTCCATGTAGCGCTTAAACACCTTTGTAGACGGAGTCCATGTTGGAGAGTTCTGGTCACTCTTTGGCTTAACCTGGGAGCCCTTTCATTGTCTCTGCTGTTCTAAAGGCACTTTCTACAGGGGCTTCACTACTGTTGGAGATGTTTGCTCTCTCAGACTGTTTACTCCCATAACAGACACAGTGGGGGAAGATGTTAAGAGAAATGGCTAAATTGAAATGGAGATTTACTTGATGTCTTAATTGAAACAAAGATGATGGCTTAATTGAAGTACTGTGTTAATATAATTGATATATAGGAAAACATCCTTTTCCTAGGGAAAAAAAGAGCCTTGATTATTTTATTACTGGAAAAAAACTGCAAAAGGAGAAATCGGAAATGAACATTTATTCTCTGAATAGCTCAGGCTGCCTTCCAGTATTGCCTTCTGAGGTTTTCAGATGCTGGAAAGAACCAGGTTAATAAGTTCTGTAAGTACATTTTTACCACTTTCTGGCTCAAACTTCTTTCACAGATGTTTCCCCCCATTATTTTGATTCAATGAAGGGCCCCAGAGGGCAGGGAAGAAACTTAGTGAAGTAGAAGAGAAAACTGCCAGGCACCCTCAGAGCCTGAACGTTCCTGCCAGCAGCTGAGGCCTATGCCTAATTCTGGGCTGATACGCGCACAAAAACGTGGTTATTCTTTTGAGTCTCACGGGGTAGGTGGACTAGCATGGTGGTAAATACTGTGGACTATGAAGTCAGACATCTTCTTTTAAACCCTGACTTGGCCACCTACTGGGTGTTACCCTCTGGGCAAATTAACTTACTTGTGCCTCAATTTCCTCATCCATAAAATGAGGATAATGATATTTTCCCCCTTGTAGGGGTGTTTTGAATATTGTATTGGTTTATGCTTATAAGATGCTTGGAATGCTTGGCACATACTAAGAATTCATTAAATGTTAACCATTATTTTTTATTATTTGCTCATAAAATGCTTCCTAAGACAGTATCATTCATTTTTTCTAAGTAATTTGTTATTCTGTGTTATGATTTCCTGAGCAGCCATAGGAGTTGGAATCAGGCCTTTATCTTTGATTTCTCCCATGGTACTGTGTATGGACTTGATTTTTAACTAGGTCTCAATTTCTCCTTTGCAAATGGGTGTGTTGAAGCCACCTTCATCTAAAAAGGTTTTGCTTTGCTGTGTGTGCTTTGAATGTACAGTCAATTCATGTTTATATAGAGAACGAAGGAATGAAATGTTCCAAGTGATGAAATATTTTCATTAAAAGATAGTAAACATTTAAAAGTAATTACAATACCATAAAACACAATGTACACAAGGGAAAATAGTGTTACAGAAGCAGCAGTAAGGTATTGACCTGGGTTTTAATCTCAGCCACTTTCTGATTCTGTAACTTCATACAAATGATTTTTTTTTTTTTTTACAAATAGTTTATTGTCAAATTAGTTTTTACATAACACTCAGTGCTCATCCCCAAAGTGCCCTCCTTCATGCCCATCCCCCCCTCCCCCCCACATCCATCAGTCGTCAGTTTTTGTCAGCATTCAAGAGTCTCTCATGGTTTGCCTCTCTCCCTTTCCCCCACCATTTCCGCCCTTCTTCTCCCCCTTGGTCCTCCGTCAAGTTCCTCCTAATCCTCCTATACGTGCAAACATATGGTATTTGTCCTTC